>NC_049194.1:5476793-5776793 GCF_009769625.2 Cygnus olor | reverse complement strand
GGCTGTGCCACCTGCTCCGGGACTGGTGCTACCGGGACAGGAGCACCACAGCACTCTGGGGGTCTCAAGAGGGTCTTGCCCTCTGTGGAGTGGCTCGTGCCGCAGCAAAACCTCCCACGGGGCAAAAATGACCCGAGGCTGTCAAAGAGTCTCCGGGGCCAGCTTTTCTCATGAGTTTGGGATTCGCTTGCCAATGGTACTACGGTACTCCTTTTGCACATACAGTAAAAAAATTCACATTGCCTGTGTGCGTTTGCAAGCGTGCTCATCTAGGGGTCACAGGCTGGCGAGGGGTTGCAAGCTGCAGCTGCCAGCTCTGCCCCTGCAGTGCTAGGTGCGTGCTGCACCTAGCAGCTTGGGAACATGCATGTGAACACTGTGCACATGGAGAAAGGCACGGCTGTATTTTTGGTGAGGACAGGAATAGGACAGATGCATTCTAGATGGACAGGAGAAGATAAAGGCTTCAAACATGCGCCAGTCTGACAGCTCACGCTTTGCAGCAGTCGTGTCCAGAAAGAAAAAGAACTGTTACTGAACAAGAATGAATGGAGTTATAACTCCTCTCGGGACAAGGAATTCCTGGAGGCAATGCTTTTGGTTGGGAGAGGCGAGCGGGTGCCTTTCCGACAGCCACCTCAGCCCACGGAGCCTCCAGGCTCTGCTCTGGCCAACGCAGGGGCAGATGGCCCCACTCTGTTTCTCCCATCCTCCAAGCAGCAGCATGAAGCTCAGCTCTAAAAGCACGTCCTCGGCACTGCACTGACAGCCCGAGATCGTGCCAAGCCTATAGAGCCGACTGGGACGACTGGAGTCGTTTCGAATCCCGTAACCACCGGGTGGCGGAGAGGGAGGGGAGCAGGACAGTCAGCTTTAGCCCTAATTCCGAGCACTTGGGGCAACGTGGGGGAAAACGCGGCCCCATCTGGGCTCTGTACGAGTACCAGTAGGCCCAACGGCGTGGGCCGGCAAGCAAAGGGGCCCGCGGCCCGCGGCTGGGCGGAAGGCGCCTGCAGATGTTGGGTGACGAAGCGGGGCCGGGCGCCCTGGCGCGCGCGTCTGCGATGTTTGGGGAGCAACAAGGGTTGCTAGAGGAGACGGAGCCCGCTCCCGCGTCCAGGGCGTGTTGCTGCGCGACGCGGGGAACACTTCCCAAACCAAACAATGCCAGGCCGGCTGGTCCCCAGCGCACGCCGCCGGGGCGAGAGCGCACTAAATATGTCAGCGGGTATTTTCAGAAGCCCGGGGAGGATCGACAAATAATGCTCTTTGCTATAGTAACTGAGTGGGGGGGGGGGGGGGGGAGCTCGGGGGCCTGGGGGTGTGCGTTAGGTGCTCAATTGTTTTGTTGGGTTTTTTTAAATCATTTTTTTTTCAAAGTAAACGGATTTAGAACCCTTTAAAGCAAATGCCCAGGAAAGGAACTTTTTTAAAATTTCTTTTTTTCCGAATGTTATTAACCTCTTTTAGAAAGGGTAACAAGCAGCCCTCCCCTGGCGCTCGCTGCCCAGGGAAGCCCCGCACTGGCACCCCATGGACACAGCTACCCAGACAGACAAACCCCACAATTTCTCTGGCTTTTTTTTTTTTTCCTCTGCTTATTTGTAGAGTCCTAAAAATTTCCCAGGAGAACTGGTGATCCCTTTTCAAGGGGGATGCAGCTGGCTTAGGGCAGGTTTGCTTTTCGTTGTGGTACCTGGGGGTCCTGGGCTCCCCAGGATGTCAGCACTGGGAGTCAGCTCTGGTTTGATGGAGAGGAGAAACTCACCTGAAAGATTTTTTTTCTCATTCCATGAGCACAGGGAACTAACTTAAATTAATTACTTCCCATCTTTTAAATTAAAATTTGAGGCAACTAATCACAAGCAAAAATTCAAAACCACAGGATTTTAAGGGAGAGCTTACACCCTATAGAAATAGAGACTTTTGTTGGGCTGGTGGAAACGAGTCATTGTCCTGAGCGCAGTGGTACGATCTAAAACACAAAAGTTCTGCTGTGCTTGCTAATCATCATTAAGGACATGTGCTGCTGTCATAGTCTCCCAAATTCAATAGGAACAGAATTGGGGCAGAATTTGTCCCTCCTACTTTTAAATTTAAGCCTGGGCACAGGCATCCTGTCAGCTCACCTTCACAGTGATTAGTGCTAAACCTTATCACTGCAGGAATTGCAGGGTGCTGTCAGTGTCTCCTTTGTGCCAGTTCCTCTGGTCTTTACCTCCTGCCAGCACAGTCCAGGGCACTGCAGCAGGCCTGCAGGAAGGCGCTCACTTCTCCGAGGCAGATGGCACGAAAAGCAGAAATCACCTGTCCACTGGATTTAAGAAGTGTTCTAGTACTGAGTACTTTTTACAAGATCTTCTGGAAATTCTGTTCTTTATTGCAGGATTTGATTTTCAAACTATGGCTGACCTCAGCCGCCAAAGCACTCCTCAGTCTTCTAGCAGGCAACTGCATGTATCATTTATCTCCTTCTCAGAGGCAGTCGCAGGCCTCCTGCTCTCCAGAAGGGGAGGCCCCAGAGCATTTTGGAGCAGGCTGGTGATCTTGTGCTCACGATGCCCAGAGTGGCATTCAACAGAGAGCAACGGCTCATGCAAGAGCCAGGAGCTGAGCACTGCTTGGCACCTTAAAAATGACAACTGAAAACTAAGAAGCGTCAGTACTTGAAGCATCTCCCCAGCAAAGCAACAGAATGCACATCATTTGCGGCGATTTGAGGTGAAATGGTAGCATTTACACTCAGTACAGAAAGTAAACTCAAACTCCTTGACACTATCCTCTTCCTTATCTATTGCCTTATGGTAGACTTCAGTCTCCAAGCTGCGTGAGATACAGTTAAAAGATGCCTTAACGTTGCGACCTTTGGCCAAGTAAAGGACTACCACAGATGATTCTGGCTAAGAGGAACATCTCTGCCACGACAGTGGGGCAAGCACAGATGACCAGAACCAACCTCCTGATACCTCCAGTCACATTGAAACGCCAGTGAGGCATGCCAGAATCCGCTGTCTAGACCCTGCTGCCCCTCGGTCTTTCCACCAAAGTTACCAGAGCGATCTCTTGGCTGGCGTTAGCCCAGGTCCTATCAACTCAAAGCGCAGGAGGCTCGCTGCCATGAAAGAGCCATTGTTCTTACTCCTTATTAAGATGGGCAAACTAAGTCCAAGACTTTTCTCTTTCCACTCCTTTCTGCTAAGTGCCCTCGTTCCTGCCTTTAATATGCTAAAAAGTTACTCTGGGATGAGGAAAATACATTAACATTGAGAGCTGACACCTCTCTTATCGTGAGGGGGGGGGGTTTACAGCTTCAGTTTCGGGAGTCCTGTTACTCCCACAGAGCTGTACCTGCCAGGAAGAAGCTTCAGGCTTTCTAACTTTTACTTAAAACATCACAAAGAACCCAATTTCACTATTTAAACAGTCAGCCTTCCTAATTTTTATCTCCTAGTGGTTTTTAATACAGCCTTATAGTCCTGGGGATTTCTGGCCTCGTGTAGGAGGGGGGGGTTATTCACAGTCATGTACTAGCTGAACTTCCTTTCCTATCCCCCAAAGTATCCTTCTACTTTTGCTTTCCAGAAAACGCAACCCACATCCACTTCTTGCGATGCTGGAAGAGTTAAGTGTGACTGCAGATGCTATTTCCAGTCTATAGAGCATTTACTGCCTGTGCTGAGCAGTATATTGAGACCATGAAATTCTAACAATCTACAGACTGCTGGAGATACAGTCTTAAATAGAAGGAAAAAGTCGCTCTGAGAGGTTTTTGCCCATTTCGTCTCCAGAAACCATACAAAACTTTAACACCTCCCTTTAGCTAAAGCTTTCCAAGTAACACTTGAAAAACTGAAAAGGAAAAACAGATGGGGGCGGGGGAGCGGCCGGCGATGATCCGACAGAGCTAAAATATCCATTAGTGGTAAATTCCACCACCTCCTCCCCCTCCAAAAACCCAAGTGCACGGGTCGGATTCCACCCGCGAGCCGAGAACCCAGCTCCAGCCACCCTCACCCAGAGAGGCCTTTTGATTCTCCTGCTTGTCTCGGCGGCTGCTAGGCAACCCGCACAGCAGTGCTGCTCATATGCATTAAGTATTAACTATTATTTCATTCCTTCCCCCTTTTCCTACAAAAAGGCAGCGACCTCAATTCCCAGCAGACCATTCTCACCCCAAAGCCAATGCTGGCTGAGCTCGGCTGGAAACGGAGGCAGAGCCACGGAGGGGTTGAGGACGCCCAGGTTACTCAGCCCCGCGGGATGCTCTCGATGCAGGAGCTTTGGGCTTCACGGGGTTTCCAGCACCCAGCACTAGCCCCCTACCCCGAGCGCCCTCGTTTTTGGTGTGCCAGGATATGCAGCCACCCTCTGGGGGTAACGGCCTCTCCGTGCAAGGACTCCCAAACCCTTGTTTCAGTTTTGTGCCCAGAGTGAAGGGGGGCAAACATCCCCGCTGCTCCTGCTGCACAGAAGTGCCGTGAAAGAAGAGATTCATGTTAAAACATGGAAAGATGTCTGTCCTTCAGGGCTTGTAGCTTTCCGTGTGATGATAAAGCCCTCATTTTGCCAAGACAAGGCTGTAAAGCAGGGGAGACATAAGCAATGCAGTTGCCCTGTCCAAGTGAAAGCTAAGGTAGAACTTGACAGACGACAAGGAGACCTGACCCTGAACCAGCTCTGCTACCATTTGGCAAGCATCATCTCCATCTCCACAAAAGGCAACTCTTCTGGAGACTTCAGTAGGTATTTTGCTTGAAAGAAAACAAAAATCAAAACTGTGACAGGACAAAAGAAGGTAGGTAGCAGTTGCTGGCGTTCAGAAGTGGCAGGGGGAGATGCTTCAGGTCAGCAAAAAACCTGGGAGGCTTACTGCTCGAAGTCAACCATACAGCTTGTCATCAGAGCACGGCTTGGGTTGGAAGTGACGGACCTCATTCATCACTCGGTTCTAACCCCCCTGCCACAGGCAGGGACACCAACCACGAGATCAGGTTGCTCAGGGCCTCATCTATCCTGGCCTTGAACACCTCCAGGGATGGGGCATCCACAACCTCTCTGGGCGACCTGTTCCAGTGCCTCACCGCCACCCTCCCAGCTTCACAGTGAACCAAAAGCATCGATACAACAAAAACAGGGTAACAGCTCCTGGAGGACACAACGATAACATGGGAGGCACTCTCCAAATTACTTGGCATTTTTGGATTTAAGCATCTCGTATCTGAAGAGCAAAAAAGTGTGAACAGTCTTAGGGCAAGAATATTTTATGCCAATAACTGAGCCATCAAAAACCAAGCAGTAGCAAGGTAAAAAGTCTCGTCTTTGAAGATGAAGTTCTTTCATCTGTCTCTGCTAGGATACCTCCCAAGTCCAAACCGGATCACAAAACCATGCCTCTATCAATAACTAGCCCAGCTCCTCCCTTCCTTCCCCAAAGCACACATGCGTGTGCACGCAGGAAAAACGGGGCTGCTAGAAACCAGGGAACTGCAGCTCCCGAACCAGCAGCAGCATTACTTTCATTGAGTTTTCCCCAGCTGTGGTAGATATTTTAAGTGCTGCGTGTGTATGTCCAGCTTGATCAGCAGTGCAGTAAGAGGATCTAGAAGGCTGGCGTTTGAAGAGAGCCTTAGCATACGCTCTGCCGAGGGATTGTGCCCCTCTGGGGGGGCTGTCCCCCACCACACAACACCAAGATCAACACATCCTGCTTCTGAGAGCTCGGTCCCAAACTTAGCGATGCTCCTGGATCAGGAGCGGTTGCCAGAACAACCCGTCATAGCAGAGGAAGGTGCTGCTAAGGACGATGACATCTCAGGAAGAGCGGATGCCAACAAATTTTCACCTGCAAGGCGAGGGCATGGCAGGGAGCAGCCTGCGCGCAGCTACTGCCCTGGAACCAGAGCACTCTTCAAGCCCAGTGACATTTCTGAGTAATTACCAAACCTTAAGATCCATTATGATGTTAATTTGCTGGCTAGCTTTGCAGGGAAGTGTAATTAGATGTTGTGTAGCTGCGATACAAACTGGGAGGAATGCTAGGAATGCCCGAGCTTACAATCTGGGCAGCAGCAGGATGGAGCAGAGCCCACGCAGGGATGGTGAGGAGCCCACGCACACCTCCAGCACCTCCAGAGCTGGAAAAGGATCCCGGGCGCACGGCCTGCTCTCCACCCCACTCCCCGGGTGCACGAAGGCCCCACTGCAGCCACAACACCAGAGGTGAGCAAGGCGAGGAGGGCATCAGGTATGCTGAGCTTTACACCCTTGCTCTCCTCCCCACATGGGTACCACTCTGTCTCCTACTTCACATTTCCTCATTCCAAACCAAGAAAGTAGGACCTGCCTTAACCGAGAGCATCCTACTGATTTATGTCACTAGCCTCATTCAGGTTTTCGGGCTAGACGTTTTAATAGAAGCCAGACAGAAAATGTTTGTTTTTCAAATTATGAGACATTTTCAGGGCTGGGGCGGCACTTGTAAGCAACAATAGTGGCCTGCAGCTGAGGATGACAAAACCTTTTAAAATTAAAACAAATTTCTTTACACACAATGACTGCCCATTTCACAACTAAGAGACACAATAATGGCTTTTTTTAACAAAAAAATACTAATGTCACAGCACATTTGGAACCACAAGCAGCCATCATTTCATTTCTGAAACACACCTATTAAAAGGGCTGCCAGATTTGATATAAATTTTCCTCCATAAAATGAACTGATTAAATGAAAACTAAATTGGAGTCCCTACAGCTCTGTAACAGTAAACTTCAAGTAACAGTTTTGTAATTTGCAGATGGAAGCATGGAATACTTTATTCATTTGCAGTCTAATGCAAGAAACTAATTACTCTGCAAAATAATATTCTGTAAACTATCAATAGCATCTAAATTAGGCAAGGGTGGAAAAACACATCTATCTCCTCTAGAAAGGAAAGCTGTCAGCTCTGAGAACAGAGTAACTACCCTCCTAAGGCCAAAGAATCAGCATAGCAAATGCCAATAAAAAAAAATACACAGCACCATTTGCAAAGAGAAGTTTTCTAGGAATGCTTTTTCAGTCAAAAATACTAACAGCACTGTACAAAGGAGAAAAAAAAAGGGCAAAAAAGCAGAGTGAGAAACAATATCATAAGCATCACCATCTTCTCCTGGAAGAATGCATGGTGAGTTGGATTGACCTGACAAAGGCAAGTTACCGCCCGCAAGACACAGTGGTTGGGACATCTCCTTGTTCTTATTTAATAGATGTTTCAGATGGTGACAGCCTGCTGTGCTTGTTCGCTCAGGCTCAGTTTAAGTGGTGAGAGATGCCCAGAGTTGGCTGAGGGTCCCTCCTGTGCCACCAAAGGTCCACATGCACCTCACCAGCAGCCACCTAACCAAGAGCCAGAATGTTCTTGGTCCCCTGTAAGGAAGCCCCCCAGATTTTTATTCTTAAAACAAATGAATGAGATGGCCACTGCAGGGGAGGAATCGGGGCTCCTGAAGGAATGGGGAGCTCCCTCGGCTAGCCAGATGTTTGCAAATTCACACAAAGAGCCTAGTTAACAGTTCAAGGATTAATGAAACTTGTTCTTGTTGTAAGCAAGGTCAGTCTCCCTTGCAGACACCACAGCTTAGGAGACTTTTGTATCAAAGCTGGATAAAGCAGGAGTAGCTCCTTTCTTCCTGGAACAATAAGGGAGGTGCAAAGATGCTGTCTGAGCTGCAGCACCTGGAAACCAAAGCCTACAGAAGCACAAGCTGAACAGTGCGGCCTGAAGCATCCTCCAGAGCTGCCTGAAGCACTCACCCATGCTGTTTTTGCCTTTTTTTTTTTTAAAGCAAAAAGCACGTGGCAGAAAATAGTGAATTGCTCTGAGTACTCAGTGGCAACTCTCCCCTTATTCTACTGAAAAGAACAATGAAGATTTGTCATTAAATGGAGAGGGAGATCAGTTTGAGACATCAGGAGTCAAGATCCTGCTCCTCTGTGTGGGCTGGTAAGCTTTCAATGGATTTTTTCAATAGGAGAGATTGCACAGGTGGCTTGATTAAATCACCTCAGACTGATTCTCCTGTCTAAGCTGTGCAGCTTGAAAAGCATCAGAGGGATCAGTCAGCATTCACATCTTCCAGTGGTATTGAGCATTTAATTTTTTTCTTTTTAAATTATGAATTGTTTAGCTATTGACCCATTACTGCTCTCCACCATTTTTTCTATCATTAACTGAATTGCATAAAACCAGTCTTTAAAAAGCAAACCAGAAGGTATGTGGTAACACTGATCTCCCCATATTCTTCCTCTTTGCAGCTTTCATCCCCAACAAGACAAAGAGGGGAAAAAAAAAACATTTACGAAAGGCAGAGAGTACAGGTTGAGGAGCATTAACTGTGGATGGTTTTTGGCACTGCCAGATGAAACTCATTTATTCTGTTACTCAAAGCATGGGGCTGGGGTTTCTACAACATCCCTACTTGACCCTTTCGTACTCCCTGACTCATAGGTCTCTCATGGGCTACGATCCAAAGGTATTTACAAGACAAACGTGCTTCAAACAACTTGAAGCATTTTCAAAAAGCTTGCAATACCTCTTGGAGAGCCTCAGTGAGGCAGGTAGCCAGTAAGGACCACTGCACTGCCAATTTTAAAAGCAGGATGATTTGCACCCTTAAAAAGCAATTAACCTGTTCTGGCTCATTTATTTACTGAGAAGAGATTTGGGTGGGGAAGAGAGGGAAGAGTTTCTTTGCTGCAGCCAGATGGAATTCCAAATCTAGACAGTTTAGTCAGTGAGCTAAGGGGAAGATGTCAAAACATGCTTTCCATTAATGTAACAGCAGAAAACACCACTGGTTTCAGATACTATACATACAATTACTGTTCTGCTAACAGAATCCATGCCAATACGAGGGATTTTATACCCATAGTTAGTTTAAACTAACAGCAACAGAGTTGTAAGTCACCAATACAGTATTTTATTCTTAAATATTTGCTCGGGATGCTACTTGACATCAGACTTCAGTCAAAATAAACTTTAGCAAGTGATATGTTACATGATCCCATCTGCCTATTTCAAAGGCAAAAAAAAAAAGTAGATTTTGTTAAATCTGTTTTTTGTTAAATCTGAATTTCCAGGTTCAGCCTTCTTTGCTGTAGCGAGGTAGGGGTTGGTCTATTCTCCCACGTGCCTGGTGACAGGACAAGGGGCTAAAGTTGTGCCAGGGGAGGTTTAGGTTGGATATTAGGAGGAACTTCTTTACTGAAAGGGTTGTTAGGCACTGGAATGGGCTGCCCAGGGAAGTGGTTGAGTCACCATCCCTGGAGGTCTTTAAGGGACGTTTAGATGTAGAGCTTAGTGATATGGTTTAGTGGAGGACTTGTTAGTGTTAGGTCAGAGGTTGGACTGGGCGATCTTGGAGGTCTCTTCCAACCTAGACGATTCTGTGATTCTGTGATTCTGAAACAGGAAGCTCAGGTTCTGTTCTTGTTTAGCACGATGTAAATCAGAACCGAATGGATTTAGTTCAGTGCTATAGGTCAGAGAAATACATCCAATAAAGACATTAATGGCATATATATATTTAAATCAAGTAAGACAATTTTCTTTGTGGAGTTCTACTTACTGCAGATGGAGGAAAAAAAGAAGACAGCAGCGTCTCTCTACATCTGCACTTAAACTGCTGAAGCAAAAAGCACTCCAGTAGAACTAATGCAAACTGTAATGCACATTGATTTATTTTTTTTTCCTGCCACGATAGCTACACGCCAAAAAAGTCAGCTAACTGAACGGCCAACATTGACATGAAGCTTTTGAGGGCTCTTTCAAAGGCACAATTCAAATAACAGACTCAAAAGAATACCACAAGCAGTTTGTCTGAAGTTCACAAAAGACATTGTTGTGTCTGTCTTAGATACAGTTGCAGAAACATGCTTGAAGCCATTTGCAAAGAACAACAACAAAATCATGTCTGCAACCTTGATCTCCAGTTCTGCGAGAGCACACACACGTGCGTCCCAGCGAGAGCTTTGTTTGTGCTTCTGCAGTGAGAAAACACTGACTGTTGTTACAAACTCATGAAAAGGCACCAGCACAGAGATTAGTTTAACTTCCGAAGGAGGTTTTCAACACGCTGTTGTCTCAGAGGAATAGCACAGTCTTTGCACTGTACCCAGCCGAGTGAGATTTCTGCAGGGCGGAGAGTAGGGCAGACTTAAAACTAAAATCCTCTGTTACGACATCGTTAGACCCACCTATTATTGCGTACCTTCTGTAACTGATCCTGAATTTTCCATTCATCAGCACATGCTACTGCTGATTTGGGGGAAGATGATGCTTCCAGGAAAAGACAGTAGGCTCAACCCTTTTCTGAATTTTCTGGTACAAGCTACTAATTTTAATAGACCTAAGAAAAAGGTATGAAAATTATTTCATAAAGGCCACAGGCTATCAGTTCTTACCATCTCTCAATTCATTATGAGCCTTGGATGGCTGCAAGCCAGAAGTGTAAAGTAGAAATACATCCATACACAATTTACTTTTCTCCAACAGAAGCATCTAACGTTCAGGGTAATCACACGATTCAATCCTCATATATGAAGAAACCAGTTAGAAACTGGGAAGATGCATTCACACCACGAAACATTTTGTCATCCAACATCAGAATGTAAGTTCAACCAAGTAGCTGCCAAAATAAAAGCTATGACAAAAATTCCTTAATAATAGACTAATAAGAGACTCATCACCAAAGCATTATGTAATTCTTCAGGGAACATGAATAAGAATTGCAATGTATGATGTATTGATTTAGTTATTTGGTGGTACTTAGGAAAAGAGCTTGAGTTTTAAGGACAAGAGGTTAGAATACAGCTGTAAAAATTCAATCCCCAACGTAAATCATCTCTTGAAATGTGCAGAGAGGGAGTTTCACTGAAACTCTCATGTTTCGCATCAGATACTGCAAACAGAGCAGCATATAACAGAGTTTTAGCTCTTCTATAGATCATGCTCCCAAATATTTTTGTTAGTTTACTTCTTGAACGCACTCTACAAAATGTTCTCACTTGGATTATAAAACAAGCTGGAGAATCATAATACTGGAGTCACTTGAGCAAAAACTTGCCCAATCACTCTGCTCCCCAGAAGCATCTCTCAAATTAAGGAATTTCTAAGTTCTCTCCTGTCCTGCCCTCTGAGTTTACAAGACTGAAACATGGCTCTGAGCGTGGTTTCAGCATCTTTACCAGCTAACACCCTGCAACATCTCCAGCCCTCTGACAAGGGAAGAACAAAGTGGGGAGTTGCAGCCTCCAAGCAGGTGCTTCTTGTGGATAGCAGCTCCCACGCAGACGAGGGGAGCCAAAAAGGCAGCAATGGCACCAAGCACTTCTCAAAGGAGGGCACGGAGCAGCCACAGCCGGGTTAGGTCACTCCTCTGCTCTCAGTGTCCTCATGGCAAAGGCAAGGCTTTCTGCACAAAATATCCTGAAAGGGCATGAAGCAAAGCAATAATGACACCATCGAAAAAATGCACGTTTGTTTGATTTTGATCACCGAGTAAAGCAGCAATCATCTGAGGATTTCAAAGCACTCTACAAATAAATATTAATTCTTCCAAGACTACTCATCTCAACTTTCTGGCTCCCAGAAAAACACAGGTATTGAATTTTTTCCCTAATGCAAAATGGAAACGAAAGCAGAGCAATGGAAGCAGAGTTTCCCACGCAGACTCAGCAGCCGCAGTAGATGAGGAGCCGGGAGCTGCTCGATCAGACATGAAATTCATGCCCCACAGCACAGGGAGCCTCAGGGGGCACAGGGCTCCCATGGAAAGCCAGAGAGGACCGAGTCTCGAGGCAAGGAGACGCATCAGAAACACAGAAGCAGCACCCTTCAGTGTAGCTTGTTTTGGAGCTATGCTATATTATAATTTATACATATGTTTCTATACATATTTCAAAATAGATCTCTACACATAGACATACAAATATAGCTCCAGTGTCTGAATTAACACATGGAGAGATTTTGTTGACAGACGTGCCCTCAGATATTTTGATATTAAAGTGCTTCCTTTCAGTCCTCATTAAGGTGGAGACGATTAGCACTTCTTACACATGACCTATTGAAGACATGGTACCTGTGGAATTAAAGTCAAAGCACATTTCCCTGCAGGGCAACAGTAGGGGATTTAAAAACTCCTAAGCATTACAGTAAGGTGCAGTGTGTTTTTCCAGGTGTTTGCAGCCAGGAAACATGCAGAGAACTAACCGGTCCACAGCTTGCATTTGAGAGACTTGCCCCACTGCCCCGTAACCCGGGGCAGCAGACGATGGAACGAGCAGAAAGGCATTGCCTGGCCCTTACTCTAGTGTCCCCGGGGGGGCATTAAGGACCAGAAATACCAGCTCCCAAAAAATCAACTCCAAAATCAGGGTCTGCAGTTTATTAAGCACCGACACCACAGCTCCCTTGTCTGTGTGTTTCCACCCCGCAGGTAAGGGAGGGCATTTGCTCTCGGCGGAACAGATATCTGGCAGGGTTCTGTGTCTCAGCGACCCTAAAGATCCTCCACATTCTGCAGGCCAGCACTCGAAGACACATTGGGCTTTTCCCTGGTAACCAAAGGCTGTGGCTACAGCCGTTCCCCCAACAAGCAGGAGGATTACGCAGCCGGCAGCAGATGAGGCACAGCACTGGAATGTCTTGGACAGGGGCTGCAGCAGGAGGTTGCTGCGACCAGAGCACGCTGCCAGCACAAAATCCTTAACCCCCATCTTTTCGTAAAACAATCTTTCCTCTGCCTGTATCAGCACTTTGGGGCAGAGACGGGCCCCACTGTACCTCTTGCAGCACTCCACATAATGTATTCGCAGTTTACACTGGGGTTCCTGGCGCTATAGCAGCTCAAACACTAATGATTTTTAATTGATATTAGAGAAGAAATCTGAAAGAAGCTACATTTCCTTAGTGCCTCTACCTCAAGCCAGATTATGTTGTAGACCAACACTGAGGTTTACCTGGATACTGAAATTCTGAGAACACATAGAACACAGTTTATTAAATGCTACAGAAATGTTGAATCCACTTTTTTATTATTATTTAGGAAAAAAAGTGTTTTCTTTAAGTTCTACGCAACAGCTAGATTGGGAAGAATAAAAGTGTCAAAACCAGCAGTGGCAATAATCAAAAAGCACTTTTGGTGCCCCTGTATAACTTGAAACAGAAATTATCTGTCTTTAAACTCCTTACCTTACACAATTGTCTCTCATGTTTGCAGCATACCAGACAATACTCCAAAATGTCAATGCGTGTTTGTCAGCGCTGCAAGCAGAAGCCCCGACCACCCAGCGGCTCCTATCTGGTAAATGTTATCTGGTCAAGGTGTCGGGAGCAATCTCATGGAAGATATAGGAGATGTTTTCCCTCGAGGAGGAACATCTACACCAACAGACCTCTGGGCTAAGCCACAGGCAGGAGCAGCCTCTACTTGTACGACACCCAGCTCCAGTCAGGGTGCTGCAGGTCGTTAGCCTCAGCAAGTGAAGGTAACAGAGGTGGCGCCTAGAACATGGAGGGCAAATTTTGCACTTACAGTGTTATGGAAGGCTATTAATAGAGAGAAAGCCGCATCCTGAGTTCAAACAACCGTGGAGGACAGGTCACTCTTTCTTCAAGAGTTTTAAGACCTGGGTGAGAGATTTCACTTCTCTGGTGAGTGCAAGTGTTCTGAACAATGCCAAGCATCTACCACATTAAAAGCAACAAATATTTGCTAGGAAGAGGTAAGCTCTGAAGATTAGCTGGATGACCAGAAGCCAGTATTTCACTTATGATCTGTACTATGAAAGAAAAATTTCCTCCCATGATTGGTCATTTAAGGTCATGACTATTTGAAAAGATCCACATTTCATGTTCTTCTGGGGGATGAGGGCAGAAGATTAAACATCACATAAAATATTTTGTTTAAATGCAAAGACTGAAGATAAATTAGAGAGAACTGGTCCATTTGCACTTACCCACATCCGCCCCAGTGTTTCACATCCCAGGGCTGGATTTCAGACTGAGTTTTGGCTGTACCTTCCAGACCACTCAGGGTGGGAGGGAAGAGAAAGAAGAAAGATATCCTAGCACAGAGCAGGGAGGTTACACTCAGAATGTTACTAAACTCTTGCCTTCTCTTGCACAGTTTTGAGTATTACCTGTCTCCATGAGGTTCCTTTTTCTAAAGCATGTTGCACTCCCAGCATCCCAGATACCCTCCAAAAGGGATTAGAAGAAATAAAATAACTAATGCAATTCCCCAAACAAGTTGGATGTTTGACCAGCTGTATGTGTTTAGTCAGAAACTATCCCGAATAGTTGCAGGGTTGTCATGGCAGCAACGGGATCTTAAGCTAATACTAAAGAACAACCTAAAAATGACTAACCAGAGGGCAGCTAGAGGAAATTGCTCATTACTCTTCGGTTGCTTGTTTATAATCATTCCACCTGCACTTTTTCCTTTTTCCCCCCTCTTTCCTTGATGTTTCTTGTCAGTCTTCTCTAATGACATCTCCAAAAGAAGGAGCACCCTTAATTACGTGCTCAGTTCACTGGGGGCCTTGACTTGCATTAACCTCGAAGACCCACCAGCCACGTGACCCCAGTGCTTCACAGGCAATTCTCCTGAACAACTGATGCATCACCACATAGGATTGGTGTTGATTTCACCTTAGCACTTCCAAACAAGCTAGGCACTTAAAAAACCACAGCTCTGGAGACAGAACCCCCTTCCTTCACACCCAGATTCACTCATGCCCCGGGGACTTCACTCAAATGTAGCACGCCAACCGAGGAGATGCGTGTGGATTTGCAGCACGCCTGCCGGTGCACAGGCACGTGTTCAGCTCCAACAGGAAGGGAAAAGCACGCACTCAAAGGTGCACAGGAGAAACTGTAACCATGAATCTCTTCTCTAAAAGAGAAGGGGAAAATACAGTTTCCCTCAGCAGACACCACTGTTTGTGATGCCAGGAGCCACCGCTGCTGTTGCCTCGCAGGAGATGCAAAAAAAAAAAAAAACAAACAAAAAAAACCTCTCAGCATGGATGCAGCAAGCAACAGAAAGCTGCGTAGCAGCCGGGCCAGCAGGACAGCCCCTGGGCAGCGGCGCCCACAGAAGCATCCGTGCCTCCTGGTTTTGCTTTGCTTCTGCTCATGACTGGCCGGGAATCTCTCCGCTTCCCCTGAAAGCATGGGGAAGGTGTCAGGCGTTGGCCCTTCCTCCCCTCTGGTGATTCCTACCTGTTTTCCAGTATTTTCTGTGTAACAAATGGAGGCTTTGTAACGAGCAGATAGCCCAAAGAAGTTGGGCTAAGTCATCACTGAGCCGCAGAAGGCAGGGACGTGCTGATCTTCACGGCGTGCTGTCATTTGTCCTCATGCGGGCCAGCAGTCCTGCACACGAAGACAGAGAAGAGCCACCTCGAACATAAGGAACGATTCATGGAGACTGGACGTTTACAATGCCAACCACCAAAACGACGTGTTGGTGCAGGGTATGGCCAGTTGGTACAATTACTCCTCCCATGCTGAGGATTTCCTTCAGCAAAGTATTGATTTGGGACAAGGAAAGAAAGAAGCCAATTCTTTTTTGTATTTGCTTATATAAAGTCCTCGCTGGCACAGCATCCTGTGACCCCCGTTTCTTTGAAGGCAACTGCAACCTTCAGTCGCTAATCTCGTTCAAAGCCCTGTCGCTATGACACCTTCATACTATGCTGAGACTTCTAAGCCATTTGTTAAACTCAGAAAAAGAAATTCTTAATTTCTTAGTAGAAATCTCATTTCGAAAAAAGAAAACACACTCAGCAATTGCCTTTAAATTACTTTTCAGATGCCTTCATTTGGCACTTCTACAGCTCTTAAATCCTGTAAAACACCAGATTAACAAAAACAAAACCAGTCATAAAGTTTGGGAAGAGGCTCACTCCTCTTGCGCTTCAGAATTCTCCCTGTAAACGTAGTGCTGGACAGAGGCTGCCGTACCCCCGGGTCATAAGCGAGCACGGAGGTCATTGGAAGAGGAAGACTTTCAGTCATGGACATGAAGCCACATGTCTACACGCAGCCAAAGGTTATTCTAACAAGTCAGCTGAACTATGCAAATTTTAACCTTTTCTAGTCCTTGCTTTAGGTGGGTGAATCACAAACACAGCAATCTTTCGTAAAAAGATGACCCAAAGCTGAAGGTGTTGGTTCTTCTCCCTCGATCCCCTGACTGGAAGCGGTTTGTGTACGATGTGCGTTGAATAACTGCCTCTATGCTTTCTGCGATGCGAAAAGGGATTAACTGCAGGCAGTGCCCTGAACAAAGAGGAAGCCTCTTGTACAGTGTATTAAGGGGTACGTGGCTTGTGCTGAAGACTTTTCTTGTCCGTTTGCATATTATTGGCATAATTAGTTCACACGCTAGTTAGGCAGAGATGGCCTGACAGAAAAAACCAGCACATTCTTAGACAATAAGGCGGGTTTGTGAACATTTGAACGCAGGGATAGAGATCGGCCAGCACAAACAAACCAAAGCACCTCGTCTCAGGGCGCAGCTCGCAGGAAGAAGCCCCGCGTGTGCTCCAAGTCCCAGCGGCACAGCCCCGGAGCTGGGGGCTGCGTGCCCGTGCTCCTCTCCCAGGGCACGCAGTCAGGACGCGGCGTTGCTCCAGCTGGCTGCTGGCCCGGCCGTAACCGCGCTGGCGTTTGTTGCACGGGAGAGACTGGGGGGGGACGGATTCTGGTTTAAATAGAAACTCTGGCCCAGAAGGCGGGTGGTAAGATAAGCCTGTTGAATCAGCACTGCCCTCCCTGTTCTGTGACACTGCACACCGCGGGTGCGCTTCAATTTCAAGCGCTAAAACCGACCGAGGGAAACAGGCGAGGATGTAATACATGGGCTTTGGTTATAGGCTCGTATTAAAAGCAAAACCGTGTTCTGATTAAACTTAACAGCTGTCAATGCTCCAAGGTGTTACAAGTACGAGACTATTTAAAGACAATGACTGGCGCCATCTATTTTACTTTGACAGAGCTAGGAAAAGCGACGCTTATTAACCGCTGACTGAAGCTCTAAATTGATGTCAGCTCTGAAGATGTTTTTGTCACAAAAAGGTAGAGAAATAACAATAACAAGTGCAGAAGTAACTTTTAGTGGCCATGAATACACTTAACTGAAAAAGCACAAGAGCTGGACCTGTTGGAGCGGGTCCAGAGGAGGCCATGGGGATGCTCAGGGGCTGGAGCAGCTCTGCTAGGAACGGATGGAGAGAGAAGGCTCCGGGGAGACCTCACAGCGGCCTGCCAGTGCCTAAAGGGGCTGCAGGAGAGACGGGGAGGGACTCTGTGTCAGGGGGTGTAGGGATAGGACAAGGGGGGGGTGGTGAAATGAAAAGAGGGGAGATTTAGATCAGATAGAAGGAAGAAATTCTTCTCCCTGAGGGCGGTGAGGCCCTGGTGCAGGATGCTCCGAGGAGCTGTGGGTGCCCCATCCCTGGCAGTGCCCAAGGCCAGGCTGGATGGGGCTGGGGGCAGCCTGGGCTGCTGGGGTGGTCGTGCCCATGGCAGGGGTGGGATGGGGTGGGCTTCAAGGTCCCTTCCAACCATTCTATGATTCCTAATTTTCCAACAGAGAGCAAGGACACGCAACAGCTGTTGACGTCATTGGAGGCAATACCTGTTCACGTCTTCATGAATTACAGCCGTAGACTACAATTTCATATTTACACAGGCAAAAGGATAGAGCAAGTGCATTTCAGATGTACGCACAGATATGCGTGTAACACGTGATTTAACACTGACTCTGAGGACCTTGCTCAGCCTCAGGCCTTGGCACAGGAGCCCCTTTCCCTTCCTTCCCCTCTGCAGGCAACTCAACAGGGCACGTTGTGCCAAGCCACCTCGCAAGGATGGGCCTCAATCTACGCACCTGACATCCAAATTTACGTGACAAACACACAAAACACTCTTTGAGAAGGCAGATCACAGCGTAAGGCTGCAGCCCAGCCTTGGGATTTTGCACTCCATCTTGGGCCCTTCCACAGGGAACAGAGCTGGAAGGCAGGGCCCCAGCACAGGGACATGGTACTATGAGAGGAATTCATGAGATGCAAATGGCACAGCAGGGAAATGCAAAGCATGGACTGCCTGTGGGAATCCCATGTGAAGTTTGACAGACCTGGCTCTTGCATTCCTCTGTAGCACTGGATGCTCCTTATCACCACCTCTGAATTCATTGGTATCGTTCCCATTTTGCAGAAAGCAAGTAGGGACAAAGAAATTCCAGTTGTCAACCCTCACTTGCTTTTGCGTGTTTTCAGCCGTCGGGCCAAGATCTTGCAATTACATGAGAATCCCAGCTTCCCTTTGAAAAGATGGGCATTTCCAAACCCTGCTGGTACAGGTACAGCTTTGAAAACCTGAACTCTAAAGACTTAAACCAAAAAACAGAGCACACCCACAACATTATACACCAAAAGACAAGCACAAAATGCCCCACAGACTTCAAACAAATCTCAGGTCGCTTGCTACAGCAATACTGAGATGGCAAGAATCAGCTTTTTCTTTTTCCTCTGTTTAAATACAATTTCCAAAATGAAACAGGGGGTACTGCCGTGGGAGCCACCACCCGCCAGCCCTGCTGTCAGGCATCCACCACCACAATTTGGTCCCCTGAGCGTGGCTTTTCCTCACCTGCCTTTGGCCATCTGGAGGTCAGACATCTCGCTTTGCCCATCCTAGGCTTCCTCAAAGAGAGGGACAGACACCTTGGCCTTGGCCAACCCAAGCCATCTTCAAACAGACAACCATGAGAAAAGCCTTCTGCGATGCCTCCCTCACACACCAGCAGCCTTTCACTAGGCAAAGAACTTGAAAATAGTTCTTGAAAACCCAAGACCAGAGCAAATTCAACTTAAACCAACTGAAGCAAACCCCATCAGAAAGTCTGAGTGGAGGCGCAGAATGAACCCCGGTGCGGGGGAGACAAAGTTTTATATTTTGACTGAAGTCGTTTCCACTCCCAGACCAGGGATTGCTGCGTATTCTCAAATGATTTGTAGCAGAGAGAGAGAGTTGGAAAGCTTGGGCAGAAACAGATGAGAAAAGCCTTGACTAATGTCTCTGAAACTGGGTACGATCAGGTTAAAAATAACCCCAGAGCTAAAGTATAAAGCACTTTGAAAAATTATTCTTTATTCCTTTGATAACTAGGGCTTGCTTCCTTCAAAAGCAACCCCCCTCCAAAAAAAAAAAAAAAAAAAAAAAAAAAAGTATAAGTTTCGTATCTAAGTCAAAGAACGGAAAGATTTGGTCAAACTGCAGGAACTCCTGCTCGAGGCAGGCACCAGCCCAGCCCAGCAGGGGAAGCGGCCGGGGTGGCAGCGCGCTTGCCTCCCGGGAACCGAGGCCCCAGGTCCGGAGGAGGGCAGGAGCCGGAGGTCGGGCTCGGTTCTCTCCCGGCCGAACACCGGTGCTGGCACCAGGGGGATTTTTTTTTTTTGGGGGGGGGAGGGAAGAAAAGCGGTGAAACGGCCGCAAGTTGGGACCGCCCGAGCGCAGCGAAGGCTCCGCGCCGCCTCCTCCTAGGCAGCCGGGACCGGGGGGAGACCGGGGGGCACCGGGGGAGGGGAGCACCGGGGGGGGACGACCAGGAGGAGCCTGGAGGGCACCGGATGGAACGGGGGGGGGAACCCGGGGAGAGACTGGAGGGAACCGGGGAGCACCGTGGGGAGACCGGGGCGGGGCACCGGGGAGTACTGGGGAGCACTGGGGGGGCACGGGGGAGTCACCGGGAGCCACAGCGGGGCCTCCTCCCGGAACTTCCCCGAGCCGCCCTGCCTGTTCCCTGCTCCTCCCTGGGGACTCTCTGGGGACCGACCCCCGCGGCCCCGCGGGGCGCTGCCAGCGTGCAGACCGGGGATCCCCACAGCCGCCCCCCGGCCACCGCAGCGATGCCCTAACATTCCCCCCCCCCTCCCCCATCACACCCTAACCCGCTCCGCTCCCCCCTTACCAGCGGGACACCCCCCTCAGGTCCGGTCCGGCCCGGTCCCCCCCGGGGCCCCGCTCACCTCGTGCCCTCCCCGCCGGGCTCCGCCGCCCTCGGGCCGCCGGGGCTGCGCGGCGCTGCCGTTGGCAGGGAACAGTCGCCAGGGCTACGGTCACTATGGCGCCTCGCGCCGGGTCTCGAGGCAACTGTTGCTACCCTCCTCCCCCCCCCCCTCCAGCACGTCACAGCCCAACCCCGCCCGCCCGCGGAGGGGGGGGGTGGACGGGGGGGGGGCACCCAGCAAGGCGCCGCCCGTTGGTTGGCGTGGAGGCCTGTCGGTCAAAGGGAAGGGAGGGGATTTCATGGGGGTTGGCCAATGGGGAGGGGGAGAAGGCGGGGCAGAGAGTTGGCGCGCGCTTTGGCGGGAGCGGGGGGGGGCGAGGGAGGGAGTCGGTGTGGGGTGGGGTGGGGCGGGGGGAGGGAGCGGAGGGGGGCGGGGACGGCGGGGACGAGATGGGGGCGCTGGGGTGGTAGGGCCAAAGTGGGGGCACTGGGGACAAGATGGGGGCACTGGGGTGGTGAGGACGAGATGGGGGCACTGGGGACAAGATGGGGGCACTGGGATGGCAGCGGCAAGGTGGGGGCACTGGGGACAAGATGGGGGCGCTGAGGTGGTGGGGATGAGATGGGGGCACTGGGGACGAGATGGGGGTACTGGGATGGCAGGGACAAGGTGGGGGCACTGGGGACAAGATGGGGGCACTGGGGTGGCAGGGAAGAGATGGAGGTGCTGGGGACAAGATGGGGGCACTGGGGTGGTGGGGACAAGATGAGGGTACTGGGATGGCAGGGACAAGGTGGGGGCACTGGGGTGGCGGGGACGAGATGGGGGGAGGAATGAGGATGATGCAGGGTTGAGGCAAGTGGGCAAGAGTGTGGACAAAGTGGGGACACTGAGGTGACTGAGGACAACTGGTGCAAAGAGAGGCCAGTGGAGTGACAGGACTGGGGTGGCAGGGAGAAGGGGGGGGGGCACTGGGGTGACAGGGAGAAGTTGGGGGCACTGGGGTGGCGGGGACACGATGGGGCTGAGGTGACAGGGACAAGATGGGGCTGAGGCAATGGGGACAAGTTGGAGGAGGAAGTAGTGAGGATGATGTGAGTTTGAGGCAAGTGGGGGCAAACGGATTGAAATGGTGGGGACCAGAGTGGAGACAAAGAGGGGACACTGAGGTGACAGGGACAAAATGGGGCTGAGGTGACAGGGACAAGATGGGGCTGAGGCAATGGGGACAAGTTGGAGGAGGAAGTAGTGAGGATGATGTGAGTTTGAGGCAAGTGGGGGCAAACGGATTGAAATGGTGGGGACCAGAGTGGAGACAAAGAGGGGACACTGAGGTGACAGGGACAAAATGGGGCTGAGGTGACAGGCAAGATGGGCACTGAGGTGATTGCGGACGGTGGTTGTGGAAGAGGTTGGTGGAGTGACAGGACTGCGGTGACAGGGACAAGATGGGGCGAGGTGGTGGGGATACATCGGGCACTGAGGTGACTGAGGACAGGGGAGACAGAGGAGGTGGGATGAGGCAGCGAGGGGCTGAGAGCAGCGAGGACGCCTCAGATGGGGATGGGGAGAGGTGGGCGACTGAGAAGGGAGGTGCGGGGGGAGGAAATGGACCCTGAGAGGGGTTGGTGGAGCAGGGGTGACGGGTGACAGGGACCAGTGGGCGCAGGAGGAGGTGAGAGCTCAGGTTGGAGGCAGTGGGCAGTGAAGGGCTCTTCTGGAGGAAGGGGCCTGCTGAAGAGGGGCTGAGGGTGGGCACAGGCCCGTCTCTGCCATGTCAGGGCAGTAGCACAGGTCCTCTGCCTCGTGCATGGCCGCGGGGACGTGTGAGGAAGGTGAATGGTGAGGACAGCATGAGGACTTGTGTGGCATGAAGTACGGATAGCTTATGGTTTGGATCATGGTTGTGTCTGGACACTCCACACAAATCAGTGAGCCTGTGAGCTCCACATTCTTTATCAAAAAAAAAAAAAAAAAGTTATTTTTCCTATATCAAATATTAAAAAGTTCCTGTTGGCTCATGGGTAACTGGCAAAAATCTCTGGAAGCAGACTCCTCTATTAGCTGCATTTCTGTTCCCTTGCCCCTTTCCGCCCAGCGACATTTGCATGTAAACAGGTTCTTTGTTTCCGAAGAGTTCGTTAGCTTCTGCTGCTTGTTTCTCCGTACCTGAACTAATAATTCTCCATGACATCAAAACCGTTCCCATAGAGACCGATCATGAAGTCACAAACAACAAACAGAGGATTAGAGACTGGAGTGGTGTACAGGCAGCTGATGTAGATAGGGATCAGGAATCCTGTTTTAATGCAAATTCTTTAGGAATAAAAGCGAATTGTTGTGTAGTATCACTGCATGCAGTTGCACAGCTTCCACTTCTCATCCCAGAACCAGCTGCACTTCTGCTGGGGGTGGAATAACATAGTTGGAGTGTTTGAAGTTACGCTTGGGGGATGTGGTGGATAAGGGTAGGAGCGGTATAAGTTGTCACACGACACTGAGTTATCTGATTTAACAGCAAATGTTTCTTGATGGAGTGTTAGTCACAGGTTTTAGGGAACCAGCTAAGAAACAGTCTACGAAACGCTTGGCTCTAACTCTTTCCTGCTGTAGCAGGAATTTTCTGGTGAGCGAAGTCAGCGCACGGAGCCAGAGAGGGTATTGAGGAGACATCTACTGGCTGAAGTGAGCTCTGAGGAACTGCTATTTGGGTCTGCGTTGAGTAGGTAAATTTGCAGAATCCTGAGTGCTCGGATATATATTTGCATGTGACTGGCATTGCAGGGCTTTGGGATACTACACTGGGGAAAACCACGTACCACACCAGTAGCTGTGCAAGGTTGGAAGATGAAACTGATATTTTTACACTGTTGGTGGTGAGGGAAACAAAACCTAAACTACAGTCTGTGGATGCAGAGAATTGCAAAAGCAGCAGATACTTCACTTCTACTCTTCCTATAAATGAATGTCTCCTCTACATTGATAGGTGTTATCAGCAAGAATAACCGCTTTGCATTCCTGGAAACAATTCAGCCTGGAAATGCAGCAGAATTTATCAGGTGGGGTTTCCGTAAAATCCCTTCCTAGCGTGAAGCACAGAGGAGAAAAATGAGAGAGACTCAAAAGAGTTTGCCCTATGAAGAAGGGTATGTGTAGCCTTAGGCTTACGTTTTAACCTTGACATGAAGTTCTTGCCTTTGGCACAGTGGCAAGCGTCCTGAATGCATAGACTAAAATCTGTCCATGATGGTGAGCTTTATTCCTTCATCTTGGGGGAGGAAAAAGACTGTTTGGTAGTGCACATCACAAATTCTGTCCCTCCTGGGTGGGAATGGTCCTCTGGATACAGATTCCTATAAAAGCAAATCAGTGCGTGCAAACTTTTCCAGGTAGTTAAACCAACTCCCTTGGAAACAAATATTGACTAGTTGCAAGAACCCCAGCTCCCACTAACCCATCTTGTCCCAGTCAATTTGCAAAGAGAGCCAAATTCTCTGGTTTTCTGTCATTTCATGCAGGCTGAGTTTTGTGTTTGTCCCTGAGAAAGAGAGGTCAAAGAAAACACTGATATCACTACTAATGTGAAGCTTTTAATCATTGTCACCTTGCATTGTAATAAGTGACAACTTTAATTGTATTTGAAAATTTAAATGGTTCCATTGTTCAAAATCTAAAAGGTTTCTCTTTACAACAAAAGGAGGATGATGAGGATGAGGATGATGATACTGGTCATGGCTTTGTGGTTAAGTATAGTTTTGCTCCTAAAGAAGAAATTATTAATGAAGGCACAGATTTAAAAAGAAGTAGGGATGTTTCCTGTCACTTACTCAAGGTAACTGCAGCAGGAGTGCACGTCAACCTAACTGCTTCAGAGCTGGCCCGGTCCACACAGAGTTCACCCAGTTCTGCATCCCAGGCACTTCTTTCCAGTCTAAAAGTCTAAGGGGTCTGGTACAGACCTGAGGTGGCCGTAAGTCTTATTTTAATCACAGGAGCTTTTAAGAGGAGAGAGAGGCACTCTGCTCCCCACTTCCTATCCTGTTTATTTTAATTCCAGCAGTAAGTCCTGCATAATGAAAAGTGATACGTGCTCTAGGTCAGTCTCTGTTCTCTGAATGGTTTTGGAAAGCAGGTGCTGCCAAGGAAAGCAGCATTTTTAATAAAGCTTTATGGAAAACGTTTGTGTTTTCTTTTGTTTTCTTTATTCTTTTTTTGTTTTTCCTTTCTTTTTTTTTTTCCTTAGTGAAACCCAGCAGAATCTCTGCATGAATTTTTCAATGGCTTAGAAAAATCCCCATCAGGTATTTCAACAGGAATGAAGAGAATCACCATATTGACATGGAATAAAGAGGTTTTATGATGAAGTTTGCTGTAACGTTTTCTGAAAAGTATGTCACTACCTAAGCCAAGGAAGTGTGTGGAATTCGTACCCATGGAGATTCCAATAACACAGTCAGCTTCAAACCCACAGGATTATTTGTTTTCTTACCTAACTTACCAGGAAAAGGGTTACTGGAAAAGGGGGAGAAAGAGAAAGAAAGTGAGTGAGGTAATATAAATCAGAGACTGGATGTTGGAGGAACGAGGAAGGCTTGCTGATTAAAATTTGATCTGTCCACAGATTTGGGGTTAGTTTTCAGGAGGTTGCTATGAGTTATACAGGAAAAAATTCCCAGAACTGAGTCGTGTGTGTGAGCTCCAGATACATGCTGGATAAAATGTTCAGAAATTCCAGAGAAAAATTAGTCTTCTTTTAATGGATTGTAGTCCTTAAGCCAAGGTTATTTAAAAATAGAAAGGTTCACATGAAGGTGTCATTGCTTAAGAACAGTGAAATAGAAAAATAGAGATGGGAATAGTTTATGAGAAGTCATTTAATACACATAAACATCACCAAAAGGCAGGACCTACTTTACTCTTGTTTTACCTGACAGGTTTTTTAACCTTACCTACTCTTAAGGCTTCCTAATGGTGGTGAGCCCAATATCTCCTTAGCCACGGTATTTCAACTTTAACTGTCCTTACAGCTGGGCAGGTTCCCCTCCCCATCTCCAGCCTAAATCTCACTTGTTGCAGTTCAAGTTCCTCCCCATTGTTCTGTTCACACTGGAAATGGGAACCATTTATATCTTTTTCTTTATAGCACCTTCCAATGTGTCTGAAGATTGCTCTCTTTTCTCCCCCAAATCTCTTGTTTTCTAAATTAAAAAAACATTTCTAAAAATTATTTTCTGTAAGAAAAATCCAGCTCTCTCCTACAGAAGCGCTATGTAAGTAGATGTTTTTCATCCTGCAGTTATGTGGTCACTTATTCCAGCTTAAGCACAGTGCTATGCATTTGGTCGTGTTGAATTGAATCAGGCTTATTTCAGATCATTGCTCAAATTTATTTAATGAAATCCTTCACAAGCACACGCAGTCCTTCACAGTCCAGCATTGCCTGCAACATGGTGTCGCAGATCTGTTATTGCTTTAGTTTTTAGGGCAGGATTGTTCTCTGCTTCGCCTCTTGCGTGGCATCTGTGCCTCCGCAAAACAAACGTAAACCACTTTCTGATATATTCTTACGGTTTTAGAAGTGTGAATTGTTATATGAAATCCTGCCAGCAATATCCTGAAATGCTTTCTAATGTCCAGACTACAACCTTTGATAAAGTACCTGAAACCCTGGAAGTCAGCCGGCTCCCGCCTGGGAACCTGGGTGGTAATCACAGGGTTGTTATTTTTAATTAGGACCTGTCTGTCATTTATTGTGTCGAGCTGGTCACTGGAATTAATTTTTCCTCGTTTCTTGCACCTGTTGCATAAGCCAAATCTCCGTGCTTTCATTTCAGCCTGCGTGGATCTGGTGGAAGCAGTCTGCTTTTAAGGAAGCTGTTGGTAAAGAAAGCAAAGAAACAGGGCCGGTTCTCGAGGTGCTGCGCTTGCTGCAGTTATAATAGCTCCTACCCACAGGAGGGCAGCTGTAACACAGTTAAATCCCATTTCATAATCACTGCTCAGAGGACCTGTCTGAATTGATTTGACTAAAAAGAAAGTTTAATAAAAAATAGTCTTACCTGCAAGGGGAAAGGGATCCTTTGAAATTTCATGCTTATCTGTGAAAAATGTAGTTTTGGTGGCTGATAATGAAAGTTTAAATGAAATTATTGCCTTGAATTGTTTTGCTGATAAAATGAAAACTATCTCAGACGATTAAAAACAAAGCAAAAATCTTTTTTTTCTTCGTCTTTTTTTTTTTTTCCTTAAAAAATGTTTGCCCGTGTTCAGCCAGTTCTCATGAGGAGAATCCTTGTTTTTATACAGGCACCAAGCCACACAGCACCTTACTATCTGAAAGCTTTCTGTGTCAAGTTCACCCCTGTCAATGTCAGATTTTACTGCTGAGTGATCTCAGTGCATGTGATGTAAAATACAAGGTGTCTTGAACTGGTGGCTCCCTCTGTCCATTTTATCAAAGCATAAACAGCATCATCCAATGCAAGCTAAGAATCATAGAATCATAGAATATCCCAAGCTGGAAGGGACCCACAAGGATCATCGAGTCCAACTCCTGGCACCACACAGGTCCACCCAAAATTTTAGACCATGTGACTAAGTGCACAGTCCAAACGCTTCTTAAATTCAGACAGGCTTGGTGCAGTGACTACTTCACTGGGGATTGTCTGAACACAGATAATAGATTTATTTATTTTTTAATACATTAGTGATAAAATTTAAATTAACAATGATTTTCAATTGTGATGCAGATGGGATATATTCTATTTTTGTAGGCAGGTTGCTGCTCAGAAGGGACACTTGAGAACAGCTACTCCCAAGAAAACCCCTTGAAACAACTGACAGCAAACTGAAACAGTGGCTTTTCCTGCACGGAGCTACCACATCTGTCAAGCACTGCAGCATATTGGGTGAGTGCCTGCTCAAATCATAGCCCTAGGAATGTTGTCTTCTACCTCATAAATTTCTGAATTTGCTGCTGGCCCGATCACAACTCTCTTCAGTGCCTTTGGCTGGACTTAAAAGGAGCAATCTGTTGACCGTCGTTGTTCCAAGGCCATACTGGAATTTCCGAATGGCACCATAGTGTACGTCCTCTTCTACCAGCACACTCTGCCTTCACATTTCTGCAGCAGTAAAGTGAATCCAGGGCTGCAATTATTCTAACATTACAGGCACAGTCCTGTCATGTAAGCACAGCAGAGCACTGCTGCTTTCCTTTCAGCCTTATCTAAATTTAGAGAGAACAGGCAAGCCCTGAAGATAAAAGAAAGTGCATTCGGCCCTTCTCTTGCCCTTCTTGCATCTCCTTTGGGTGGCAGCAAGTGTCACAACAGCCTGCAGCAAAATGCAGAGTGCAGCAAGGCAGGAGGCAGTGCGCAGTGCCTGGTGTACCTGTTTGAATTGTGCTCTGCTTGGAGTGGGGACGTCGGTCTGAATGACTGCAGGCCTCAAGAAATGCAGGCTTCCTGGCTCACTGCTTGAGCCTGTGGACTTGGGCTGTACTCTTTGAACAGGTTACTAGTCTCAACCTCGTGTCTTCACCCTGACCGTTTTTTTTTCAGCACAGCTAGAAAACCAAGTGCTCTCTGACTACAGAAATTTCCTTTTTGTACAATTAAAGGACTAAGCATTTATCCACGGTTTATCTGCTTGGTTTTATCTGGAGTTTTATCTGCTTGGTTTGGCCATCGCTGTCTAGAAATTCTGGGGAAAAAAAAAACACCGTGTACTGCCATGGAAAAAGCAGCGCACACTGCCATGGCAAATGCGGGTGTACGTGCAACACCCAGCAGGGAGCAGCGCCTCCTCGGCTTGCAGGAGCTAGGAGAGAATGTGTCCACAACTTAACTGACGTAACCAAAGACTGTCATATTGATATAAGTAAATCAATATAGCTTGTGTCAACACAGCTTCTGTATGGAGGCAATGTTTGTGTAAAAACTCAATGCCTGAACAGTCCTGGCACAAGATTTCAGTGGAACAGAGAAATTCCCTTCTGTAAAATACAGAACTTCCTTTCTGTTGCATTGAGTTTAAATTACTCTCCCTGCTTCTCACATAACCACAGGCAGGTTGGGAGGGAGAAACCAGCAGCCCTGGGAGGGAATGGCGTACAGGGTCGCTGAATAAAGGGCATGGGGTGATATGACAGGGATGGAACATAAAATCAACAAAACAGAGCATAGGTGGGGTTACCTCCAGCACCTGCAGGTAAGGAAGGAAGCGCCTGAAAGGCACTTACATAGAGAAATCCCCCAAAATCCTTCTAGAAAGTCAACATGCTGGGGTGCCTGTACAGAAATTCAGGAAATATGGGAAATAAATGAGGTGAGTCAGAGATGTGTGTGGTTGCAAGGCCACAGCCTTGCTGGGATCACAGAGGTGTGTGGGATGGCTCCCATGGCTGCAGTGGTGCAATGGAGGGGTACAGGCTTTTTAGGAGGGATAGGCTGGGAAGCAGGGCATAAGCAGTCCAGGCCGTTTCTGGAGTGTGTTGACAACTTCCTCACCCAAGCAACAGAGGAATCAACAAGGAAAGGTGCTCTGTTAGAGGCTGAGGCCAATGAGGATATAGTTTATATTTCCATGTTTAGTCAGTGCAGCAGTGTTCACTGGGACTGCAGAAAAAGAAACCCGAAGAACAAAACAGAAAAATTCCTCCCCCCAAGCTGTTACTACTGTTGTTTCTAAAAATGCCTTGCTTTAATGCAGCTATGCTGGCAAAATAATAATAATAATAATAATAATAAATAAACGTTGTTTGGGCTTTTACTTTTTTTTTTTTTTTTTTCCCCTAGCTTAATATTAGTAATGGACAACTTCTGGTTGAAGATGTTACACCTGCATCAGTTTGTTGTATTCTAACAGGTAGGGTTATTTTTCCCACCTCTCTCCTGGCAGAATAATGTGTGACTATTACCCAGTCTACAGCTGTGCAAAACCAGTCATTAGCCAAAACCACCTCTTTCTGTGTTTTACACTAAGGTTATATGTTTTCCCGACACAGATGCACTGCTGGAAAGATTACTGCCATAAATTTGCATTGCCTTCTCATGCATTTTGGAGGTGAATGTTACCAGTAGTGAAGTTGAGAAATGATCACCAAAATTATTATCAGACAAAATCAGCTGCCTTAATTTAGGCAAGCTAGTTACACTACTTAAACCATATCAGTTGCTTTTGTCTGGAATGACATAACAAACATTTATGCACCAGCAAATCAACAAGGCTAAGAGCCAGCAGCTGTGGGGCAGTGGGTAGTGGCCTGGGCTGAGCTCTTTGCTCCTTGGCCTGCTGGGTCCCAAAGAGGTGTGATCTGCTCTCATGTAGGTGGGAAGGGTTGTTGGGTTTTTGTGGTGGTGGCGGCGGCGGCCTGCTGAAAGGACAGCAGCAAATGACTTCAGTTGTATGTAAATGAGGTGTAGCTGACTCTTTAAGGCTTTGGCAAACAAGCTGCAGTGAACTTTGTTGTATCCATCCTCATTTTTCTATTCAAGCTGTCATCTGTGCAGCAGTGCCAACAGAAAGGTATGGCTGCTTTTTCACACTGCCACTCCGCGTGCAGCCTGGATTTGTAGCCCAGACTGGCAGCAAAGCGAGTCTGAGCTACGATGCTGTGAACTGCAGCACCTCAGGTAAATGGGGGCAATGAGAGGTAAGAACTGTTCTAACTGCTATAGAATGATTTCCTGGATTAGACCATTGAGGGGGAGTTTTCTTCAATTAATATATATATATATATATATATATGTTGTTGGGAATTGTGCTGCTGTAGCTTTTTAGGACCAGCTGGCTACCCTTTAAGGAGGACCAGCATTAGGGCAGAGAATGAAAGACTGTTCTCACTTGATGTAGTGTAACTTGCTTGTTGGGGTTGAATTATTCTGAAAACCAAACCATGGTAGGACAACCACTTCCCATCTGCCTATCCTGTGAATATTTCAGGTCAATTCTTCCCTCCTGAGTTGTGAAAAAGTTGAAATTTAGAACCTGAATATTAAACAGAAAGATTCAGCTTGTTTATATGGGTAAGTCAGGATTTTTTGTTTGTTTTACTAGAGGGAGTTTGTTTAAAAAAAAAAAATACAAAAATAATTACTAAGTAGCCCCATGGATTATTAACATTTAAGACTATTATAGAGGCATAGGTCTTGCATTATACTCCAAGTACGGTCAATTCATTAGCAGCAGTTTTTCTTGTTCATGTTGCCTCAAAACACACAGTATGATATCTGGTCTCTGCTGTAATCAAGTGAGAGAGCATGTTTCTGTGTCTTACAGTAATTACACATTCATCCCTTTCTTGGTTACAACACTGTGTAAATGGTGAGGACAGATGAGGCGCAGCCTTTTTCTGCTTTGGGCTAGACATGCCTGGCAAACATTGTGACATCGTTGCAACAAAGTCCGCCAACTGGGTAATCATGAAGCAAGCCTGCTGTTTTTATCCTACAGTAGCGAGAAAGAAGATGTAATTCTTTACTGAAGTTCCTGAAATGCAGCTGCTTTTTTTTTTTTTTCTCCCTGAGATGCTGGAAATATCTCCACTCTTCTGCACTTAACTTCCGTATGCATCTACTTTTGCATTAAATCCTCTTGAAAAAGCGGAATCACCTGTGGTGGGCATAAATAACATCCTAATACGGTTTTAGTTTTAGTGTTCAGGGGTTATAGACAAGATTTCTAAAGAGAAGTGATATCAAGCATCAAATGAAACGATTATATAGGCTAGAAATTCTAATCCTGCACTGCCTTTCACACTTCATAAAGGTGTATGCAATGTACTATTGTTTATATGTTGTGTAAAACAGTGGACAGCTTTAACCTATACTGTGTTGCTTCATAGGCCCACTAGAGTGAAGGTTTTAATGAGTATTAAAGAATAAAAAGGTATTTGAGGTATACCATTTGCTACAGTTTAATTTATGAGAACAAAACTGCAGAAGGGTCACCTTGCAGACCGGCTTTACTGAATCAGCTAAATAAAGGACAAATTAACACCTGGTGTCCTGGTGAAGACTCTGTGGCTTTGTTGAAGCTATGTTAATTTGTGAGAGCTGAGATTTGGGTATGGATCCACACCTTAATTTGGGATTTTAGTGGGTTTTATTTTCTTTTTTCCTCCAGAGAGGCCTACACCTATTTGCTGTAGACCCTTTTCAAATGACCAGGAAGATGCTACAAGTCGTTGGTGGGAAAGATGACATGAGTTGTTGAGTTCAGAAATGCTGGTGCTATAAACAAACTCTTCTGTCTCCCTCGCTTCCTTGTGACCGCTTATTTACTGCCCTATTTTCTCAGCACGTTCATTCTTCCCATGTCGTCCTTCTTGTGGAAGCTGATGAAATGGTGCATTGGCTGCTCACCCCCCCTTGTGTTATCTTTGAAGTCATTGACCTGAGGTGCAACTACACTTTGGGTTAAGTCACTTGCTACAAGTAACCCTGGAGTTGGAAATTTCTGAACTTTATTGGAGGAATGCTAGCCCAGAATAGCTTATGGATCCAATGCCAGGGATGAACTGGGAGGGTGATGAAAGCGATAAGTTGTGTAAACTGTCTTGGGTCATGTAAGTGGGCAGATATGACTTGTTCCGTATGGCGAATGATTTAGCTAAGTAAGGAGCTTATTTCCACCCTCTCTCTGTGCTCACAGCTGTATTAAGAGATGTTTCTTTGGTTAGAAGAGGAAAGAATCTGCAAACTGAATTTATTCCGTTCTTCCAGGAAGCAGAGTGACTTTCTGTAGGTCACAGGAAGCAGGTTTGTAACCAAAGTCAGGTGACCTGACATGCACAAACATGAAGTACCAGTGTCCCAGTCTGCGTTTATCCTGGACTTTGTTAAGGCTTTTATCTTACCTCTCTTGTCTCTCTTATCTTACCATCTTGTGAGAGACACCTCTGTCCTTGTTGGTGTCATACTCCATCTTAGTTGATCCTGTATTGTTAACAGAACTTGAGGCTTCTTAACTTGCAGCCATCTCCTCTCCTCCCACAATCTTCTGGTGTCACTTTTAAGAGCAACACAGCACAGTAATGGAAAGGCTAGCTCAAAGGGGAACAGTTTGCTGTGTTGTGTTTTTTTTTTTGTTGTTTGTTTGTTTATTATTATTTTTATTTAGTTATTTTTAGCATTTCTCGAATACCCTGTATTTGCCTGGTGTCTTCTGGAAGCTTGTTCCACAGTCAGACTCTGTAGCCAAGAACTCCTCCTCTTTCCCTCATGATCTCTCATGCTTTGGGATCTGTTTTGGGCAGGACAGCAGATGTGATAGTTCTTCAGTCTGTGTCAAACTAAAATTAGAACTCCTCGCTAGCATTTCACAGCTTCATTAATTTGGAAAAATCTGTATATGCTCTAATGTGGACAAATCATTTAAACAATTAATTTAAATTGTTAGGTCTGCTTTACATATAATTTATATACAATTCGTCCTGGCTGCAATTTTCATGGCATGAAAATTCAGTGAGATCAGGCTCGTGCTGGTGATCTAACCAAGTGCTGCCTGCAAAAAGCTTCCAGCCTGGTCAGGCCTAGCCAGCCAGTGCAGAAGTTCGTCTCAGGTGAGTGATTCTGCACTGCTCGGGCTTCCTTCCAGTGTTCCTTGGGCCAACCTGCTTTGGTTGCCTGGGAAAATGAGAACCCTGGGACTTGCTTGAGTTAATGGATTGTATACATAGAGCCAGCAAAGGTGGTACTTGACAAAGGGCACAGTCACTCTGGTGCATTCACCGCCCCAGGAGTTCAAGCTCAACTACTCCATCTTTATTTAGAAAAGGCTAGGGCAGTCAGCACTAACAGTTCGTGTACACAAGAGCTTGCTCTTGGGACAAGGGAGGAGCTGATCCTCTGCAGGCAGCCAGAATGACCGCTGTCCTCCTCGTGGCAGATGCGTGAGCACCACCTGTATTTCTGCATCATGTGCTTTGCTCTCCTCTGGTCCTTCGCCAGCAGCGCGCTCTCCTTTGGCTCCGGGACTGACAAGGGTTTTGCAGACACACTGACATCTACCTTGGTAGTGTTGCAACCTTGCTCTGATAAACAAGCAAAATAAATAAATAAGCAACTTGCCTAAGGTCACTTGTTGGCTCAGGGCATTACCGAAAATAGAACTGGCTGCTCCTGCCCCATCAGTTAACCTTTGGGCTATGCCACTGAATCTTTTTTTGGGTCTCTGAGAACGATCTGCCCCGTGTCGGCACAGAAGGTGCTACCTAATGAGTGGGGCATGACTGGGGCGGGAGGGTTAGCGGTCCTCTAAGCTCACCCATCCCCCCAGCTCCCTGGATGCCGTCCGTGTCCTCGCTCTACAGTGTAAATCCCTGTGTGGATCGAAACGTGGCCACACGAGGGCTTGGCCAGGCCACGCGTGGAGCAGATGAGGTTGCTGGGGCAGGGAGGGGAACAGCCCCTGGGCCTTGCGATGTGGGGCTCCAGGGCTGGCTTGGCAGCGCCAGCACCAGCACCGCTCCCCTCAGCACCGGTTGCGGCCCCAGCTGCGTCCCCGCTCTGCTGGCAGGAGCCCAGCCGCATCCTCCCCACCCTGTAGCAGCGGGAATGGCCCTGCAGGGAAGGAAAGGCAGGAAAAAAAACACAGTTTGGAGGAATTTGGGGCTCTGCAGGCCAGCAGCAGCGATTAACGCGGGGGGTGCAGCCCGGCCGCCTAACGCCACAATGAAGAGCCGGGCGTCAGCATCTGCCAAACGACCCGGCCGCCGCTTTTTTTGTGGCAAGAAAAAAAAAAAAAAAGAAACAAAGCTGGGCCCGGGAGGGAGCCCCCGCTTCGCCCCGCTCTCCTCTTCCAGCTCCGGGGGGCACGGAGCCCTCAGCCGCCCCCGTTTTCCTCCTGCTCCCCTCCCGCCCCCCGGTTCGCGGCTCTGAGCCCCGGGGGCTCGATGACCGCAGGTGACCCCGGGAGGGAGGGGGCGTGGCCTCGCCGCTCTTGGCCACGCCCCTTCCAGTCCCGCGCGCCCTTAAGGGGCCCCGCGTGGCGGCGCGCGGCAGCCGCTGCGGGGGGCGTCTCGCGCGCGCGCGCTCCCGCTCCTGAGGTAACGGCGCGTGCGCGGGGCGGGCCGGGCCGGGGGAGCGCGCGCGGCGTGCGTGAGGGGAGCGGGGGCTGGGGGAGGGGCGGGCGGCTGCCACGAGCGGGCCCTTGAGGGGGCTCCGGGGGCCCCCGCTGTGGAGACGCTCGGAGCCCTCCTGGGTGCCCCCGCTGGCCGGGGGGGGCTGACTCGGTCTCCAGAGGTTCCTCCAGCCCCAGCCGTGCCCGAAATGCCCGGGGATGCCTCGGTAGCAGCGGTGCCGCCACGTCCGGGTCTGGCTGGCCCTGAACAGCAGTGAAATAAAACCCTGGGTGTGGTGGGGGTTGGCAGGGGCGCACCTGCCGCGTTTCAAAACGCGTTTTTGTGCTTCTTGTGTGCGCGTGAGGGAATTTCCCTTCACAGCCCGCTGCGTGCAGATCACGCAGGAAAACGAATAGCAGTTTAGGAAAAGAGGAACTCAGAAAGCGGCCCGCTGGTGAGTCACAGTGGGGAATTCACCGAAAATATCCCAGCGTTCTGGAGGAGCGAGCTGCGTAAAAGAGCAACCGTTTGCGTGCTGGCTGACGTGGCGGAGGGACCGCGTGCCCTGGGCTCTGCCCTGCGCTGAGCCCTCCGGCCCTGCGGTGCTGGCACATGCCGGCCCTCTTCTGGGGGCAGGAAAGCCGTGGGTCCGGCTGCCAGAAGGATTTTTCCATAGCTAAACCTATTTACTAGAGGTCTTGCCATGGGCGGCTTCATTAACCTGAAATGCAGCTCTCTGAAAGCACTGCAGCAGAGTCGTCGAGAGTCTGCATCGTGTGCTCACCCTGTGGGGGCTGGGGTTTATTTCCCCTGTGTTCTTCCTGCAGCACTTCACCACCACGCTGGCCTGTGGTCAGCGGGGCTGTGCCGGAGAAAACTTCTGGTGCTTAGAAGCTTATAACGCTGCCTCTTCAAAAACAAAATTTATCTAGGAGAGGAAAAGCGGGTTGCTCAGCGGCTGTTTCCTCACTTAATAAATCTTCAGGGAAAATAAAAAGTTCAAGTTTCAATTTGGGTGGAAAGCTGGAGAGGGAGGGAGATAACGCGGCGGTCTCCTCGGGCTGGTTTGCGCAACAAAAACTGGACAGGATCAGAGGTGCTGCCTGTATGAGCACAAGGAAAATAAAACAGTAACCAGGAGCAAAGGGGGCCTGTGCTAGCAAATGTTAGGATGACTGATGAACACACGCAGCAATCTTAACTTGAACTGCTGGTTTTGAGGCTCTGTGTGTGTTTTGAGTGAAGGCACGTTCAGACTCAGTTATAAACAAAATGTTCACCTCTGTAGCTTTGGCTGTCACAAGTGTGCCTGCAGTCCAGCTCTGCAGTGCTTTCTGTGGATAGTTCATATCCCTCCAGCCCTTGTAGGAAACAGCTTGCCCTCCAAGCAGAAGGTGGTTTGCAGTCAGGTGGCTTAAGCTTTCACACAGCTGTAATTACAAGGGCGGTGACTTTCACCAGGCTTTTGTTTGGGTGTGTGTTCCTCATGTTCCTACCAACTGTGGCATGTTAAGTGTGTTATTTCCCTTAGAAACAGCGTGTGGCAAGAGAGGATCGTTCCTGATCCTGCTCACCCGCCCATCGAGCTACCATGAGAGTCAAGTCAGGCTCTGGTGAGCGCCTGTGCGTCTTCCCTGTCTTCCAGCGGCTTGTGTAGTGCAGCTGGGGAGGTGACAAAGCATCGCGAGAGGAAGGGTTGTTGCTACGTTGCTTAGCAGAGCTGATCAGAGTATATGCAGTGGCAATTGGTTTGTTTCTAACCGAAATTTGTTACAGAAAATGAACTACTGTTGTGGGATCCCTGTGGCCTGTGTTCACAAAGAGAACTTGCACGGCTAGGTTGCACTTCAGCTTTCTGCTTGTGTGCTTATGTTTCATGGCACAAGTGTCTTTGGGACAGGTGTCCAAAAATTCCGCTACTGCTTGTGCGTGCTGGTGCAACTCTTCTCTCGGTGTCGGGGGCCACGTGGCACTGACATGTGGATTCTCCTTGAAAAACCCAGTCTGCTGGGCATGGCGGAGGCAGTGATAACCCTGGTGCATCTCCCAGGACCTGCAGGCTGTGTAGCCTCATGTCTGTGCTCTGCGTGCCATATCCAGCCTGCTTGCGGATCCAGCAGGGACACCCTGTCCTCGGGGTCACCCGCGGGATGTGCACTGCAGCGGGGTCAGGCCCCGTGGCTGCTGCTTCCAGTAAGTTCTTTCTCCTCTCAGGACTCCCCAAGAGATGGAGGGGTGGTGGTGCTGCCGCCGGCTGGCTCCACGCCGTCTGCAGACTGACATGCTCTTCTAGATGTGGGTTTGAGCTCCTCCAGGCTGGGGAGGGGACAAAACCCACTCTTCCACGGGCTGGGTGACTGCTGCTAGCAGTAAGCTACGCCGTACAGATAATGCAGATAATGCACCTTTTCTCGCAGCTGTCTTATCAAAAGAACAAAATAAACCGCTCTGGTGCTGTAGTCTAGAATGGGGGCATTGGGCAACGTCTGCCACGAACCTCAGAGCTTTAGAGATGGGTTGTGGAGATGTGCCTCTCTCAGCTGCGTGTGAATTGAACTATTTTTGCATTCTGAATTGTAGCCTGTAGCAAGCAGAGCACAAATCGAGCACCATCGTGTCCTTGCGTAGATGAGGAATCGGGAGGAGGGGATGTGCTTTTTTGGGATAGAAGGAGGCTTGTGTGCTGGGAATTGTGGCTGGCCGTGCCTTCGCCCACCGCTGTTGGGGGCAGGACGCTGCACAGGCACATCCTCCTCCAGCCCCAGCTTAGCTAATGTCAGATTCATTAGATAAAGGGCTCTATCCTTTTGTTAATATCTGTCATCAGTCAGCTAAATGTGCTCCTCACATTGCCTGCTTTAAATTGCTCTGTCTAATGTCGGTATGAAATACTGTGCTAAAACCTTCTTTTTAAAAAGATGAAGGATAGTAAGATTCATCTTCAGTCAGTTAGAAATTCATTGAAGCAATTAAAGCTCCGCCTGCCAAGTGACGAGCATCAAAGGCTGTTGAATATAAACCTTACATAAAATCAACGTTGCTTTCGGGATTAGAAAACGCTTCGTTTGGGTGACGAAACCCTGCAGCGACAAAGTGCAGAAACCCCGGCTGAAAGCCGCGTAGGAGCCGCTGAGAGCGCAGCGGCTGCCGAGTGCTGATTTTTACCAGAACAGTTTTTTAGGTCCCCAGGGAGCGGGCGTGCAGCGGGGGCTGTACCCCAACAGCTGCCCTGGGTGCGCTGTGGGGAGCCAAAGGAACCCCAATGCTCCCGCGCCCTGAGAGCCGAGCGTGGCGGGCAGGCGCAGGGCCAGAGCTTCCTCATTAGGCGGCAGTGTGGGGTGACGGGCCGCTTCCAATTGCGAGGCAGAGAGCACATGACATAAGATGCTCCAGATCTGCCTCGTGGGCGCTAGTTTAAAAATAAAGGATATTACACGTCGCTGCTCGTCCGGAGAGGCTGCGGGAGGAGAGGCTGCACAAAGGCGAGGCGATGCGTTGTAAGGCTGCAGCGGAGCCCTGCGGTGGGTGGTTTGGGGGAGGTCTGAAAGCTAAGCCTTAACGTTCGGGGCAAAAGAGTGCAAATATAAACGTTAATCTCGTGGTGCTTTTTCAAAACTGTAATGGTCAAGCTCATTTTCAGGTGTGAGAATGGGTGCATAATCTTAATTCTGATCAGGCTTTTCAAACAAGCCGAGCTTAGGCACTTCATGAAGGGCACTTCATCCACTTACAGAATTTACTGTATTTCATACAAATACAATTTCATACAAATACAGCAGTCTTGAGTCATATCTGCTTTGGAATTGTCTTTGTCAGATAGCTGCATCAATGAAAGCTGATTTCACTGTAGTATTTGATTCTATTTTAATTTTAAACTGTTTTTACAGGGACAATGCTGTGTGAATCAGATGCACATATGGCACTTACAGAACCTGTCCCCACAGCTTATCTTAATTTGGATGCTCAAGGAAACTGCAAGGTGTCATTGGATGATGCACTGGTCAACTCTTCAGCTAGGTTTGTATAATTTAAGATTTTATTTTCTTCTGTGGTGACCTGTATACATAGGGTATAGCTCATATTCTTGCTTGTTTACTTAGATTAATTGGGACATTAAGATTTTTACAAGAAATTTCTAACTTTTTTTTTTTTTTTTAAATAATTCCAAAATCCGAAAGCTGAATCTATAATCTCACTGATCAAATATCTGAAATACCTAGCAAGTACTACATGCGTTGGGAAGCATCACTGTACTGTAAACAAGAGGTGTGCCTCATTAGGGGACAGCTTGTGTGCAGTACCTGTGCTGATTTTTATCAACCTAGGCAACCTGATTGGCTGTAAATCTAAATAACCTCATAATAAAGAGTAGGTTGGTAGCTAAGGGTCTAAATCCCACCATAGTGTGATGGGATATAGCTGACAGACTTCCAAGACTCTCTTTACCTAATTTTTGGGGGCTATGTTGGAATCATATGTAGTAAGAGGAAGAAAAAAAAGATGACTTTTGGTTCACTGTAACAGAAATAGCTGCAGGGGTTTTTGCTCGTATTACTGAGTCACTTCCACGCTGTGTCCACAAAAACAGGTGGAGAAATGATGCAGAACTGATGCAACTGAGGGTTAATTTGTGTTGGAAAATGTTCTCAGTAACAGTGAGCAAATACATAGTAGAGAAGATTTTGTAATCCTTTTTGGAGAAAAGAAGAAAGCTGAGTTACATACCTCTGGTTTGTAGTTTGCAGATTAGATAGAAGTGATTCTGCTTTTGGACAGCACACAGGAGTAGCAAAGTCAAAGCTCCATGCCTTAAATCCTATCCTATGTGCAAAGCCATGAGTTCGTTACCCCCTAAGAAGTTCAGAGGAAATGTAAAACGGAGGGAAGCAACTTACCTCTTAGAATGAAATTCACAAGGTGCTCTGTGGCTGATTCGTCTTCCCTTTGATCCAGTAGAAGGGGAAGAAATTATGAGGCTTGGGTGGCACCCTGCCGGCGATAGGCTGAAGGGTTCGTGTGGGACCAGGCGTGTCCTGCTTAGTGACAGCAGAGTTGGCAGGCCATCTTTCTGCCAGGGAGCTGCACTGTTAGACACCCCGTCCATGATGTCTGTGATGTCACGGGCACGCAGCCCCTTCTAGAAGACCACCGAGGAATCAGACCTTGGAAGAAACTTCACACCAGAAGTTCCAGTGAAGGAAGAGTGAATACCCGGTGCTGACATGAAGAAACAAACGCTTCCATGACGGCCTCTGGCAGAGGACCCGTCTCAGGGCTGTTTGGCAAGGCAAGATGGAGCTTTAGTTTCTCTGGAGTATGATCTTGGGTAGCGTAATGCTCGGGCCTTGGTGCTATGGTGATGGTACAAATGCGGTTTGCCCAGGGTGGAGGAACAAATGTCGTCTGCTTGTAGCATGGAGGTGTGATATGTCATTCGATGGGCAGAGCACGGAGACTCGAATAGCAAATCTTACAGGGTCTGGCTTCCAACTCATGGCCTGAAGTGGGACATGTGACTTAATTATTCCATATCCTCGTCACTTACAGCTTCGAGAAAGTCTGTTTTGGAAAAGGACAGAGGAAGAACACTGTTCTACAAATGCAGGCAGGAGGTGCTTTAATGGCTCTTGCAAGACTGAAAGTAAAAAGGGCAACCACAGATACCACAGTGCAAACTCCTTGCGAGGAGCACAGCTGAAGTAGATAGAGGGGATGTGTCTGAGAGTGCCTGTTCAATTTCTGCACAAACAGCTGGCGCGAGCCTGATATACTAACTTTATTAGGAATACCTAAGAACAGGATTTCCTGTTAAATCAATTTCCTGCTCTTAGCTGGCCTTGCTTTCTGCAGGAAATCTCTATGGGTTTTTCTCCAGGGTCACCGGGGTGATGGCTGTGCTGCACAGGAGCACAGCCTTGGGGCGCTGCCGCCTTCCTTAGGCTCACACAGCGCAGATCAGAGAAAAGCACCAGATCTGCGTGCCCCTTTCTGTCCCCACCTCTCTCACTGCTGTAGTCTGTTTCCGGCGCGCAGAGCAGACCTGTGGTATTAAATTATCACTGCATTGTGGATGTCGTGTTCATGGGTTCTTCTGCAGCTAGTCTTACAGTTAGAGCGACGTACACATGTTCAAAAGCAGTGCAGGCAAAGACCACGCACTTGCCGAGGCAGGCATGTTTCATTGGTGCCTGAGCTAGTAAAATTAATAAAGCCAGCTACAGAACATCAGAAACCACTCATCTTTGCTTGACATGCAAGGCTTAATGTAATTAAGTGATGGGATGAGTATGGCTAAGGCATTCTTCATCCAGTGTGCTAAAGTCTATCCAGTGCTAATTACTTTTGCCTTGCAGAGCTGTTGAGGTCTACAACACTGAGACAGTTGAAGATACTAAGACAGAGGGATCTCAGATGAACAAGCTTGGTTTCAAATGTAAGTAGAAAGAATGTTTAGTTACTGTTATGTGCATAAAATTATTATTTAAATGAGAGAGTAATTTACAAAGCCTTAACATTGGAAGAGGGAATTCAAATGGTGGGGTAGTCTGTCCAGAAGCCTCTAGAACATAGACTTTAAAGCACTGGTGTGCTCCAAGGAGTAAAGTAGTTAGTATCACTAAAGCATATCTACCAGGTAGTCATGTACTATTTATTTTAATAATAAATAAATAAGTGACAGGAAGATTTAGGTTAGAAGGGGAGGTAAATGGAAAACATTAAACAAAATTTTGAATGTGCTTTAGAGGCTTCATCTCTGAGTCTTGTTCTAAAATAGTGGGGGAAAAGGGTTGAGGGGGAGCTGTTAGCATTTGCTTTTACTTCGATACTTGTATTTATATTTCTGTTATGGCAGAAAGCAATTTCTAAATATGAGATGTTGAATATTTTTCTTTCAAACCAGCCTCTTCACCTCCTCCCTCCAGCGTGTGGACAACACAACGAGATGGAGAAGTCAGACTGAGGATGGATGAGCAGGGCATAGGCAGTGAGGCACCAAAGACCGTTCATGATCTATTCCAGGAAGCTACTAATAAATATGGTGACTATTATGCTCTTGCATCCAAGAAAGGTGGCCAGTGGATAAAGCTAACTTACAAGATGTACTATGATGAGTGCTGTAAAGCAGCCAAAAGCTTTCTGAAGGTGAGCTTTTGTTGAATTCTACTCCATGTTCATGGTCAGCAGTTTAACTGCTGAAATGGCTGGAATCAGCTGTATCTTACACTTAGAAATTCTCTGAATGTTGATGAGTCTTAAAGTGACAGGGAAAGTGGCTGACCCACCAGAAGGCTGCGCTGCCATCCAGTGGGACCTTGACAGGTTGTAGAATTGGGCGGGGAGGAACTTAATGAAGTATAACGAGAGCAAGTGTAGAGTCCTGCATCTGGGTAAGAACAACCCCAGACACCAGGATAAGTTGGGCACTGCCCTGCTGGAGAGCAGTGAAGGGGAGAGGGACCTGGGGGTCCTGGTGGACAGCCGGATGACCATGAGCCAGCACTGTGCCCTTGTGGCCAAGAAGGCCGATGGCATCCTGGGGTGTATCAGAAGGGGCGTGGTTAGTAGGTCGAGAGAGGTTCTCTTCCCCCTCTACTCTGCCCTGGTGAGACCACATCTAGAATATTGTGTCCAGTTTTGGGCCCCTCAGTTCCAGAAGGACAGGGAACTGCTTGAGAGAGTCCAACACAGAGCCATGAGGATGATGAAGGGAGTGGAGCATCTCCCTTATGGAGAAAGGCTGAGGGAGCTGGGGCTCTTTAGCTTGGAGGAGACTGAGGGGTGACCTTATTAATGTTTATAAATACATAAAGGGTGATTGTCAGGAGGATGGAGCCAGGCTCTTCTCAGTGACATCCAATGATAGAACAAGGGGCAATGGGTGCAAGCTGAAACATAGGAGGTTCTGCTTAAATACGAGAGAAAATTTCTTCATGGTGAGGGTGACGGAGCACTGGAACAGGCTGCCCAGGGGGGTTGTGGAGTCTCCTTCTCTGGAGACTTTCAAAACCCACCTGGATGCGTTCCTGTGTGACCTGATCCAGGTGTTCCAGCTCCGGCAAGGGGATTGGACTAGATGATTTTTCAAGGTCCCTTCCAATCCCTAATATTCTGTGAATCTGTGAATTACTTGAACATGCCATGAACATCTTGGTAATTACTACAGTGTTTTTGTTTGAATTTCATACAAATCGCTTCCACATTCAAGTAAACAAAAAATATTTAGGAAAACCTTTAAGGAGGGGTATTTGAGACATGGCAAACCTGAACAAAGCCCCTCATAAGGCTTGTAAATTTTCATCTTTCCAGGAAAAAACTCAAAGGAACGCTTATGAATTCAACTTAAATGACCGAACCGGCTGAGCCATGTACTTGTACAGCTGGGTGTTAAGACAGATTGAGAGAGAGAAAACAACATTTTGTGTTCTTCCTGTTATCATTAGAAAGTCTTATTTCCTAAAGTTAAGGCCACTCTTTTGTTTGTTTTTCCCTTCCACTCATACTGTGGGATCTTCCGGTATACATACTTCCACTGTCTCTGGTGCAAAACCAGAGAACAGCTGAAGCAGATTGAAAGGCTTGGACTTCAGCAGCTGGATTTTCATAGCCTCTGTTAACTCTAAGTTAACTCTAAGCATTCTTCAAAGGACAAACAAGATTACTGTAATCTCATCTCTTGTTTACAGCTGGGACTAGAGCGTTTCCATGGAGTGTGCCTCTTGGGATTTAATTCTCCAGAGTGGTTTATTGCTGACATTGGAGCTATCCTTGCAGGGTAAGAAAGTGTTGTCTCTTGACATGCATTTTGCTTTAGCCTTCAGATAGTAGTTTCATTATTCATGTGAGAAGGTGTTTTTGGTTTAAAACAAAACAAGTGCTGCTTATATTTGAATTTAATGAGGATAGCTATAACCTAAACTCTCTTTACTTCATTATGAATTAATAAGACAAAAAAAAAACAAATTTTAGCTAGAAAAAACACATTCTCTCTTAAAATGAACAGTAGGTTAAACCAAAAACATGCTTATTTACATTTTGGTTAAAATATGATGTTGGAAAAGGTCAGAGTATCAAAATCCAGTGCTGTGATAGCTGTCTTCCATCTGACACACTTTGACCCATTACACTGTTCTGACATTACCTATGACCAGAAACAAGCCTTTGCTCTTGGAACTAAACTTTCCACTTATCGTCGTTGCTTTATGGGATGTTCTGCCTATGGTTCTTCCTCTGTTAAAGTTTGAAATGGTATGATTTTTTTTCCTGCCAGCAGCTTTGCTTATCCTCTAATTCTGTGTTTTTCTTTTCTGTTTTTTTCTTCTTTTCTTTTGTAGTGGTCTTGCCGTCGGTATCTACACTACAAACTCTCCTGAGGCCTGTCATTATGTAGCAGAGAACAGCAGTGCTAACATTGTGGTTGTGGAAAACCATAAACAGCTGCAGAAAATCTTAGAAGTAAATACACTTGTTAAATGACTGGAAGCTTTGTGTCCTGTTGACAGATATGGGAGGGTAAAGCTACCTGAGGGAAATGCTGGATCTGAAAGCAGAGGTGAACCAATCGAGCCTGCTTGGTGTGTTCGCTGTTCAAACCCAATGAGTGATCACTTGTGCTAAATCTCATTAAAGTTAAAGGGTGGTTCCGCAGAGTAGCAAAGCCTTGAGCTTAAAGTACGACAAGCCAAAATGAAAAAATAAAAATCCCTTAGGTCGGCTGGCAACATCCCAGTCCAAACGATTACTGTCTCTACTGAGGCTTCCCTCTTCTCTTTCAGTAAGACAGATGAGATTCTCTTAGCTTTACTTCAAATGGCAAGTAGCAGCTACATGTTAAGTGGTGGGTAACTTAGGCTTAAAAAGAACAAGCGGGATTTGCTCCTTCTCATGGATCTCTCTTCTTAACACAGGTTCAGCATAAACTACCTCATTTGAAAGCTATTGTCCAATATGGGGAAGAGCTAAAAGAGAAGAGACCAAATCTGTATTCTGTAAGTAATGGGCATCTTACTGGCTTGTAAATAACGGCTGTGTTTAGCTGATGGCTTCAAGCAACCATCACCTTCTACAGGACTGTCATAAATAATGCAAGTTTATGTTGATTACAGTGAGGGAACACTTGCCTAGCTGAAGTGGTAGATGTACACTGTTGTTCAAACCTTGATAAATCCATTTTGTAAGGGAAGGGTGCTAGCATGCTGACCTCTGCTAGGCAGCTTCAGGTCCCATAGTTACTCCTGCTTGGCACTCCCAGTGAATGTCAGGGTTGCCTACAGAGCTGGGAAGCTTCTGCAAGGTAGATCTGTCTCCCTTTCCGTTTCTTGCCATGCCTCTTGTGACAGACAGAAAATACGGTGGGTCTGGCAGATTCTGTTGCAGGTTTGGACTTCGAAAACAGTTCCCTTCTCTTCATGTATAGCAAAGGGTTTAATTTCATTTGTCAGCAATGGCGTGTAAAGGGATCAAGTTCTTCTCTTTTGTACACAGTGGCGAGAGTTCATGGACCTTGGCAAAGATGTTCCAGACGCTCAGCTCCGTGAAATCATTGACTCACAGAAGCCTAATCAGTGCTGTACGCTAATATATACCTCAGGGACAACTGGACAGCCAAAGGGAGTAATGCTCAGTCATGACAACGTAAGTATCTCTTTGTGTAGATGCCCATTCTAAGAACTGTGACCTTAGGTAGGTGCTGAGGGACTGCAGAGATCAGCTGAAGAATGTGCCTGATCTGAAGATCACAGGAAGCTGTAGGCTCTTTTCATGAGCTGCACATTCTGTGTTGTACCTGCTCAGAAGGGCTGCCACTTAATACAGAGTTGTGTTCTTGTTAACAGTTGACATGGACATCATTAGCAGCAGGACGTTCCATAACGCTGGCAGAAGCTACAGAAAAGCAAGAACTGGTGGTCAGCTATCTGCCTCTCAGTCATGTTGCTGCACAGATGACAGATATTTGGTTGTCAATTACGTTTGGAGCACAAGTTTTCTTTGCTCAGCCAGATGCACTAAAGGTAAAAAACATAAGACAAAAAAACTTATGCTTGTCCACCTGCTTGTGGTTAGGGGTGTGCACTTTAAAACAAACCTTGCTGACTTAACACAGCCTTCAGAATCATGAGATAACTTAGTTTATTTGTCCAGTGGCAGACTGCACCTATTTAAGGGTCTGTTGGTTTGAAGAATGTGGCCAGTCTGACCTTTGCCTTTTGACTCTGTGTTACAAGCTAGGATGATGAGCTGACCAAGCACTTCGCAACTAGGAGCTTCTTGGTGACTCACCTGACACCGGTTCTCTGCCCTGATAGCTTGGTTGAGCAACAGCTTTGTATTTGCTCTGTCCATATTGCAAAATGCCACCACCATTAAGTCTGTGTCCTGGAAAGAGAACGACTCTTGTCCTGATGCTGTGTCAGCACAGGCACTGAGAGTATCGACCCTTGCTGTCTTGTCAAAACCACTGTGGAATGTGAATGCTTCTGGGGCTCTTTTTACTTGTGGAACATGGCAGGAAGAAAACTGGTATTGCCCAGTGCTGCTTTGTTCGCACTCGGCAGCAGCAACACTTCAGTTGAAAATGAGCAATTCCTCAAAATTAAGAGTAGTTGTAGGTCTTGGCTAGTGACCAGTGCTGATCTGGTATCTGTACAAAATCTCTTTTGAAAGCCTTATAAAATTCTGTTCCACTCAGGGCACCTTGGTAGACACCCTGCGGGAAGTGAGGCCAACTGCGTTTTTGGGAGTTCCTCGTGTCTGGGAAAAAATGGAAGAAAGAATGAAATCTGTTGGTGCAAAATCATCAATGCTCAAAAGAAAAGTGGCATCATGGGCCAAGGAAGTCGGGTTACAGACAAACCTGAAGTGGATGAACGGGTAATTAAAAGCTACACTTAAGGGGTGTTATGAATGTTAGAGCTTTAGGATTGGATCAGTAATTATATCCCACATAAAAGTCCTGACCCGTGGACATTAAAAGCCAAAAGTAGTGCTGGGGCCAGAGGGTGGGCAGCAAGGGCTGGAGGCAGGAGTCATTCGTATTTATCTATTTCACTGAATAAGCCAAAACAGGAGATGGATGAAAGAGGATGGGAAGGAGTTTTACTTTCTGACTGAGGTCCTGTAACAATGTTTCTTCCACAGGTATTCTGAAGTCCCAGTGAACTTCCGCTTAGCCAGGCACCTGGTGTACAAGAAGGTTCGAAAGGCCATTGGGCTGGATCGCTGCACAAAGTGCTACTCCGGAGCCGCTCCAATAACCAGAGAGACGCTGGAATTCTTTTTAAGTCTGAACATTCCTGTGTATGAACTGTACGGCATGAGCGAGAGCTCTGGGCCTCACACAGTCTCTCTACCTCACGCGTTCAAGTTTACCAGGTAAATAACTTTCTGTGAGTGGAGCACGGCTGACTGGGAGGAACAGAGTTGCTTTCAGGTTTCTGGTGCACCTGGCTTGCTTGGCTCACCTGATGCAGCTCAGCCCCAGTCTTGCAGCCAGTAAGCAGTCGCTAGGGAACCAGTTCCTCTGGCCCACGTATTGCAGACGATGAGATCTGCCAAAGGCACCGGCAGTGTTACTTAAATTTAAATTGGCCTGGATTCTTTAGGAACAGAGGAGGAAACAAGGGATTTGTGGGAAGAAAGAATCAGTAACTAACGTAGGTTAGAGTTTACCTTACTGCATTTATTCATTTGACGTTAAGACTACTCTGTTGCTTTGAACAGCCTGTTCAGTCCCCATGTGTTTAGTCTGCAAGGTGAATACTACCATCAGTAAAAGTTAGCTACCAAGAACATAAATCTTCTAACTCAAAGCTCAGGTGCTTGCGAGCAATAGATGGAAAGCATGGGTGTGAACACTGATCTCTCTGCAGTAACAACTTCCTGTAGTTTCTTACATGTAAGCAGATGTCTTAAGTTTTAAAGTTCCCTGCTGAAGCAGTTGTAATAAAAGTCTGCCTGGCTTGGTTCAGACACTCCAGATTGAGTGAGTACTTCTGCAATCTCACTCTTAAATTCAGTAGCTGAGCAGCAAAAATAATTTAAAAAAATGCCTTGGGTTTGTATTGTCTTTGTTTAAGCTGTGGAAAGGAAATGACAGGCTGCCGGACACTGATCCATAAGCCAGATGAAGATGGCAATGGGGAGATCTGCTTCTCAGGAAGGCACGTCTTCATGGGCTACTTGAACATGGAAGAGAAAACCAAAGAGGCAATTGATGAAGATGGCTGGCTGCATTCAGGTGACCTTGGCAAGTGTGATAAAGATGGATTCCTTTACATCACTGGCAGAATTAAAGGTAATGCAGCCTATCGCTTGTTTGTTTTGAGGTTGCACAGTACTATGATACGATACGTCAGACCTTGGTAGTTGTGTGGTTGTGGCTTGCACAGAAGAAGATACTACTTTTAGATGCTACTTCTTCTGAAGTTTTTCATATGAATATGGCTGCAATGTGTTCTGCCACTGAGCATGTGACAAGGCATGTGATGGGAGGAGAAGGCTGACCACTGAAACCAGTGTGTGTTTGCAGAGTGAGGAAGAAATCCTCTGATTTCAGAGGCAGTAGTTAGTGCTTCGTTGACTTGTTATGCAGTGCTGGACCTGCCTGGGTCCAGCTGTGTGTACTGCCAGCTCCCTCTGGTTTCAGCTAGCTTTGCTAGTTAACCTGTAAGGGAAAACCATAGCTTAATGCTATTGTGAAAATGGCTTGCAGCAACACAGCTCTTGGGACACTGCTCTGACCAACACCAAACAAATCTAATTTCATGCAAGACTCCAATCATTAAAAAGAGATAAATGGTCATGCAAAGGGGCTGCTTTAAGAAATCTGTAAGAGACAGACAAGAAAGGGAGGCTCATCTCTGCTCCGTAACATGCTGTGTGAAGCTTTAAAAACTCTGCTTTGCCTCAGCAAATTTTTAACTCAAATTTCTGAACAATTTGGTTAACAACTTGAATTCCCTAGAGCTTAAGGTGGCTGTGGTATGGTAGTGAGGTGCTCATACTCCAAACCCCATGTTCTCCAGCTGCAAACATCTGTGGAGCATTAAGGCAACTTTTGCTGTGTGCTTGCACACCTTAGTTTCATCTCTCCTCACCTGGCTGGAGTCTTTCTGGTTTGCTTTTTTCCCTGGATATTGGGATACAGACTCATTATTTGATCTGTGTAGCCACAAAGGTACTATAAAATCATTTCAGATTGTGAAGGAAGGAAGGGGGGAGCTGTAAGCATTAATCAAGATTTGACTCTTTTCCAGAGCTCATCATCACAGCAGGAGGTGAGAATATTCCTCCCGTTCCAATTGAGGATGCTGTAAAAGAGGCCGTTCCCATCATTAGCAATGCAATGTTGGTTGGAGACAAAGCAAAATTCCTTGCTATGCTTCTAACACTAAAGGTAGGTTTGATTCTGCCTATTTAGTGGACAAAAGGGTGGGCATCTACCAGGGATGGGGCTGAAAAGACATAGAGACTATTTTGCGTGCATCTAATACCATGAGGAAGATGATTGTTAGGTGTTCTACGATGACTGCTGGAGCCTAGAGGCATCTTGCAGCATGACTTGTAGCTGAGCTGCAAACACCACTTGTAACTGTACAAAAAATGAGCACTTGCCATCTGATCAGACAGTAAGGTTCTGCTGTTTGCAGCAGCTGCTTATCTCTGTACAATATCGGACAGAAAGCAGAAAGAAATGGTACTAAAAGACACAGAAGTCAGACTGAAAAAAGAAACCTTCTGCGTTTCTTACCCATATTTCAGTATCTCCCAGAGATGTCTGGACAGTAATGAGATGTCCGTGACTTCTTTTTAAGATGCTGGCTTTAAACTCGACAGTGACACGTGGTGGCCTTTACTGACTCTTCTGCCTAGGACCAGGGAGCCCCTGCAGGCTAGTGGCTTCTCAGGCCAGTGGTAATTGCTCATTAGCGAGACTCTTGACAGCCACCCTCCTTGCCCTTGTGCAAGAGACGCTGTGCCAGGCTCTGGAGCTGGTGCTGCTGCACTTGCCTGAGTCAGGTGCTGCCTCTGTTGTCTTCCAGCAGCTAGCGGTGCTGCTGTGGAGTGTAGGGAAGTAAAGCTCTGGCCTCAGAGGCAGGATCCTGCCATATCCTCCCCTAATTTGGGAGAGCACAGGAAGAATTTGGATGATGAGTTCTGTACCCTGCTTGCACCTTGGTATTGATTTGGCTATTGAGTGTGTGGAGATCTGGAGGTGTTTCATCTGCACTTTGCCTTAAGTTTTCATTTGAAGCAGTGGTTTGCATAAAGCATATAAGAAGTGGTTGATCTAATTGGACAACTGATACTGGGTGTGGGTGGGGAAGGTGACACGGCAGTTTCCTATGGCCATAAGGCTTATTACTGCGAAGGGAATCAAGTGTTTAGCAATATAAAGTGACTTGTCTTGCAGTGCAACATAGATGTAGAAAGTGGGGAGCCAGGAGATGACCTCACTCCAGAAGCTATTGAATTCTGCCAAAAACTGGGCAGCAAGGCTACAAAAGTCTCTGAAATCATAAGCAGCAAAGACAAGGCTATCTATGCAGCTATCCAGAAGGGAATTTCAGCAGTCAACGAGAGAGCTGTCTCAAATGCTCAGAAAGTCCAGAAGTGGGTTATTCTGGAGAAGGACTTCTCTCTCTTTGGTGGAGAGCTTGGTGAGTAGTGCACGGGGCACTGGGGCTTACCCCGTGAACCCCCAGCCCTTGCTTGCTGTGGCTGGAGCACGTTGCAGTGCCAGGGAAGGTGGGATGGGTTATTCGGGACTTCCTGACCCTGCCTGGTGGTACTGAGCTCAGCAGCCCTTACTCTTGGGATTGTGCTGCCGGTTGCAGGGTGGTTGTGCTGTTTCTGTTCATGGGGGAAGGGAGGTGTTGTTAATCACAAAGAGCAGTTTAGAAGTCAATGTCTGTTCACATGCTCTGAAGCCTCCTCCAGGCTTGCTTCAATCTAATATTGATTTATGCCTCAAAATGACGCCTGCTGTAGCGCTGCCACCATTACAGCCCCATGTTGTGGTTTTTCCACAGGCCCAACAATGAAACTGAAGAGACCAGTGGTGGCACAGAAGTATAAAGACCAAATCGATCAGTTTTATATGGATACGCCGACCACAACAGAGAACGCTCTTAGGCGGTAACATGGCAGCTTTGTGACGTGGTAGAAACTTTCCCTGTTGTGTGAGTGTGCTGTCAGCCTGGGCTTCCCGTGAAGCAGTCAGTGGGTTCTGTTGAAATAAATGAGGCTTGGCTATCATGCAGACTCCCTGAATTGCTTAGCTGTATGTTTTTTGGCCTTCTTACTGCAGTAAGTATGATTGTGCCCGGTTTCCTATGTGTATATTCAAATGCCTGAGATATTCCTGAATATCTCTGCTTCGCATTTGTCTTTTCCTTTTTTAGAAGGGCCGTGCATTTACCTTATAAGTTCATAGTGTGTTGTCTTAACCAAAGTTTTCTTTTCCTCAGCTGAATGTAAAACAATCAGGAACTGCATTTTTCCTGCTACAGGGGGAAGGCAGATTCTTTTTATAGTGCTATACTTCTTTTTTCCCTTGATGCATGTTTAATTGCATGCTGGTGACATCTGAATTATTTTAAATCTCTTTACCGACAAACTGTCTTCTGTCAAACAAGGCAAATGCTGTATGACTACACACCCTAAGTCTGTATGTGGAACCTGGGGTTTACTGGGTTTGTCTGTGCAATATTTTGAATGTTTCAGCGTCTTGAGTTATTATGAAGCCATAAATTATAGTGCTAGAGTAGCATACATGGACTGTGTTCTGAAAGCATTCCACAAAGGGATTATTTGAGAAGCTGTGTATGTGTGTGTAACCGATCTGTATGCTTACAATCATAGAAATGTTGTTTAGAGCATCCTGGAACAGGTGGAACTCCAGAGCTGTGGGGCTGGGTTGCAGAAGCAGGATGTGTGCACGTGTGGAGTGGAGCCTGCAGAGGGCGCTGAATTGCCAGAGGGCTGATCAGTCCTCCAGTCGAATCTCCCATTCCAGCCGCTGTAAAGGCCCACCACAGCGAGGTCATTAGAAGCCTCCATCAAAGCTGTGCAGAAGTACACGTTAACAATAGCTCCTGAAGGCCATGGGTGGTTCTGTAAAGCTTATTGCTGTCCGCCCACTGTCTGGAGGGACTTTAATCACCTTAGCAAATGGAGGATAGCTTGTAAAATCGCTTATTTCAAACTAGAAATCATTACACGTGGAACAGTTGCACTCTGGTTCTGGATATTGTTTCCCTGGACAAAGGAGGAGCAGCCAGAGATGTCAGGTGCTTTGACTGGAAGTGGCATGCAGGGGAGAAGCAACTACACTATTAAATAATGCAAATAGCTTAAAGGAGCTGCAAGGCCCTGGCTCTGTACCTGCAGCACTGGTATCAAAACCTTGCTGTGGGGGGCAGTAACAGACCGCAGGGCAGGGTGGTTTTTACAGTTTGATCTGGACTCACTCCCCCAGCAAGCAGCTCAGTGAAATACCACTTGCACACTTGCCTGCAGCATTTGCATGGAGGTATGGGCAATGCACAATTGGCCCTACGGTCCCTCTTGTGCAGCTGTATTCTCAGTTATGTGAGTCTGCAATGTCTTGACTTTCAGAGAAATGCCTAATAAATAAACTCTGCAGTTTGTGTCTCAGTGCTTCAGTGCTTTTTGCAAAACAATGCTCAGTGCTCAAGTTGTTGAGATCAAGGTCTATGGTGTCAGGGTGGGGAGCAGCAAAAGGCAACTCTCCCTTACCACAGCTGGCTTTGTAAGAACCTTTCTCTGTAAGTACTGAGCTCAAAGACACTGCCCTCAGCAGGAGAGAGAGGAGAGCAACAAAATACAGAGTCTGCAGAATGGGGATTTGTCAGAGCCTGCAGCAGAGGAAGGCCCAAGAGGAGCTCTGCCTTGCTGAGCTGTTTGTGAGAGACTGCAGGCACCACAGCGCTCTGGCTGCCACCAGGTGGGGGATGACATCAAGCCGTACAGCTGCCCCCTGCACCCAGGAGGGGCATGGCCCTGCTGCTGTTCCTGCTGCCCTGCAGCAGCTCCTCCGCACTGCACAGCCCTGGTTTGTGCCCAGCAGGGCCCCACACCTGCACTGCCGCCTTCAGCCCCCAGCAAGAACTGCTTCTGTTTTGACAGAAAACATTTAGGTAACGAGGTGCTGGGGGGAAGCCTTCTGTCCACAGAGAAGCAAAACAATGAACAAAACAACAAAAAAATTGAAGTTTTACTTTTCCATCTTACTTTATTTCACTTTTTCTAGAAAATTCCTCCATAGTTCCACAAGTTTAACAAAAAGGTTTAAAATTCAGGACAAACAATCCTGTAATGTATTACAAACATGATTTTTTTTTTTTTTTAATCTTGAAGTTAGTCTTGGGCCAGCTGAATTTCTTACAGCCGGGTGAAGAATTCGTTTCCCAACACAACTTTTAAAATCCTCAAGTGACAAGGTATTTAATACCTTGATTCTAGGCAGAAATACAATTAAAAATTATCTAGAAGTTGAAGTACTTACATTTTCTTTAGGAGTGCAAACTCATCTCTTCAGTTTTTGATGGCTATTTCATGCCCCCATGAAAGCAACACCAATTGTTTTTCATCTTTTTCAAAGTAATACTCACACCACGTGTACAGTGGCTGTCTCTAGCATCAGCGTGCGGCAGGCAGCTGGGCTAGTGCAGAGACGCTCCAAGTACACTGACCGCGCTCTAGTGCATTCGAGAATGTGACAGCTGAGGCTTGCAGAACCAGAGTGACTTGGGTCCCTGCTCGAAGGGAATGGGATGGGGCAAGCTCCAGAGGGGACGTTTAAACCTCTCACCATCAAATACTCTCATGATCTGACAAAAACTTGTTTCTGGATTGTTGCATCAATTTCTTTGCTAGTTCTGATGCTTCCACCACACACAGCAGTATAAGAACCGGTGGCAAAAATCATTGCACTTCCATGTATTCAGCCTGACCACAGCATAGCCAGTCTCATCACCAACGTATCCAATATTCCTTAGGTGGCGTTCTGGGAGCCAGCCAGCCTTACTATCCTTTTTTTTTTCTTTTTTATCTTAATAGTAAATGTCAGTAATCAAAGCCTCAAGGCTTAATACATACCAGACCAAGACAACAGGAAAGCACTCCTGACCCCTCTTTTGCCCTTTAAATACAAAGGCCAAGGACAAAGGAAAAGCTGTGTCCTGATCTTACCTCCAACACGATTCAATTCAAAGCAACTCTGAACAACTCTGAAAGCCTTCAGACTGGTCAGCACTTGTTCATGCCTTCAGTAACAAGATGAAGGACACAGAAAAGTAACAGTTCTGCCCATTTTCCTTGGAAAAACCATTATGGCTAGAAGTCAATTTTGGATTTTTTTTTTCCTTTTTTAAATAATGCAAGCTACTACACATCCTCGAAGACCTGAAGCAATGCTGACTGCAGCACTGCCCCCTCCTTCCTATTGTACAATAATCCATCCATGCTCTCAAGAGTGACACAAGAACAAACACTTTATCCACAAATACCTGTACACGGCATGTTCAGAACAGCATTCAGCCAGCCTATAGAGAATCTACACAGGGAACTCATTCATATGTAACTAGAAGGGGACACAAGATGAGGCCCAAATTTGACAAATCTTGGTTTGCAGAGTCATTCCTCCTGTGGTCCCCAATGCTACCACATACCCCAAAAAACAACAACTCTGTAGAACAACTAAGTACTTGCAAGAAACCTTTTAGTAACAAATCAGCATGTGCACACAATGGAGAACTATTGCTGGGGGAACAATCCTATTTCGGGTTTTCAAGGAGATTATAAACAGTCTAAAAAAATCCATGTGTAAAATACTTCTTATAAAAACAAAATTCCCATCAATGCTCATTAGACTTCACGAATAAAGTCGGTTCCAGGACAGGACGACACCACAGCCTTGGGCAGGAGCCCCATGTGCTTCCAGCCGAGTTCAGGAACACCTTCCCACGTGTGTTCTTGGACTAGCTGGCAGCGGTGACGACTCAGACCTTAACACGCGAAGGGGGCAGAAGGGTGGTGGCACCTCCAGTCCCTTGTGGCTACTCTGGAGGCTACTGATAGTCCCAGGAGAAACACTGCCAGGGTGGGCAACACGGATGCAACAGCTGTGGGAGTTAATTACCCCAGTGGAGAGAGGAGCAAAGACCTACGGAGATCTCAGGCTTGGGCTAGCCACCAGCACTGTTCTGCAGCTTCAGGGACAGGGGAGTGTCACCAACCCCGCCCCTCGGCGGCAGGAGGCACCACGTGCCAGAGGCTTTTCCACATGCCCATGGAGCCCAGTGTGGGGCTGTAGCGGCCAAGCAAGACTCGCTTCCTCCGTGCCACAGCCCCAGCAGGGACCACGAGCAGTTCACGTGTACCCACCACGCCTGGCACCACAAACGGGCGAATCCATGAACGCTCGTGGACTGCGGCTGCTGTCCTCCAGCATGTGGCACTCGCTGCCAACCAAGGCCATCGCAGCTCCTCCTCTTCCAGCCATCCTCCACCTTCTCAATGTACATTTGCACACAGGGTTTCTATCCAGGCTTGGCATTGTTCATCAGGAAAAAAACAGCTGAGATCACTGTTGTGACAGGGTACGCACCTGGCATGAGCTTGATTATTTTTTTTATATATATATATGTATATACACACACGAGACACATGAAAGATGGTACAAAGACAAAATTAATGGGAATCGGGTCAACATGACCCAACTCAAACAAGCTTATCATCATATTGCCACTTAAGTTGATTAGTTGCAACATTTCCATGATAAAGAAAGGGGTAACCCAAAACAAGGGATTGCAATTTCATGATGGAGAAGGGACAGCATACCCGGGAACAATGCAACTCCCCAGTTCCCACGTGGGGCTCTTACAGACACAGCAGATGCGTTCATGAGCAGAGGGCTCCTCAGAACTGCTGCTCTCCTCCTCACTGCCAGCAACCACTTAACATTTGGCAAAAGCTTACACACTGATTGGAAAAAAGAAGCAATTCTTCAAAAATAAAAAATACTGGATTTAGGGAACAGGAGTGTAATACAGTTTTGATAGGAGCTACAGGACTTTCCCCACACCCAGCCAGCACACAGACAACACCCGAAGTCCATGCTAGTTTAACTAGAAATAGATGAAAGATTCTGGATTAGTGTTTACTGTTTCCTGCCATTTCTTGAGCAGGCGTGAGGTGGGGGGAGAGGGAGGAGGAAACAAACCTGATTTCACTTGGTTGTTACATCAGTGTTTTCCAGATGCGTCCCAAAATAAAATTCTCCCTTGTTTTGGTTTTCCCAAAGTACAGCCACTACTATAGGGGCCACTGTAGGAGATTCCTCTTTGAGAACATAGAACAAAACCAATCACATATTTTGGCAAAGTTATTAAACACTGACAAATGAAAAAGACAACAGGTGAGTCCCTTCCAGAGCACAAAATGCTTTGAAGATTGCTGTTCAGCTTTCATACACTAAAAATTGTCCACAAGAGGCATTTTAACAAACAAGTCAAATCTTATTAAGCGCCCTTCCCCTGCCATAGCCATTAAAAAACATAACAGAAAAACACACCCTTAAAATCGTAAGACCCAACTAGGCCCTTCTCATACATACAGTACATACATATATATAATATATATATAAAATATACAGCTTACAGTTTTGTAGTCCTATTACAGTTAAAGCAGACTGAAAGGAGTGAGACTTTGTTTAGGAGCTCAGATCAACAAACAAGACGTCTCAAAACCCCAGCGGGAGACAGCAGATTCGAGAGGCCTCTTCAAAGAGCACGAACGGTCTCTCCAGGAAGCTGAAACAGAGTAAGGTCCTGCGTGTGGAACGATGCCCTGCAGGAGTTGGGAGCCAAATTACAGCAGCGCTCTGTACCAAACTGCGGCAGAACTTGCAAGTGATCAAACCTGGAATCTGTCCACTCTCCCCCACAACAGACCAACAAGACCCCTGGGAAGCCTCCTCCGCCGTCAGCCTCTCAGCTAGCTTTGTAAAAGCCAATCCTGTTTACATGTCACGAATGCTTCATCACAGAGCTGGAGGAAATCGGACTCGCTAGAGCTCCGCAGGCAGGCTGGTCCCAAGATTTAGTGAAGAAAACATCGTCCACACTTCTTAAGCTCTCCGAGACGCCTGAAAATCTGTTCTTAAAACAGTTTCTTGAAGTAAAACCAGAAGTGTCAGCGCTGCAGCTAGGTGCAGCGCGTCTTTTGCTCTACTCAGGACCTGTGCCCACGTGGACTTATGAAGCTAGGGAGGACAGACTCAGCAATATGGGTGCTTGTTTGAAGCCTACAAGAAAGTGCAGCTGGCTGTGCATTCATAGAGCATGGCTGTTCTCTAAGGCAGTGCTTCGGGTGAATCGAGAGAAAAAGAAGGCCTAGTTCCATGGGTTCGTTTCCTGGTACCAATAAACGGGATTTCTGGTTTCAAAAGCAGCCTGCTTCTAAGGCCAAGCGTCATGTTGCTACTGCTTCCAAGTAGCTCTGCAGCTTACGGACGGTTGTCTCATCCAGGGAGAAGAGGTCAAAGTCAAAGGTTGTGTTGGTAACGTTAAAATGCCCGGTTTCCTCAATGAGATTTACAATCTGTAGAGAAAGGAGACGAGCAACAACATATAGAGAGAGCCCATCAAGATTAAGTACACTGGAAGGGCCAGCAGATACAAAGCAACCCATCCAGTCCTTCTCTTATCCCTTTAGAAAAGCCTCGGGGACATGTGTCTCTCGCAAGAAGAAAATCGCCCAGAAAAGCAAACCAGCTCCTCCTGCACTCCTGACTAGCTCAGTCTGGAAGGTGACCTGGGCACATGCTTCCTTTTCAATTACACTGAGATTGCCCAGCTTTGGGACAGCCAGCAGGACGACAGAGGAAGATGGACGCTTCTGTACCTTTTCCAACAAAAGCACTGCATGCACACCTGATTTTTTTTCTATGTATCTGCTTTCAAAGTAAACCAGACCCTCTCATGAAGGAGAGGCAAGTGAAAGGTCACAGGGGTCTGCCTGAGACCCTTGGACACCAAGTTTACCAGAGTACAACGGCCTGCCAGAAAGCTGACAAATGATCTCTACCTGCTGTAGCACATTGCGCTCTCGTAGTGCCATTAGTCGCCTGTGAAGCTCCACTAATTCATCAGTGTAGGCCTGTAAGGGAGGCATGAACAGAAACAGTGACATACATGGCATGTTTGTATGGCTGCCAAAGTGACTTTCCTAGCAAGGATCAGAGGAACTCAAGGCCCTTTCACACGTTCCTATTCTCAGTTTTACGCACCCCCCCCCCTTTTTTTTTTTACTGCCTCCTCTATCAAGTACTGGGAGACTATAGACTTCATGGAAATACAGATGGTCTGAATACCAACAACTAGGCTATTAAATGACACCAATAAATAAGCACCTGCCTCCAGCTTTAAGACATGATCAGAACCTTTGAGCTCACCTGTAACCAGCTTTAAGACACTGCCAAACACCTTGAGCTTAGAGGACCTCAACAAGGTGAAATCCTTCAACGAGGTCAACTTCAGAGCAAGTTCTTCATCAGCAGGTTGTACTAATAACTACCCATTACCTGAAGACACCTGCACCAATGCTCCGTGATCAACACCCTAGCAATCTGAGCACCTATTTGTGTTTAGGTGAGAAAAAAAATTCTTTGAGTGCGCTCTGTTCCCAGTTAGTTTTCCATACACCACAGTGGGAAATGCGGGATTGTTTACAAGCTCAGTATCATTTTAATTGTTCATATACATGGGGTTGTTTGGTTGTTTTTGTGTCATTAGTTTTGTTTTTTAATTTAAGCAGCCAACAAGGCAAGTTCCTGGCACACTATTGCTCACAGGGGATAGACTCTTAATCTCTAAAGCTGTCCCAGAGTTGCTCATGTTCATATCAGCAAAGCTGAACTCATTTATGTAATTGTACCAAGGCAAAAAAAATTGTGAAACATACTCCTCCTTAGCACGTCTACACAGAAAAAAGCATTTTTCCCCAAACACCCGAACAGTATTGAATGCTATACATTCTGGAAAAGTTAATATCTTTTATAAAAACACTGACAGTTGTAAAAGCTGGTGACAATTTCAGGCATTCTCTCTCTCTTCAATGGCTCTCACGGGTGTCCCATTCTATCTGTATTAAGAAGTCTAATAAAAGATACCATTTCCTACAAACCTTTTCTCAGATAAGCCCTCTCAGCTTTGTTTAACAGTATTCAGTGGCAGAAAATTTTGTAGCCAGCAGGAAACTCAGATGCAAGTATCTCCAAGATCACACTTAAACCTAACATTAAGCAATTAACCTGTGATCTGTTATCCTGTTGAAAACGTGTTAAAACAGGAAAGCATGAGAGCTACAGATTGATTCTGTGATTAGAAAGAAGTATTAAGCTCCCGCTTAATTGATTTATGAGAAAAATCACAGGGGGGGGAACTTTCTGGACAACTTGGGATTCGACTATTTGCTTGCAAGTCAGCCATTCTTTAGGAGAACATACACTGCTTGACTCTCCCTGGAGGCAAGAAAAGAAGGGAGTTTCACTGAACAAAGGTTTCAACTATAACAGCAAAGTAGAGCCTCGAAAAAATCCTTATTTTGTAAGATCAAAGACAGATGAAAACTGCCTTTTAATGAAGAAGCACTCACCACTGCAGCAGTGGCCACACCAATGGTTCAGACAAAGGGCAAGCATAAAACAATTTTAATATTTTGCACATGGAAAAGGCCTGGGGGTCTATCTAATATACACAATTTCTTTAGCGTTACTCTCCAAGTCTATCCTTTCAGCATCTGTTTTTCATTATACTCAAGCCATTAACCTGCCAAGGCAGAATAATCTGAACATGCTAGGCTGGTTCAAATTATTTTCTACACAGAAACGTTAGCGAGCATCCAACAGTTCCATGATATGCAAATTCTCAAACATACCTTGTCGTACGTTCCCTTCTTCAGGATCTTTTCTGGCTTGTTACAAGACTCTGGGCTTTTTCTTCCAGATGCCTGAGGGTAAAACAAATCAACATCAGGGACCAAAAGTAGTTCAGACAAAATGATGGCTTAATGGTTTGGATGCACAGCACTGAATCAGGAGAAATTACCTCTCTGATGAAGGAAGCGAAATAAGGGAAGCATCAGTGCAAGCCAGAACTAGCATCACGGATTGAACACGATACAGGAACCAGCACTGGTGGAAAGCAATTTTGCACGGGCACATAGGATGTAATACCTTATTATTTGCTGCGGGCAGTTTCTGACCAGGAGGCGGCTCTCGACTTGGCAGGCAGGAGTCCGCACTGTTATCACTGTCGCTGTCGCTAAGGCTCAGTCTAAAAAACAAGGAGCACAGAATTAGTGTCAACAGGCAATGGGAAACGTATCTAACTGCGTGTGGTTCAGCTGACAGCTAAGTGAAACAGAAACGATGCCCGCTCTTTTTGTTCTTTATTACAGACTACTAAATTGTCTGAGACAAAGTCAATCTGTAATTCCCAAGAATGTCCTTTTTCCACACCTGATATCACCTTTGCCATCTTCCATTTCCTGGGCAGGCAAAAGAGACAGCTTTAGTTTACACGTTACAGCTAGCAGTTCAGCTCTCCCATACTTGCGTTCCCTTCGAATAACCAAGTACCACCTGATTTTTGCAAATGGCAACTGCTTTTTGTGGGAATTCATTCAAAACAGAGTATTTGCTCAAGAGAGGCTTGTTAACATCTCCATGGAGAACCCAAGCAATAAAAAAATGTATCTATTTAGTGTTTCTGCTATGTCGTGACACGTTTGAGATTTCACAGAATCACAGAACGGCTGAGGTTGGAAGGGACCTCTCAAGATCATCTAGTCCAACCCCCCTGCCGAGTAGGATCACCTAGAGCATTCACCTAGATTTCCTCTTTATTCTCATGCCATACAGAGGAAGGTATCCTACTTTTGATGAGTTTGAAAAAAATATTTATTACCTATCCCCTTAAAGGTAAAAAAAAAAAAAAAAAAAACAAAACCAAAAACTCTAAAATCTCTCAGTTCCTGTTTAGCTGATAATGACAGAGTGCAACAGATATTTTTGGTGAACACAAGCACTACTTAAAATTTGCAGCTGCTATCTAGGCCAAGGCATTTGGTTTCAAATATTCAGCCTAAGACTCCAGATTTTGGCTGCATCAGTGTTTCCTGAGGGGAGAAGGATGAAATTCAACTATTTCCATTGACTAAAGCAGGAAACAGCTGTTAACCAAGTCCCATAGGAGTCAAGTAACCAACTGCCTGCATGCGCCATCAGTGAAGACGCAGCAAGAAGAGCGCACATGCCGACAGCCTCCACAACACTCCTCTAATCTCTGCAGATCAAAGCTGTCACACACCATTCAGCTCACCAGAGATCTGAAGATGACAATTAGGTGATTATTTTAAGGGGCTCAGTCACCAACACCTGCAAGCTCAACACACACCACTTCCCAGTAGCTCCCTCTTTCAGCTTCAGTGATCTCTCCTTATCCAATTCTGTTCTCACCCTGCTGCTTTCATAGACACATCTGCTCATTCGCTTCTTCTCTCCCGCCTTCCTCTCATGCACAGCCCTGTCACTTTGATTCCTCCAAATAGAGGGCATGCAAAAATACCAAACATGGAGGGCAAAGAGACAGCAAACATCTTTCTTCGTGATTTGGTACCACCTGGAATCCCGGCTGACTGGGTTTGCTTTGACTGCTGCCTCTTCTCCGGAGGAGCTGTCGTCATCATCCGACTCCTCCGACTGCAGATCTTCCACCATGGAGCGCAGCGGGCCTAGGATCAGAGGGGAGAAAGCAAGTCAGCACTGGCCTAGGACACATGGCAGAACTCCACGTGAGCTCCCTGATCTAAATTGGATTAGTTATCGTTACGATCAATCAAGATTTCTTGGGAAGAATACCCTGGTATTTTCATTTTGCACAGAGAAGTTGCCAAAAGAACACATTCTAATCTCAAAAGTCAAGCAGAACTGACAAACATCCCGATTTCTGTAAAGTGCTCTGTCCCACCATAACCCTCCCACTCTCTTCTGCAATGAAAACAAAAGGACACGTTCTTCATGCATTTGGGGACTATTTTAAATGTCACTCAACAGACTGTATCTGTAGTAATACTGCATTTGTTAGGGTTAGAACACTTATTATTGCCACAGTACATCTCTTTGGATTATCAGTGGAGAAATCAGAAAAAGACAACCTGTTATGCACTCGCCAAATGATGAATGCCACATCTCTAATTTTTAGTAAAACATATATGGCATTGGAGGAGAAATTCTGATAATGCTATAGATCAAGCAGCAACACACACATTTATAAACTGAGACAGAAACCAAAGTCAACAGGGAGAAAGCCAAATCCAGAGAGATACCCTAGTCATAAATTAACTGCCCAAACAAGAAATGTACTTGTTCATAACTACACTATGACATTATTGCCTTTTCTTGCTGAAACATCACAGCTTCAACACACAGTTCCATAAAAGAAAGCGTATTAGCCTTGTATATAGCACTGGGGAAACAGATCTAATTCTCATGAGCCTTTTAATATTATGCAAGGAAGACTTTAACAAATTTTATTTCTTGCAACACACCTTGACTGTGGTTCTGAGATGGCTCGAAATCAGAGTCAGAGCTGGAGTCGGAGCTGGAGCTGGAGTTGGAAGGGCTGGACTGGACAGACTTAACCCCCCATAAAAGGGAAAAAAAAAGAAAAAATCTTAACCCTTCTAATCTGGAGAATCAGCACAGAGCACAAAGCACAGTGAGACAGAAGCATTTGAGTACTCTAAAACACCATACATCACTGAATGCAATTCGCAGAGTTACAGAAAATACACAAAGGCAAGGTAAATAAAAACATTTGTGAAAACTTCAGTGCGCTGTAGCCCAGCACACTTGGGCAGCAGCATCAGAAGCTCCCAACAAAATCCTTCATGCCAGTAGTTTCAAATAATCTCAGTGATGAAAAATAGCACCTGAAAAATAACAAAGTGAAAAAAAAAACACCTTACTGTGAAATGCAAAAGATGACTGGCATGCAACCCAGCACAATTGTCAATGCTTTCTTTTAAAAAGCGTTAGTTTTTTCCAGACCTATAAGTATTTTAACCCACCGACATTCTCTGATCACCTCTTACTTGTCATTAGATGTGGAAAAGATACCTGTCCTACCGAACTCATTTAACTCCAAAATTTAAAGATATCCCAACTTTTGAGTACGCCCTCAAAACAGTTATTTCTACACTGATGTTAGTGATCCACTGGACTGTTTCCAGTTTCTTCTGGAAACCTAACAAAAACCAGCTAAACTCTTGTGAAACCAGCTCCGCTGGCAGTACTGGGCAGTAAACGCGTGAGTAAAAGAAGTGTTACAGACTACTGCTCCTAATGACATCCAGAAGCCAAGTTTTAGTGCTCTGGAAGTTTTTGAGCACAAGCTCAGCTGTTGCACAGCCTTGGCGTACTTTAGCGCACAGGACCACGAGGTGGCAGAGAAAACAAATCAACTATTTCCTCCCCGACAGCAGGAGCGACTGTTATAATCGTCTCCAAGGTTTTTACTCTCTCAGTGGAATCTAGTTTAAAGATTCTTGATGTACTGTAACAGCACAGTTCTGTTTGCTTGTTTTTAAGTAACTCCCTGGAAATGTAGCATTTCAATTCCACTCCTGAGAATTCACCTACTATTTCTGCTATCAAATCCTGATGCTAGAAAAAAAAAAAACAACTCACATTGCCACTGACCAATGAGCTTTGTTACAGATGTTAATACTGCAAGAACAATACTGTCAACAGGTGAAGAGGCACGTCTGCAGCTTTGGGCATTAATTGGTGAAAGCTGCAGGATTTTCATCCCAATACTGTCCCCCTTCCCTATAGTTTAGCACTAAAGATTAGAGTTGCATTTATTCAACTCCTACAAAAGGAAGAGGGGTGGACACAGGACGTTAAAAATAGGTATCATTACCCTTGTGAATTATTCAGTAGCAAAGCAGAATAATTTTGCAATGCCAATATCTATGTGCTGCACTCTGCAGCATACATGTTTGTCTAGCAAAATTACAGCAAAGTAAAGAGCAACGTTTTCAAGATGAGAGCGCACAGCTCCCGTTTCTTTCTCAGATTCCATCTTATCATCCTTCATTCCTGATAATCTAGCAGGTGTTCCCCTAAAAAGACTTAATGGGGCTTGAGAAGCAGAAGCCAGAGCTGTAAAGCACCCCCCCCTCCTTTTGCCATTGACTGTATTGGCTATTTCAACCAGCTAGCAGGCATCCCGCTAGACGCGCTCCGCATGCTTGGGCTGCCGTTACTGTCACCGTGATATGACAAAAGCATACGCTAACAAAAGAAAAAAGCGATCCTGCCCTCAGATCTCAGCCTCTCCCTTTTGTCAGCACTAGCATTTAGGCAGCCAAGCATGAGGCCAGATCAGGGAACTGGTCTTGATGGAAAAAAAGAATACACAAAAAGGAACAACTAACGTTCAGCAGGAGCTGAAATGGAAGGAGGAACTCCTCCAGCCCATTGCAAAGTCACACGAGCTCTCATGCCAGCAGCACAAATGAGAGCAAGACCGTTCCTTTCAACAGCAGCCTGCAAAGATGTCAACTCAAAGCAATCGTGGGGCTGCAGCCTCAGAGCATGTTGCACAATACGTTGGCTTCAGCAGCAAAGCTGATTTAAGAGTTTCCGGGCCCCGGTCCACCTCCAGCTGCTCATTCACTTTAGTGATGTGGCTTACCACACAGAGCCACAAACAGCTGTACCAGTACAAACGATGGAGTAGCAAACTGCAGCATTGGGAGCAGAAAGACCCCCCCAGGATGGAAAAGGAACTCGGTCTTCTCTGCTGATGCCAATGCATTATGCAGTTATATCCCTAAGCTTCAAATTCCACAGAAACCTAAGCTGAGCTGACGGGCAGCTGCCACAGTTCCCCCTCCGTCGCGCTGACTATTCCTATCCTCCTCCTGGGCAGGCACTCAAATAGCTCTGTAAGGCATCCAACAGACACCAGAGCTGGTGCAAGAGAGGACACAGAAGCATACAGAGCTTGGTGGGGGCAAGACAGGACTGCAGTAGACACCGTGGAACCACAACCACAGTTGGTGGTTTCACAGAACAGTCTTAACAATGCTATCAGCTTACAGCTGCATGGCAAGTCCCAAGGGACAGACACCTAAGAAATAAGGAGCTACAAGACATTCAGGCCTTCGAGAGCACCAGAGGAGAGAAGCTTGTTGTACAGAGACGAGGGGCTGATGCACTTTCAGGTATAAGGCTTAAAGCGGAGAGGAGTTGGTTCTTTTTAATCCACAAGCTTCACGCTCAATCAATCTGGAAAAATCTTTGCAGAGTAACTTAAATTAGCACCTCCCTAATAAACTCTTCTATTGGGAATCTTCTGCAAAAGCCCTTTCTGAAGTAAACACATCAATACTTACTGTATTGTGGTGCTGATTAAATCGTAATCCAAGTTGTCCCTAGGAAATTCACTCTAGTAAAACAAATCTTTCTAAAAACGGTCAGTAGTAAGCAGTTCAAAAACTCATGTGACCTTATCCTGTGAAACCTATTAGAAGACATATAGCTTCTTTAGAGTAACCAAAATATGCAGAAAAAGTAGTCAGTTTGGGTTGGGTTGTGCCTTTCAACTCCTTTTTTTGCCTTCTTTGGGTAAACAATTTTCAGAAGATAGAGGGTGAGGAATGTTCTTACTTGTAAAAAAGGAAAAAAACATTTAGACAGCTTTTAAAAATAGTAGTAGAATAACAATTTGATTTGTTTTACAACACAATTTATTTAGATTTAATGTCATGTGGTTGTATTTTGAGCCTTAGCCAATAACATTTCTCACAGGCTATGTCAGGAATAGAGTTATTTACATTTATATAATGTTTCTGAAAAAAAATAAGTCCCTAAAGCTATTCACTCAATTTCTGAATTAAGATCAGGTTCAAAAACATTATATTATCATAAACAGGTAGAAAGCCTGTCCACACCTACTATACTCTTGCTCTGTCAATGTCCTTGCAGGGAATGAACGAGATGCCATAACCTTAAACTCCAACACTTAGACAACCGTGCTTGCAGATAAACCTGCACAGCACTGCGTATCTGAACCGGGGGGTAAGCCAGGTAGCTGCAGTGATTAACACTGACCAGATTTTCAAACAGCAGTTTGTCTGAGAGCCAGCCCAGACAAGCGTGTGCCAATCTGATTCTTAGTCTTGTCTGAGGGAATAATTCTGACTGTCTTTTCATGCAGGGATTTAAGCATCGTGATGTAAAAAATCTGGGAAAGGACCAATCCCTACTCACCTCTGACTTGAAAGAAGTTTCATCTTCTGAATTTGACTCCTCCATTTCCACAGGCTTTTTGATCTCCTTGGCCTCACTTTCAGATTTTACCTTTTCCACTTTGGCATTCATCTTCTCCTTGGTTGGTTTCTTCTCTGGATATGAGGAAGACGAGGTTCTGGGAGATGTCCCCAGAATATTCTTTACCCCTTTGGAGCTACTCTTTTTTTGTTTTTTGGCACTAGGCTTTGGTGACTCCACATTGGAGGGCCTCTTGCTGGAAGACTTTAATTCCGGCTGCGGCCCACCCTTTGGAGAAGTGTTCTCCAGTTTGGTCTCCTTCACGGCCAGTTTTGGTTCCTTGAAAGCAGCTTTTGGAGGTGCCTTCTCCTCCTTAGGCAGTTTGTTCTCAGTTGGTTTTCTGGAGGAGTCCTTCAAAGGCTTGTTTTGTTCTCTTTCAAGGTCTTTGGAAGAGTTTTTGCTCTCAGAGTCTTTTCTTGGCCTCTCTCTGTGCTCCTTGGTTACTTTGTGTGGCTTGGATGCCTTGCTACTTTCCTTGTTTGCATCCTAAGTATTAGTAACAGAAACATGCGAGCTAGGTATGAAATTGAAATTCTGCACAGAATTAAAAAAACCACACTCGTATCACACTGAAGCACCTTGTTTCTTGTAGACTTACACCCACCGTTGCCAAATGTACTCATCTACCTCCGAGGCAGACATCTAGATTTCCCTACAGTTGATGGACAGAAATTGACAGTATGCACTTCAACATCTACCTTAGGACAGGATGAAACACGTTTCACAAACACGTGTTCCTTCCCATGGCTTATAAAGGGAGGCTTTGTATTTAATTCAGATTAAATCTGCAGGGTTAACATCTGAAGCCAGATAGAGGAAACCCATTCAGGTAGTGTTATACAAAGTTATACTTCACACCAAGTTTGAGGAAAAAACAATCATGTTTCTTTGATTTCTTTTTTACATTAAACACATCCACAGCAAATGCAAGCTATGGTCACAGCCTAACTTTAAACTCACCACGTCAACCACACGGCAACTTAAAAATACTCAATTCCCCCACAACTGCAAGAGAGCCAGCGCCTCTGATACTTGCAGGCATTTCATCAACTTTAATCAGAGATTTAAACAGCAGACACTGGAGTATGAACTGGACGTGCTGAGATGCAAACACGCACACACCTCTGAGGGCAATCTGGGGGAAGCGATGCAGGTGACTTACTGTCTCTTTAGCTACCGGCAATTTTCACCAGAGCTTGTGTCAGAGCCCTTTATTCCTCTTTTGTCTTCTGTTTTCTAATGCTTAATTCCTGACCAAAATTAAATCAGCCACTAATAGTTAAGTCATCCTTATTCCGTTTCATAATGTCAACATCAGAAGTCATGACTGAAGTGCCCCAAATGTTTAGAGCCTTGAAGAAAATGGGTATTGGAATTGTATTACACCATAAAATGGATTGCTGTTAGTATTTGTGACTGTTCAGACTGATAAAAGAGTATGTGATCTGCTTCAAAGCGCATTGCCCATGGATTGCTTCTCCTATGTAGAATTACAGAAAAGTGGCTTTATTACACAAGTAAAAAAGAAAACTTAAGCTGCTTCTGAAGTCTCAAGAACTAGATACTGCTGAGGCAAACATCAAATCTTGAAATCACTAGCTTGACCAAATGCAGCATATTTTATGCTTTTTCCACCACTATGCCAAGTAGTCCTAATGACAGAGGAAGTGCTGACTCTCTACTCAGCCTTGCTGCTAACAGACTGAAATCCCACAGGAATTAGAGCACAGCTTTACATAACAGTGAAAGATCCACACGATTCATCTTCAGCATTAAGGACAAGTCAAAACAATCAGAGAGGACTCAATACAACTTTATCTGCCTACTACAGTTCAGCAGGAAGATATGGCTCACCAATAATTCCCAGTCTTGGGCATTTAATTTTCTTTCAAAATGTCTTTGTAGATAAGCTTACCAAATCATGAAAAGGCTTCCTAAATTTAGAGGGCAAGTAAATTATTGATGCAGTTAACATTCTAAGTTCCAGAACATTAGCTGGTTTGGAACTGTGAGTGCATATTTAGGTACAAATTTCCAAAGCAGTTTTCACTGCATTACTCTGGTATAAAATAAGAAGGAAAAAAAAACAACTAAATTCTTACACTGACAATTCTTATTTCAAGCTTACACAGGATGACAATTTCTGTCTCCGATGACTCCACCTCCTTGTATTTACTAGGAAATGGACACCTCTACTAGGAAAAAATGGCACAGGAAAAGAGGCCAGTGTAGACTTCCTAAAGACTGAGCTACAGAGTACAAGGACAAAGTTTTCAGAATTAGAAGTAGCCAGAACGAGCTCTTATTTGTAGGGTTGTAAGAGACTTCTTCACCTCAAAATGATGAAAAAGCAGGTTTCACTTACCTTTGACCCGTGGGATGGTTTGTTCTTCTTAGGATCAGAGAAGGCAGAGAGTGGTATTGTGGGTAACATAGGATAATCAGGACTTGGCCTTGAAACTGTTTCTGCTCCTTCTGGCATTACCATCACCTAGTAACAGAGAGGGAAAAAACTATGTATGAGAAAAGGTGAGCATACTATTAACACATGATTATACTAAGTCACTTGCTCAGTTAACACACTAATTCATCTTTTAGGCTATTTTTTCCCCACCTTAAAGGCCATAAAAGTTATTGTCTAGGCAATTCCAGTTAAGATGCTCAGTCTCAAGGCAACTCCTGAAATACTGAACATGAAAACCACAACAATTCAAAGGCGATCTGCAGCGTCAAGTACCTTTCCTAAAGGGACCTCCAATATTCTGAGTAAAAGCAGGCAACAGAGCTCTGGACAAAAACCTGTGTTCTGCTGCAAATGCTCTTACTTTGCAAACAGGTACCCACGGAAATCTGGAAGGAATGAGCAAGACTTCACTCGTTCGGAAAAAAAAGAAAGAAAAAAGTAGACCTTGGGTATCTCCCTTGGCAAGATCTTAAGAAGAAGTGCTGACCTCTATGAAACAGCTTTCCTTCCTACCTCCCGTATATTCTGTCAGAGTAACCCTATGGAAAAGTTCCACCAAAAGTGATTCACCATTGAAACAACTTAATACTTAAGGAACACAATTATGAGCTATTAAAATCCTAGAGTGTAAATGATTTTCTAGCCATCCCATGGCTGAAATAAGCGCCATCTTCTTCGTGCCCAATACAGAAAAGCACTGGCATTCCGAGGAAGATCTGGAGAGATCTGCTTGGAATACTTACTACACTTGAGATTTATTATTGACAAACTTCCCCACTCTTTTTTTTTTTTTAAATTGTTCAGGTTAGAAAGATATTTTTTGGAAGAAAGTTTTGCCAGCAGTTAAGACCATTTTGAATAAAGTCCTTAAAGAAAACAGAATTATGCATTACTATATATGGGGTGTTTCAGAGTCATGACAACCTCTGGTTAAAAACTTTATGCACTACGTGGCCTTTACTAATTTACCTACATCTTGTAGTTACTTAAGGATAATTTCTTTAGTCTATCACGGCATATTCATTTCCCAGAAGTAACAGTTTACCCAACAACTATGTGTAGTAACCCATAACCTTATCATGGCTTCAAGAATACAGCTTTTTCCTCCCACACCCATTTTTACTCTAAGTTCTATAGCACTTTTCCTTACTTTTTAATTAGCTAAGCCACAAGCAGCCAAACCCAGCTTTAGAGGACATTTACTGACCAACAAATGCTATCTGCTGATCTTTCCTGTGGCAAAGATTAGTAAGGGATACACTGGAAGCCTCTCCCTTTTCTACACAGATAGAGCTCACGACACTAGGAAGTTCAACGATAACTGACTGCCTGATGGACATCATGCAACACCCACAGATCTCCATTTCCAGAGTGGCTTTACTGTTTGGATGTTAAAAGTGATATTTAAATTGAAAATAAAGTACCACCAATCACAAAAGCAGTGGCTTCATTCTGCTTCTAGTGCTGCTCCATAACCAGGAATAAAAACTGGCAGAGGTCTTTAAGTGAACGTAGAAAACTATAGCTTACTTGGCTGCAGGTAAAAAGAAACCTCAGAACAAAACTAAATCACACAAATTTTAACAGAAAGTCTTCAGATCTCCAGTTCCTCTGGCACTTACCCCTCCAGCCCTAATAAGTTTGCGTCTGAATTCCTTGGTGGGGTTGTTGAAAGTCAGTTTCTCACAACGAAGGTGGTTCACTGGTGGATTTCCCTCCAAATTCAAAAACAGGTCGTATGTGAAACAAACCTTTTTCGGCTCCTCCTAAAAACAAGACAGACTTTGGGAAAAAGGAAGAAGTTTGGCAAGCACCCTACATCAGAGGATGCAGAGAGTCGCTCCTGAGAATCTCAAATAAACCACCAAATAAGTGTTGCATTCATAGTTTTTCATCATGAGATCAGAGAGCTTTCCAAAGCTGGAGAATAAACCATTTGTCCCTAAAACAACCACAGTTAACATACCTCTCACCAGAAACTCAGGCATGTCTTTCCACTGCAAAAGAAATGCACAGAGAAGAATACTGACTGACAATTACCTGTTTAAAGGCACTGACTGACAATTATCTGTTTAAAGGCACTCACATAATCCCTGGAAAGCAAATTCACAATCTTTATCCACTATTTCGCTTTCACTAAAATTCAGATCTCATCTTCTCTGGGAAGCAACTGAACTATAACTATCAATATTATGAAAAACAGAATCCTTTATTTAGGGAGGACAACTTCTGAACTCACAGGATCTCTGTGGGTACTGAGAAAAGATTAACCACAATTATAAAAGGATGACTCATTTTGTAAAATCCTTTTCAATATGCATATTGCAGGAGTTGAATGGGAAGATATCCCAGGCTTTTGAACTTTCCAAGGGCACTTTCACTGAAGAAATCCAGAGTTTGTATGCATGCTGGGGATCATTCGCGCCTCACTGGTTCTGTTCCACCTGCTGCAGAAGCACAGCAAACACTACGCATTCGCTGTACAGAAGACTGGAAATCCCTTCCTTCCCACCCCCACCCCCAAAACTGCAAGTATTTCATGCTACTTCTGTATTGCAAAATATTGACACGCCATTTCCTAGTGTTTTCTTGCATTCTGCATTTCAGGACGAAAACTCCAAAGTGGCAAAACAGACTCCCCTGTTACAGTACATTCAGTATTTACATGAATGCATCCCATATGCCTCATTCAATGCGCAACATCAAGCAGCTGCACAGCAGTCTTTTCCACAATTCATATCCAGCAGCTCGATTTCCTGGTGCAGTTGCATTGTTGTATGGGAACAGATGCCGCAGGCTTCCAGCCCAAGCCATTAGATTTGCTGAAAATAGGTTGAAGCGTCAAACAGCTTCAGACCACACCAATTCCTGCTGTTTGCTCGGGGGATGCCAGCATCACTAAATAAGCCATTGCTTGTACCAGCTATACTCCTAATAATAAAGTGCTGTAACCACACCTGGTTTACATCAAAATCAGTACCATAAGCCCACCTGGGAGTTAAGGTCTTGCATCCTAACTTTCCAAACAGGGGAAGGCAGACATCTAAGCAGCCACATACAATAAGAGAAGTCTCACATTAACAAACAAGAGCATGCTACCACCACAAGGGTCTTCAGAATGTCTCTTGGAAAAGTCCTGAAGAATCCACTTGTACTTGAAAGTGTTCAGTGTCTGCTAAAACATATGAATGGGAAGAAGAGAATATACTTGCCAAATACATCGCCTTGTCATTTTCTTCTTTGCTACAAGGACTGTTCTCATTAACTGCATCATTAGGGAGCTCTGCATGTGCGTGCTTACACTGGAGTTAAAACAGCAGCTGTAGAGGGTCCCTCAAAGTCTAATAAACTTAAATGAAGGATGACTAGAAATTCAAATGTGGCCTAAGAATTGTTTCTAAAACGTGTTCCTAGCTTACAACATGGAATTGATTGATCTCGGATATATTAGCAAAAGCAGGCTTTAGTCAAAGGCTGTTATGGCACGTTATCAGAACTCCGCTGTGTCGTTTGCCTGTTTGCTTTCAGAGCAGGAGAATGGAATAGAAGATTAATTCCCCTTTTATCTTAGGTATTCCATTTTTTATACGGACTCTAAAGTATCAGAGAACTTCCCAAATACGTACCAGACCTCTGTGATGAGCTTCCACTTATTGCAAAATTAAGACACTTTTTAAACGTGACTTTCTCCAACTCTGAGATCATGACCCTTCTGGGAAGCAAGCCCTAGCCAAGTACCATGATCATTAAAATATCCTTTGTATCGTCTCAGGACATCAGAAGCCCCCCATCCAAGTGAACAGTTAAGATTACAGCACTCCTAAAAGAACAAGTACAAAAGTCTCAAAGCTAGAAGCTGCAAATAAACATTCTTTACTGCCTTCACTGACTGCTAATGATTACAGCTCAAGGCACTCCAAAGCTTAACCCATCCGGTCTTCCCTCAAAGGTTCTCCCCTCTAAACAACCATTAAGAGGGGAGGAGAAAAAAAAAAAAAAAAAAAGAAGAAAGCCAAAGAAAATATCCCTCAATTGACCTGGGCCCACACATCCTCCAACTTTAAACAGAATGCCACACTGAATCCACAGCGTCACACTTCAAAATCTTTTTGAATAAGATGTTGGGATCCACACATCCTCCAGGCAGTTTGTTTGCCTGCTGCAGCGCCACTTTCTATGCTCCTGCTTGAGCATAATCTGCATAGGAGAGCCACGCTTTTTACCCTTCCACGATTCTACCTTCTCATATTCAATCCTTGTTGTTAAGTAAAACTAAGAAGAGGAGAAACTTAGTTCTTGTGGATATTTCGCTGCCTTCTGAGACCGTAAGCTTTTCTAAAGGGCCTTACTTCCAAGAAAGGCTTTAGAAAGGACAGGAATTTACAATTAGCAGATATTGCTGCCTTTCAGGTTAAAATTCAACGGTCAATTTGGGTGTGAAACGGTTAACCTGGCATGGGATGTCTGAGTAAGGCCACCCTGAACCTCAGTGTGTATCTGCTCCTAAATCTCAGATGCGAGGGAAGAAAAGAGAAGCGTGTAGTGCTGAGTGAGGGCCCAGCCATATCTGCAGCCGCTCTAAGTTTCCCTCCATCCACTGAATTCTGCCTGCTGCAGCGCCGATCTCCAAACCTGAGCACATTGTGCTTTATTTTTACTGTTTTCCAGCTTCCTGTCTGCACCGACTGCCAGTGCAGTTACGAATACCGGAGCAGCTTTAGTTTTCTTTCGAGTTCTGAAGTAAGGGGTTAAAGTTCTTTTGGCACTTTTCGTAAGAGCAGGAATTTTTCTAAGTCTTTTGTTAAAATTTCCTTGTCCTGTTTTTAAGGCAGGGTGTGCCCTTTGCCACTTAACACAAATCAAAAGAATTTCACTGGTAGCGTGCACATAAAGCTCATAAATCACTTTTAGAAAGCCATAAAACAAAATTATCTACAAAAATCTAGCACACCAAGGAAGCAGCCTCATGGTTATTCAATAACCATAACATCTAACAGGACTTCCCTTTTGCCACAGATCCAGCCTGACAGAGTCATTTATCCGTAACCAGTTCATAACGTCTGTATAAATGAACCCCCAGCCTGCACAACCCGTCTGACTACTCTTCCCTCCCGCTTTAGGACAGGACATTTAAAAGTGAATAGAGCAATAGACATTTTTAAAGCAAGTCGCCAGCCTTATGTCGCGCTCTGCTGGCAAGGCCATCCTTATTTTATTAAACCCTGTAAAACCTCACAAAAGATAACAGAGGACAGCTTTTTGGAACTGTCCCCCATTCAAAGCCAATTGCTTTCTTTGAAAAATCAGGAAAATGTACTCACTGCTCCAATACAAGTATTTAATAATCTACCAGCTCTTACAAATCCAAGATACGATGCTGGCACAGTTGGGAAGGCTGCTGGGTTTGACAATGCCTCCTTGCCAGGCACTGCAACCTCTCCAGCGCAGGAACAGCTGTGTCGATGTGCCAAACACTGGCTACAGACACAGCACGGGTGCTTTTGCCGGGACAGATGGAAGAATGGATGCACTGATAACACCTATCATCTTAGGCTGGAAAAATTTTTTAAAAATGCATCGCTCAGCTGCACACAAGGAAGCGCTTCAGGTTTGCTACGTAAGGTGATACAGACCTGAAAGATGGGAGCTTGCATTCAAAGCACTGACAGTGACAAGTTTTACTCCGTCCACAACTTACAGCAACCGTGAGTAAACAGCAACAGGCGAAATCGCCGCCTCCTCTCCTCAAACCTGCACAGACCCTGCCCCCGTAACACAGGGATTTGAAGAAAATCAAGCGCTTTGCCTAAATACAGGCATTTCAGCAGCCTTCCTCAGGAGTACCGGACCAGCTAACACCTTTCTGATGGCACAGCCCTGATCCTCGTCTGTCTGGCCGTATCTGCACCCATACACAATGTCTCCACTGAGCTCCTACTCTGAAAGACAGGATCAAATAATTTTTCCCTTCAGTATTTTACATGCATTTTACATAGCACTTTCTCTGACTACTGCAGAATGGGATAAGCATACATGTTTTTATTCTGAACGTAACTGGAAGAATCAAATGGATTTCTCTGCTGTCCTCACGTGCCTCCCTTTTCACTACTGAAAAAACCCCTAGGTTACATGTATTCCGTTAGGTAAATGCTGGAAGCCTTCTCTCTCATCTTGCAATGGGAAGGTCCTGCCTATAACAGGCTTTAACACATCTCATCCACGTTGTGTTCGAATAGCCTGCCTTACATTAGAACAACATGAATGCACAGAGAAGACCTAATTTCATTAGGACGCAAGAACGTAACAGTGACTGAGTACCAAAGTCAAGCCTGTGCTACAGCCTCCAGATTAAAACGTACACCACTATGAGAGATGTACTTGGAGACAACACCGCTGTGAAAAAAAATCCCAAGATCGTTGAAATTGGGTGGGGAAGAGAGAAGAGTATCAGAAAAACAGCGACGTGTTTATTGTACCCAGCTTGTATTGATTCAAGCACCAGAAGCCACTAACAGCAGCCCTCGTTACAGAAAGAAACACAAAGGATTTAAAAATAGGAATAACATACTAACATTTCAGTCCAAAAATTCCCAAGTGATCTAGCATCACTAGTCAACCCTGCTTTCAAAAATCTTTATTATTTAACCTGCTAAGATCCTGCCATTTATTTCCCACGTTGAGCTGCAGAGGCTCGAGCTTGCAACCAACTCCGGAGGAGATCGCAGGCTGGACGGCCTCTAGAAGCAACTGGGACTCTCCAAAAGAGCCAAATACACAAACTCCCAAGGTTCAGAGCAATATTCAAGTATTTTCTGCAATTCTGACAGCAAGACCGAGAAAACACCTACTTAACGAGGAACTAAATTACAGCACAGGAAGGCCAAACACATGCCAACAAGGCCTAACCACATTTGTACAGGAGGAGAACAGGCTCTTGCACCTTTTCTAATCCTCTGCTGACACTTCCCTGTCTGACAGAAAGGCATCAAAAGCTCCAGCAGGGCCAAGAGCACTGACTCTCCTACTCCTAACAGGCAAAGAAGTATTCTAGCACAGAGGAGTGCTAATGGGCAGTTTTATGCAAACTTGCCTAAAGAAAATCCCTGATGAAGTTCGCTAAAACCATTCTTAATCCAATCTTAGTAAAAGTTTCTTAGCAGTGAGCATGCCCGTGTTTCTTTAGCCAAAGCAAAGAGAATGCTGGCTCTGACAATCACTATTTATCATCCCAGTACCAAATTAGAACGGAGAAAGGAAACTGCTAAGAAAGGCAGCTTAAACTGCAGAAAAAAGTTTCAGCCAACCATGGCAAAGATCAACCTTCAAAGATTATTTCACTCCCTCTTTAAATCCTTTTTCTTCTCACCTTTACAAAGCTAAACATGCATCGATAAACAAATCCCAAAGCCTTTACAGCTCTTGTTTCAGCTGAGAGGACACACTTCACTCATCAACAAAAACGTGCTAGAATGTAGGGAGCATATGGCCCGAGAGAACCGCCCGCCTCGTCCTGTCCGGTCCCCGATAAAACACTGCATCTTCTATCCAATCCCAGAACCAATCCATAATATCTACTTGAAAAGACTTAGTCAAGGATAAGTCCCAAATGCTGTAATCAATTCAGAACAATATATGCTCCCCACACAACAGCTGATGCCCACCAGTGTCAACAGGTTTACAGAGATCAGGGTGAACATATGGCCTTTAAGTAGTAAATACTTATTTATATGGTGCTTTAATGTCGCGTTCTTCAATGGAGGAGAAAACGAACTGTACTCTAAGCCTTTGCCATTTCTCCTCCTCTTTCCCAAACATTTTAATTTCTACTCTATCCCAGTCTTTGCAGCAGCATTCACCTCATAGTTTCCTTCAACCCCACTCACTGAAAATAATCACCCAGCTCTTTGTATTTCAGGTCAGTAGCAGCACCGGGCAATAGCTGTTGGATGAAACCGATTCTTCACATTGGGCAGCTTCTAAACTTCCAGCCATCACAAGTACCGAGCTGAACTTCCAAATGGGCAGAGAATACAACATTTGCTGACACAGGGATGGAAAAATTACTATAAAGAAATAAAAGCAAACTTCAAGTAACTTCAGTATAGCTTCCATATTTCAACCTCCTGGCTGAACCCAGAAACATTTCTCTGGACAAACGATGTGCTGGGAGACCGAAGCTATCACGCTCTCCCTCAACCACTGCCTGCCCCAGTCTAATACTGGGACTACTGACAGAATTAATTAATTAGTTGATTGATTAATTACAAGTGGAAGAGAAATTCTCCACAATATTTGCATGTGAAAAATAGGACAAAGGTAAGTGTTTCAAAGATGTGTAGTTTCAAGGGTAAATTTACAACTAAAGCTATTTTCCTACCTACTTTTCACATTTCTGAAGACCAAAATGCCAAAAGCCTTCTCCCAAACTAACTGCTGCTTCCATTGTTTCCACTACAACAGAGGCAACCTATTTCCCTTATTTATAAAAGCCACCATATCCCTATTGCTAGAAAGAACAACTATGCTGTCACGTGTTTATAGAAACAATGAGAAGTGATGACCCCAGCGTGTGTGAAACCAAGTTATCCTCAGAAAAGCTGCCAGTTCCATATTCTGTGAGGAGCGTATGAATACAGGGAATGGAGAGAAAAAAGCACACAAACGCAGACAGTCAATACAAACAAGTGCACCTACAGGAAGATGCAGGAGAGGCAGAAATGAGAGAGAAGGATCTGAGGACACGTGAAAGGCAAAGCCACGGGAGACCCACAGGAAAAGGGCAAGTGTGAGAAAAGACTGGGTGAAAAAAGGAAGGGGAAAAAGGTAAGAGTAGAAACAAAGCATGTCGCCCATCACAATCATTAGAGGTTCCCATTGCAAACAGCACAGAAATGCTCCTGGTTTTTGGTCGAGAATGGAAAGGTAGATTTTGAACCTGAACTGAGACAATGTACAAACTACTTTTAAGCTTTTGAGATGTGTTTTTGTTGTTCTTGTTTTGGTGGGTTTTTTTGTGTGTTTTTGTTTTTTATTTATTTTATTTTATTTTTATTCATGTCAGTTTTCAGTGTGTGCCAAAAAAGCTGCTTCTGTCAACAACTTCCATCCCCTACCCTTTAACTGCCATTTCTCTTCACATCCTTTTGGCTTACCCCGCCCACCCAAAAGAAAGTAGCAGGCAAAATGCTCTTGTAGTAGTTGCTCAGTCTCATTATTCGGCTTGTTACAAACTCAGACTCGAAGTGGGGCAAAAGCAACGTAGTAGACCAAAAAAACTCCTGATTATTCACAAATGACACCACCAGAGTGTACTGTGCTAGATTAGGGCAAGAAGAAAACGATAGAAACATCTGCAGGAGGTATATTCGGAAAGACACTGAAGCCAAATAGAATTATTATAAATGGTCTGCTGTATGCATAACCCGGGGCTTGTTCTAGAGGGTCGAGGGGATGGGGGTACATTACCAGAAGGTGGCTTAATATTCACATTTTAGTTTATCAAGGTTCCCTCGCGGGAATAATAACCAGAACAGGTTTTTTGGTGGTGTTTTTTTGGAAACTATTAATCAAAACCAGAAAGATTAAGTATCTATGCTTAACAAAACAATTTAACTGAAACTGAACTAATACGAATGCAAGTGGCCAAATCCCTGTTTTCATAACCTTCTTCAAGTCATGTAGCGTGTGACCTCTGTGGTAAGACTTAAAGCAAGTAATAAATCCCAAATTTTAACTTTCAAACATTTGTTGGCAATACATCTTAAGATTTAAAATATTTAATGTTTTCTTTTTTTTGGAAGAGTACTGAAGCAAGACAACAATATTTTTAACACAACTGTAAATAACTCTGCTCTATATGCAAATCGTTGTCTTGGGCCAATATAAATTTTATACCTGTACAGTTATTTTAATAAAAATTGCAAAGAAAAAATCCATTTTTAAATATATTGCCAGTCAACAACATTTTAAAATGTTTATAAAATCAGCATTTTACATTGATTTACTTCCACATTTGCATGAAACACTTTAAACTGTTTTACTATTATCTGCTGGGGAGAAGCTTGCCACAAGTGGTACAACCTCTGTTCAGAATCTCTAGGACCATCGCGTTGTCCTGACATTACCTTTCTATACAATTCCATTTCTGCCAAAAGCTTTCTTTTGAAGTCTGGCAAGAGCTTCCAACTCCCAGTTAAATTCTATTTATTAGAGTAATAAAAAACACACACATAAAACAGTCACATAATTTAGAGTCTTTCTGTCAGGCAGTTTCAGTCTCTGGCACATCTCAAAACAATTAGAAGACCAGAAATCAGATTCTACCTTATTTTTGAAGTACACTTCAATGGGCATAATGAACCCTGCGTAGCCAGACTCCTCCACTTTGTAAGGGGGCTCCTTGCACACTGAAAAGAGAATATATGAATGTTAATTTTGAATATAATGCAACTTAATCTGAGCTGAAAATGAGTTGCAAGATGAGAAATGTGTTTCCGACAACTCAAGACTCATTTAAAAAACTGACCTTTGTGGGAAATAAAAAAAAAAAGCAAAGCAAAACAAGATGGTGGTCATGGGCTTAGTTAGGAAAACGAAAATCTGGTCTTAGCTCCTCCCATAGAAAGGAAACATAAAACACACTCTGTGCCAGAGTCTCTGTGAGATTCTTCCCCCTCTCCTTTTTGCAGTGATACAATTACAGTTCTGTGCTGTTCCACAACAATGTAAACTGCCAATTAAAGCTGTCTTGCAAAAAAATGCAAGAACTCAAAAGGGTAGAACTTGTACAGCGTGCAGAGGTAAAACTGACTTTGATGCCAACATTTATTCCTCAAAACCCCACAATGTGCAAGCACGTTTTTTTTTCCCCCCTTGAAATGTTCTCCTGCAATGCTTAATCTTCATAATTACGTAATATCCATACTATATGCTGCTTCACCCAAACGTCATAACAAACCTGAAGGGCACCGAAAGGCAGCGATTTGCTTCTCATGCAAGTAAACGGAGAACGGTGAAACACTTTGCCGCTAGGGTCACGGTGCTGCCTGCTGCAGATACGTCGACTGCAAAAGTTAATCACTTCTAAGAAATTAACCTCCGTGCTTCCTGCCTCAGTTCCTCCTGTTCTACTACCTGTTGTATCGGTGTGTTACTGAACCCTTCCTGTCCTCTATCACTGTGTTTCAGCACAGTGATAGCCAGCTGAAAGGATTCTCGGCGCGTTTGGCCGTGGCACAGATATACAGAACAGCTGCCAGGAGAAACACGAGACCAGCACAGATATTCTCCCTCTCAGGAACCGGATGCACTTGCATACAATTCACGTGCTACAATACATGTAAATGAAGTCAATAAATCAATTAGGGGAATTCAGTGCAAGTGTTTTTACTTTCTCTAAAAAATTCCAAGTAATCAATATGATTAAGAAACAGTACCTTAAACCTAAAGAGCACAGAAATTATTTTTCTTTAATGTTAATGTTGCTTTAATGTTTCTTTAATATTAACCCCTCTAAGTGCTCTAAGCACTTTCACCATCATACAGGTTCTAGTAAGCAGTACTGAAAACTCAACTGTGGAAAAAAGAGTGGATCTGAAAATAATCAAAATCCCTAGACTTGCTTTAACTTGAATTTCATATAAACTCCCTACAATCTTGGGGGGGAGGCACAAAATCCAAGAACCGTGCCAATATGGCATCAGGAATCTTAAGTTTATTTGCCAAGCAGCCTTCGTTCCTTTGCTGCCCTATTCTAACAAATTAAAATTACTCCACAAGCAACCAGCCAGCAGCACAAGCCTACCAGTAGATTTTGCTTCAAGTAAGACAGAATCATTTGAAGAAGCCCTTCCAACAGATCTAGAACTAGTATGCATAAGCCCCACAATTTATGGACAATCCACTACTTGGTCAAAAGCATACCAGCTTTATAAGCAAGCTTAAGAAAGCTTTTAAAACCTAGGAAACAGGAAAACTCTCTCTTTAAAGGTAGATGACACGGCAACCTACTGAGCAAAGACAATGTACTATCCCAACACAGTTGTTTGTAATAATGTAATTACACTGGATGACAAGAATTGTAGCACAGCAGACTGTAACTTCTGTTCTACAAATTAGCTTCCAGCTCAGTACTGCACTGCCTTATCACACATCAGTTTTACAGCATCAATTCGAAGAAGATATTAACATCCACACCAGATTCACATCCTTGTGAGCTGAACACCTCTCAGCTGCTTTCCTCCGTGGACTCTCGCAAATAACCAACACGGTAAGTAGCGCTAACACATCCTGCATAACCAGCCGTCTTCCAAAAACGTACTTCAGAGAACGCCCATTCCCAAGTAATTTATAGCGGTACTCCTGGGCAGTCAGCATTCCTGGTAACACTACGTAACAACAACACTGCAGATGCCGTTAACACGATCTTAAACAGATTTAAGTCCCCGCTGCTGCCGAGAAGGGCAATTCCTGCTCCTCCACCTCAACCACACGTTCCAGCTGCCCCAAGCCAACAATAAGGTTCATGGTGCTGCGCAGTCAGGAAGAGCAGAGAACTGATCCAGCACAAAGTCACATTACAATTCCGATGTTCTCCCCAGCCGGATCAGCTCCCCAGCCTTGCTGACTGCACAGCACTTACCGCAAATACATCACAGAATGCCCTGAGTTGGAAGGGACCCCCAAGGTTCATCAAGTCCAGCTCCTGGCTCTGCACAGGACCACCCAAAAATCAGACCATGTCTGCAAGCGGCATCCAAACGCTTCTTGAATTCTGACAGCTCAGTGCTGTGCCCACTGCCCTGGGCAGCCTGTCCCGGTGCCCAACCACACTCTGGGTGCAGAACCTTTCCCTCACACCCAGCCTGACCCTCCCCTGTCCCAGCTCCACGTCATTCCCTCGGGTCCTGTCGCTGTCCCCAGAGAGCAGAGCTCAGCGCCTGCCCCTCTGCTCCCCTCGTGAGAAAGCTGCAGGCTGCCGTGAGGCCTCCATTCAGCCTCCTCTGCTCTGGGCTGAACAAACCAAGGGACCTCAGCTACCCCTCACACACCTTCCCCTCCAGACCCTTCACCACCTTTGTTGCCCTCCCCTGGGCACTCTCTAGTGTGCACACACCCGTGCAGCTGGAATGTGCTGAGGCAGAGACCCCCCTTCGGCTGCAGTGAATTCTGTTGCCTTAAATACCTTAACTACCCACGCTGGCACCCTGCAGGAGTCCTCACAGCTACTTAGGGACTGATGCAGAAGTTTACTTACTCCAGTAAATACACTAGCGCCGTAGGAGGGCCACTCGTCCTTCACGTGCTTCCAGCTTTTGGTGGCCAGCATTAACAAACCACTCCCCCTTCGCCTTTTGTACCAGGAATTACCTTCACCTGTCAGTGTCTGGAGGACCTGCACATAGTAATGCTTACAGAAGAGAAAGCATCTCACCTCCAAACCTTTCATCAGAAGAAAGGTCCCATTCTCCCTGCCCTTCCTCCAACAAAGATGGTAAAGGTTAAGGCAAGTGCACGCGATGTACATTTTGTTCCTCCAGAGGAGATTTTACAAAAACCTGATGGAACAAGACAGCCCACACCGCACAGTGCTGTTTCACACCGAAGACCCAATAACCCGCCTTCAAACCTTGACTCACCTCGCTTGGGTTTTGGGAAGCTCTCATGCAGGCGGAAGACCACCCTTTCCACAAAGTGCTGGATGTCGCACTGCTCCGGGCCACGGACAAACACCATCCAGTCATGAGTGAACCCTTCGGTGGTGGGCTTTTTCCGCAGTTGGGCTCGGTGCCCCAGCTCCAATTTGACTTGAACCGTGCACTGTTTGAGGACAGAGGTAAGGCCATAAGCAAAATGGAACAGATTACGTGGGATGCCTAACGCTGAGCCCCACAGACAGAAGAGGCTAGATAACCACAGGGGAAGAATACAACAGCCTCCACCAAGAGGTTAGTCTCATTCTGAAGACTGGTGCTGGCAACCAGAAAAGATACCAAAAATAGTTCCTAGCACCACTTCACACCTATTTTTCCCCTAATATTAGCACTGCAGAGAAAGCAGCTGTAGAAGAGGAATAGGTTTATCTGCCTCACTTATCAAATAAATTGTCGGCAAAGTCTAATTGCAGAATTTTTATTTCTAGAAAGTGTCAGAGAGAGAACTTGATGTTCGCAGCTTACAGAATTCACAGCGCTAACAGAAAACTAATCTTAAAACAGGAAAAATCAAGTCACAAATTGGTGGCTTTTGATATTGTCAGGAATGCGTAATTCAGTAGAACACAGCTACAATCCTCCGTTCTTCTAAATACATTTTATTAACACACTTTCACACACAAAGTCAATGTATAATATGCCTGCACAATATCCAATACTAAAATGACCTAATTCTGATTTGCAGTCTCAAACCCTACTCTAATCAGAGAAGAACAGAAGCAGGAAAGGTGTATTCAGTGTCTCACTCACAGTTTAAAAAAAATCCTATTAAATGTCTTAAAAAACAGATTAAATTAAATTGTGAAGATGCACATATTCCTGGCGACTTCACAGTCAGAAAAAAGCAAAATGAATTAAAAAAGATGTAACAGAGGAAAAAGCAAGTAAGATTCAGACACAAGTTACAGCAAACAAATCTTAGGGCACGATTTCTAGAGATGGAATCGCACCTAAAGTATCTGACTCCTTACTGGGTTAATTTAGTGCACACACGTTACACAAACTCGACCAGCAGCACAGCCATCTCAAACTAAACAACCAAATTCAGCTTCAGTAACTGGAAGTTTATTAAAAACGGGGGAGTGGGGGGGGCTGGTTTTTAATCCTTACATCCTTCTTCACCTCAGACTTGAAAATAATGCCTTGTTCTTTCTGGCAGTTCCCAATTAGGAGAGGCAACATTATTTGTCATTATCTATAACACAAGTGGACACAGACCCAACCTGAGGGCATGACGTTAAACAATGAACAAAAACCGAAAGCTTCCCAAGCTCCAGACAAATGCTTAGGGAAAGCATTACCCTTATTTTCTCACTGAGAAACTGCAACAGAAAGCACAACCATGATTAATGCTCAAAAACCGTTTTCCGTGTCCAGCCTGACATTTTATCAGAGTATGACTTTCAGAGTAAGGTTAATACTTTCTGAAAAAGCCCAAGTCACTTAATCTCCGTACGCTTTTTTCTTTGTAGAAGGATCACACAGGAAGTCTTCAGAGTACCAGGCATCAAAGCCTGATCTCCCATATTACAGTCCAGTGCTAATTTCAACTATAAACCTTAGCACAGCCTTTCAAGCAATTATCTTTACAGTAAAATAGCCCCAGCCGCCATCCAACGCATCAACGCTAACACTTGGGGACAAACTCATCTAATCAATTGCTTCACCTGTTTTAGTGAAACATTCCTTTAGATTACCTTCCTCTGCAAGTCCTCTTGGCAGGCCATTTTCCCTCTTTTGTGCGTTAGGGCTCATCTACACTGGCTCCATCTCACTCCTGCACTAAAACCAACGCTGCATGGCCGCCTGTTCTTCCATGCCACGTTACGGAAGAAGAAAAAAGGCAAGGTGTTTGGCTCAAAGCGCCGCAATCTTTCCCAGGGTGGAAGTGCATTATGCAGAGACAGTCTGCTGACAGCCTGGGCTCACCTCGGAGGGTGCTCGTGGGCACGCTTTATTTGGGAACGTCCCACTGCTCAGGCAGGCATTTGCATCGACTGATCCGGTCTGTTCTGCAGCCTCACGTTATCAATTCCACAATTACCGTTTAAATTTTGCTACCGTTACCAGTTACTAGCCCTCTCCCGAGAAGTGCAAATGGCTGTCACTCTACAGAATTTGCCTTTCTAGTTGAAACGGCTGAGAAATTTTAGCTGAGAAACAGATGGGACTATGTGGAAGAGAACAAAATTAAACATAAAAAAAAAGAGAACTGTTTAGCTGAGAGTGAAAGTTGTACTTGCTATACTCCTCACAGATCGGGCCAATTAACAAGCTCTATGAATTAAGCCAGAAGTTGAAACACATTTGAAAATAAGATCTCCCAACATAACAAACATCCAAAGTTGCTCCACTGAAAATGGAGCGTTTCTTCTTCTTCCCCTCAAGCATGTCTCTCAACAAAGAGAAACCAGAATCCTATTCAAACGATTTGTAATAATACAAAGGAGTCTGCTTTTCAACTTAATAAACGCTCTGTAGCACGCTCTGGTATTTGTTTGATGCGCTAATTGCCTGAAAGCCATGACCAGTCCCCATTCGGTCTCCTTCGGGTTATTATTCACGGGATAGCGGGCCTTACCTCGCCAGCCCGGGGCTGACCCGCTAGCAGCCCGCACGCCAGCCTCGCACACAAAAGGCCTGCACCAGCCTGCCGTGGCGAGCCCAGGTGAACTTCCACCATTCCTCCTCCTCCTCCTCTCGCCGAGGCACCGCAGCGCCGCTGCCGGGGGCTGCCCGCCGCCACCACCGCCCCCCCGGGAAGGAACCCGGGGCAGGAACGTGCGGGAAGCGCGGGGCCACCCCCCGCCGGGGCGAGGCTGCAGCGCGGCCGCCCATGAAGGGGCGAGGGCTCAGCAACACCTCCCCGCCCCCCCCCCCCCCAAAAAAAAAAAAAAAAAAAAAGAGGGGAAGGGGGGGAGGCAAAGGGAGGGGGAGGCTGCCCGAAATGGGGTGGGGGTCCCGAAATGGGAGAGGGGGGGCGGAATGGGGGGAGGAGGCAAGAAAAGGGGGAGGTGCCCTAAAGGTGGGGGGGCAGAAAGGGAGTGGGGGGGCGAAAGAGGGGAGGATGCCCGAAATAGGGGGGGGGGGGCCGAAAAGGGGGGGCTACCCGAAAAGGGGGAGGGAGTTACCCGAAAAGGCCGGGGGGCACGATGCTGCCAGCTCCAGCAGGGGCGATGCAGTCCCCTCCTCTCCCTGTGCGGCCCCCCCCCCTCCTGGTGTCCCACCCCCCATCCCCCTATGTGTGTGTTTTCGGGGGGGGGGGGGGGAGGGAGGCGCCCAGGACCCCCCCCCAGCAGCACGGCCCCGCCGCCCCCCTCACCTGATTGTCCATGGCTGGGCGCAGCGCTGCGGGCCCCGCTCGCTCGCTCGCTGCCCGCCGCGGCGGTTCGGCTGCCGGTCGGCGGGGGGGGCCCTCGGATCTCCCCCCCCCCCCCTTTTTTTTTTTTTTTTTTAACTCTTCTCCCCCCACCCCCCCTCCCCACCCCACAGCCTCGCTGCTGCTTCCTCTCCTCCTCCTCCTCCTCGGCCGCGGCCCCTCACGGCCCCGCCGCCCGCCTCATTGTGTGTCACTCACAGGCACCAGCCCCGCCGCCACCACCCGCCCCCCCCCCACCCCCGCCGCCCGCCCCGCGGAACCGGAAACCGCCGCCGCCAGACGGGCACCCGCCCTCCGCCAACGGCAGCGCCGCTTCCCGTCTCTGGGCGGGGCTTCCGCCCGGGAGCCGCCGGCCTCCCCCGCCTCCTCTTGACGGGCGGGAGGATTGTCCAATGGGAGGCGGGCGGGATGCTGAGGGGGCGGGGAAAAGGGTGGGGCTCCCGGTGGGTCAAGCGGGGAGTGGGAGGCGGGGCTTCACCGCCCCCCTTAGCCCCCCCCTCCCCCCACCCTCCCGCCCGTCTCCCCCATCAGCCAGCGGCGGGCGCGGTGCTGCGGCGCTCTCCTGCCCGGGCCCCAGCGGCGTTGCCGGGGTCGCTTACTGCCCCCGTCCGTTAATACCCCTTAGCAGGGCGCTGCTTGGCCGCTGACCGCCGCTAGGACCGGTGTTTAGGCCTTGTTGCGTGCCCGAGCTGTGCCAAGCCGCCCCTTTGCCTCTGTCGTCCTATTCATCCTAGTCGCCGGCGGCTGCGGATCTCACCCGTTTATTAATTTCCTACACAAATGAGCGGAGAACAAGTGAAACCGCAGGGCCCGGTACAGCGGACTCTGCTGTGTGGAATGGCTGGGCAGGGCTAAGCCCATACTGGAGAGGAAGCCAGCGGCACTGTGCTCCCTCAGCTGCTGGTTTTCCTTGTTCTCCCTTCGTCTCCTTCCTCATTTTCCCTCCATCTCTCCCCCTTGTTTCTTTCTGTCTCCATTATTTCTCTCTATATCTCCTTCATTCTCCTATGTTCCCCCTCAGTCTCCATCATTTTTCCCTTACTGTCCTTCATTTTCCCTTATTGTCCCCCATTTTCCCTATTTCTCCTTCCTTCTTCATGCTCCCTTGTTCGCCATCTGCCTATTTTTCCCATTGCTCTCCCTCATTTCTCCTTAATGTCTGTCATTTTTCGTGCAATTCCCCCATTTTCACTTGCTCTACTTCATTTTTCCCCTTGCTCTCTCTTCTCCTCTTAATTACCATTAATCTTCCTCACTATTTTTCAGTCTCCCTAATTTTACCCCCAATCTCCCTCATTTTCTTTCAGTGTACCCCTTTTCCCTTAGTCTCACTTGTTTTCACTTGCTGTCACTCATTTCCTTTCATTTTCCCCTCAGTTTCTCTCACCACCCCTCAGTGTCCCCCATTTTCCCTCAATATCTTTCATTTTCCTCCCTTTCTCTGTCATTTTCCACTTGATCTCCCTCATTTTCCCCTCACACACCCTCACTTTCCTTCTTAATCCCCCATTTTCCTTCAGTTTCTCTCATTTTCCCTCAGCGTCCCCCATTTTCCCTCATGAGCCCTTATTTTCTCCCCTTTCTCCTTCATTTTCCTCAGTCTTCCTCATTCTCCCCTCACACACCTTCAATTTTCCACAGTGTCCCCCATTTTCCCCTCAGTCTCTCTCATTTTTCCTCATTAGCCCTTATTTTCTCCCTTTTCTCCTTCATTTTCCTTTCAGTCTCCCTCATTCTCCCCTCACACACCTTCAGTTTCCCTCAGGGTCCACCATTTCCCCTCAATGTCCCCCATTTTCCCTTAGTGCCCCCCTTTTTCCCTCAGCATCCCCCATTTTCCCTCAATAGCATTCATTTTCTCCCCTTTCTCCTTCATTTTCCTCTCAATCTCCCTCGTTCTCCCTTCATACACCTTCAATTTCCTGCAATGTCCCCCATTTTCCCCTCAGTTTCTCTCATTTTCCCTCATCAGCCCTCATTTTCTCCCCTTTCTCCTTCATTTTCCTTTCAGTCTCCCTCATTCTCCCCTCACACACCTTCAGTTTCCTTCAGGTTCCCTCATTTCCCCTCAATGTCCCTCATTTTCCCTCAACAGCACTAATTTTCTCCCCTTTCTCCTTCATTTTCCTCTCGGTCTCCCTCATTCTTCCCTCACTCACCTTCAGTTTCCCTCAGTGTCCCCCATTTTCCCTCACTTTTTTCTCATTTTCCCTCAGCGTCCCCCATTTTCCCTCAATAGCACTCATTTTCTCCCCTTTCTCCTTCATTTTCCTCTCGGTCTCCCTCGCTCCCGCCTCACACGCCTTCATTTTCCCTCAGTGTCCCCCGTTCCCCTCGGCCGCTCCCCCCGCCCCATCTCCCTCTCTTCCCCCCTTTGTCCCTCCTTTCTCCCTCACACACCTTCGTTTCCCCTCCTCCCCCGGCTCCCCCCATTTCTCCCGCTTTCCCCCCGGCTCCCCCGGCCTCCCTCGTCCTCCGGCGGCCGGCCCCGCGGGTCGCCCTGCCCGGGGCTCGCCGCGGTAGAGACCGGAGGGAAGCGAAGGGTGCTCGCCGCGGAGCGCCTCGGCGGCGAACAATATCTCGGGTTTGGCCCGGAGCGAGCGGATTTGCAATGCAAATGTTCCGAGGGATTCCTTCAGAGAGGCAGCGGTTATCAGCCGCGGGCTCAGCTGGGTGACGAGCCCGGAGGTCACCGTCCTGGCTGAGAAAGGAGCCGCTGGCTGCGGCCGAGGCACCGTTAGCAGCCGCCCGCCCTGCAAACGCGGTTTTCTCAGCCCCGCTGCTGACTCCGAGCGCGACATTTGCATCTGAAAAGTGGCGTTTTGTTTATGTTTTCTCCCGACTCTCAGTGACAAGTTGTTTCGCTCGATTTCGCGAGCCCTAAATTAACGGAGGGCTGCCGTTACAAGTGCAGTTTGTGGCTGTTCCTGAGCAAATTTTCTCTTAGGAGGAAAGCAGAATTTTTCTTCGTGCGGGTTTCTTGAAATAGTTTGTTGATCTCTGTAAGGCAGCAGAAAAATGCATGTTAGCCCATAATGCTGTGTGTGTTGCTAACTGATAGCCACAGGCAAGGATTAGTCAGTTCCCAAATCATTCTAAAGAGCCAGTTTACCTCATCAGCTTGATAGAAGATATTAGTAAAGCAAAATGCTTAATCGCTTCAGTTAACAACAACAACAAAAAGAGCCTGATTTGGATTCTTCTTTTAAGCGCTCCAGTTCTAATTTTCCATGTTCCTGTCTGATGCAGGCCCAAGAGACATCTCCTCGGACAGTCTCTTTTCTTCTCTGTTGAGACAGGGCCTCTTTCTCTGGGGGTTCTCATTGATACCTTTAATTGTGGACATTATTCCCATGCACATGACTCTTAGAGCTAAATCTTTTATTTCCTAACTCCCAGTCCTTACTATTCATTCTCGGCCTCATCACAGCCCTTACTTGTTATGAGCTCCCAGGGCTGGATCTTTCCTGAACATGTCTCCCTCTTCCACGAGTGGAGAGTTTGACTGCACTCTTACTCTGTTGAATTTGGTCCAAATGCAAGAAGTGTTGCTCAGACACACAAGACCCTGAACTTTTCTCTTTCCCACAGAGTTGTCTGTTACATCCCATGCAACTTCATTAGATTTTTTTTTTAATTTTGATTCCCGTTGGTGACAATTTTTGGGTGCCTTTGTTTTTCCCCAGCTCGTTGTTGCTCTCCCAGTGCAGGACTCAGCCTGACCTCCAACTTTGGCACTGCATTTCCCCATCTATATTTACGTCTGCTGGCTGGGACGCAAGTCACTGCTCCAGGTTTTCTGTGGCCTAGGATGGGACCCAAGCACTTCCAAGTCAGGGATGGGAAACCCTGGATTAGGCATCTCAGCTTCCACTTTCTCAGGAGGGAAAAGCACCCAGAGAGGCAGTCCAATACCTGGCCATGAAATGGCGTTGTACTGAAGAAGCTGGGGTGCCACATTCAGAGAAGGCATGTCATTACATCGATGTATGCTCCAAACCAGCACCCCTGGAGTCATGCGAGTGGATCAGCTTAAACTGTGCCAGGATACTTCTTTACATGCAACTGTGAAAGCACTCTAGGAGAGAAATTCCTACAACCAGCATTAGCTGCACCAGCGCTTTCCTGTTCTGAACAGTTTCCAGCCCAATGAGTGATCAAGTTCACCCCCAATTTTCTTTTGAAGCTCAAAAAACAAAACAAAACAAAAAAACCACCCTGCAGCCAAGGGTAAAAAAAATTGCAAGTCTCTACAGAAGAGAGTGTTAGGAGTTTCAGGTGATGGTTGTTCTGGGGAAGGTGTAGCCAGCAGCCACCCAGGCTCCTCCAAACTTCTAATTTTGCAGGGACATCTCAAACTAACGAGCTGTCAGCTGAGTGCCTTCGCACCCAAGGCAGCCGTGGGCTGAGCTCCTGTTTCTTTATATCTATTCCAGCAACTTCTGGGTTTTGCAATAAGCGTCTGCAAATCCAATTAGCGTCTTTCTTTGTGGCACTGTATTCTGGCAGAGATCTGCTGTGTTGCTGCCATCTACAGTAGGGCCAGTGCCAATGGATAAGAAACAGATCCGATCTGCATATTCAAATATGCAAATGAAGCACGACAGCTCTCCCTAATTTTTGTTTGGGCTTTTTATTTTTCTTTTGAAAGCGTTGCTTCAGAGATCCTTGTCTTGGGCTGAAAGGTGTGTGTTTCATCCCGCTTGGCCCACAGTATGCCAAGGGCTGGTTCTGTCCCCTGAGAGCTGGGGATCATGGAAAATAAAGTGGAAAAAAGACTTTGCACTGCACCTGTCTCTGCCTTGGCCAGATAAACACAGGACTGGAAAAAATTCTGCGGTGTTTCACCCAGCACAGACTAATCTACAGTCCTGGGAAAGTATAACACATCCTTTCTCATTCCTGCCTGTACACACCATGACTGTTCTACAGGCCAAACCTCACCATTCTTGGGGAGCATCAGTGAAGGAGGCGACAACTGGGGTGTTTGGAAAGAAATTAGTCCTAGTGCTTCAGTGGGAAGGTCACGTCACGTGCAACCTGGGACAGCATAGCCCTCGCTCAGGTGTCTACAGATACCTCCTGGCCAGCCAGCACTGACCTCTGGCAGATCCTGCTCCAACTTTCTGGAGGTTCTGCCTGAGGAGCAGGCGACAGACATCAGAACAGTTTCTGGAGACGCCTCCTCTTCCTCCCAGGCTGCTCCCCTCCTCCTCAGTTCTCCCTTCTCTGCAGGAATGCAACACTGATCCCCAAACACACACAAGCACCCCTCTTGCAGCCCCCCCAAGCATGTAACCCAAGACACCCAAATTGCTTACTTGCCAGCCTGCTCTCATTCTGCAGCAAAAGTTCCTTCCTGTAGGCTTGGCATCTCTCACTGGGATGGCTGACTGACAAATCCGCTCTAAGGCCCTATCATCTACTGATATGTATGTGTGTGTGTATGTCTGTGCGTAAATTACATACACAGCAGCCAGCCTCTTGTCTAACCCTGTCTTGCCCTTCCTATCGCTGGAGAAACAAGTTTGTTTCACTGTTTATTGCCATTCATCATTATTTTCTCTTTACTGTTTTAGCTGCATCTTCCCCTTTCCCGCTCTGAGCCGAAGACCACAAGTTCTGTGGTCAGTCTGTACTTTGAGTGGCTTGGACACCAGCCAGCCAACAAGGAAGGCTGTCCCCAGCACGTAGAGTCAGAAAAATGACCTTGTAATTGTCCTATGGACTTCCAGATTAAGACTGAGATCTTGCATTTGAGCAGAGTTTCTCTGAGAAAATACGCACCTCAGCATTGTGTCCATATGCAACACTACTGAGTGGAAAGACCCCTAAATCCTCTTCTGGACCTATGTAAGTCACTTACCAGCTGCAAAATGATTACAGTGGTCCTTGTCTACTTTCATGAAGTATATCTGATGAGCCAAGTACTCTGTGGTGTATCCAAGATGAACATAACCGCAATCAAAACAGACCACTGATGATGTTTTAAGTATTAAGGGCTGCATATCTTTCTTCTGGTACTTACCATGGGTTTGCCAACAACAGAGTCATATCTTTACTTACAGCCTCAGAAAAAGTCCTGAACCTGAATTCAAGAGAGGATTTGGTTTTTCTGAGCACTGAGGGAGCTGGGTGTTGGTTCGGTTCGTGTACTGCTGTCTGTGGCCTTTGTCATCCTTAGTTCATGCCAAAGGCTCAGCGTAGGACTTGTCCGTGTTGGCTGCCATGAAGAAAACAGAACAGGTAGTGAAAAAGAGAGAAATCTGTGAGTGAGAAGACGTAAGTTCTGCAGCAATGCTGCTTCTGAAGTAGCAGGGCTCCTGGTTTGCTAATCAGCATTTGGATCCCTGCAGGGAAGCATGTTCATTTGAATCAGCTGTTAATCCTAGCAATATTTATTCTTTTAAAAATGATTTCACTTTGCCTGTTCTCTGCCTTCCCCTCCTTCTCCAATTCACACTCCGCACTGTGGTATTCACAGCACATATTTAACACCAGGATAGTACAGTGAAAGTCCAGATTGTTAATAGCCAAAACCTCTGATTGCCAGAAAGATACTAGTAGCAACTACTAGCTACATCTGGGAAAAATTACAGGCAGCTTGGAAATTCTTTAGTTCCCTTATTAATGAAGGACTCAGTAGAAAAAAACACTGTAATACAATTTAGCTTAACTAAGTTCTTTTGTGCCTGAGGAAAATCTAAATTATAGCTTACTATAGCTACTGAAAAATGCAAAAGGCTTTTAGTGTACAATAACCCTCCAAACCAGAAGGAAGAGGGAAAAATTTCTTAGTAAGCGGGAACACAATGAGAATTTATTTTTTGCTTTCTGTGTATTTAGTGCTGGTGAAAAGAGCCGGATGAATAGTCACAAATACGTCATGTCCCTTGCAGATGCAACATGGGCAGCACAAACGTCCTCAAACTGCTCCGCCAACGTGCTTCAATTCTGAATGAGAAGGACCAGCTTTCTGGGTGAGAAAGAAGTTCGTCTCTATTCAGTCCCTGACCCTTCTGATCGAGGCTGTTAATGAAGGGGCCTCATTAACACCAAAGGTGAGGTTGGCATTATAATGTAGCTACTGGTCCACTGCAGGCTGAATTGACACCTATCAATTCCTTCTGCCTGGCTATTGAGCAGCCGTCGGATGACAAGACCTTCCCTTGCACTCTGCAGACAGAGGTCAGGTTTGGCCAAGTGATGTAACGGTCTGTGTTGTGCCAATCCCACCGGCCGGCTGGACCTGCCACGAAGAGCATTTCACAGCCTGGATTTGTCCAGCACTGAATACGAGCTGCCAGCCTGGAGAAGACGGGCCCAGGCACCTTATGTGCCTGTTGGAGCAAGCACAAGCATGGTTCAACAGGAGGGAGGGAGGTTCACTGCTGAAACGTGTGTCTGCTGTGCATGTGCCTTCTTGCAGTTGATGCCAAAGTCATTGAAAGATGATCATCTGCACGGTCAGAGAGAGGCCACCTTCAGAGTGGTGAAGGTCACCCCAGACGGGATAGTCTTTAGACGACTGAAAAATACCAGGGGAAAATAGCTTGAAAAATAGGACATGACAGGAGGAGATCAGCAGCAGGATCTGACTAGTAGCAAAAAACCTGTTCTGAATCTTTTCTGTACTGAAAAGAGAGTCCAAAATGGGAGAAGGAATTACTATCCCAGACAAATACCATGTCTGATATATAACCTCTCCCCAGCCAAGGTATTCCCAGTGTCTGTAGTTTTCCAGGGCTCTACTGCAGCAGTCTTGTGACTGCATACCCATGCTTGCCATGCTTCTGAGCACCCTGACCTATGGCTTGCACAGTGTGCTGCCTTTTCCTCTTGTGGACTGGTGTTCCCTCTCTTTCCAGCCCCAGTTGCTCAGCTTGGTGGTTTTCAGAGCAACTGGCCATTTCCATCCTGGCAGTTTGGTCCTCTCAATACTGAGAGCAGGCTGTGAGACATCCCAGAGCTCGGGGAGTGGCATTTCACAGTCTGTAACATTCAAATTAACGGGAATTTCTGATGTTTGTGGATTCTGGGTCAGCTGCTCTCATGACAGTTTCCACCAAAAGTAGGCAGTTTTGCTGGAACTATATGAAATGAGCTTTTTTGTGGCTTTCACCTATTTACACAGCAACTGGAGGTGGGGTCACCACATATGTAAATGTATGCAAACCAGCTGTAATCTAGCTAGCTCAGGTAGGACACCAACTGGGATAATCCCCCACACTGCAGTACATGCAAACTTGCCTGTGACTCAGGGAATTTGGCTGGCAATACCATGCTGAAATTTGTATCACTGAAACTTAATCATTATCACTGATATCACTACCCATGAGACAATAGCGCACCTGATCTCACCAAAGTCCTATCTTGGCAGTGTAGCATTTCTCAAATGCCTTGAAGCTTGATTTTGTTCCATAAAGGCCCAGCCAGCATGGTTTCAAGAGAGTCAGGTTGGAATATAAAACAACATAGACATGCAACAAATACTATTTAAACCAACACAGGGAGAATTGAGGACTGTCTGTGTAGCTACACTGTGAAGGCAGAGCTGTAACAAATACTGTCCATTTGTTACTCAGGCATCAGAGCAAAGTATTGTAATACGTGCTTATGAGTGAGTCCATTACATGTACATTTTATATGCTATCAATATTTTAGCTGAATGAAGAATACAATCAATTTGGACACATTTCACGTAATTTTGAAATGCATTGTGTAAACATTGCAGATGTAGGCCGTTTTCCTCCACTGCCTGTGCATTTTTATATGCTGTGAAGTCTATTTTAAATATATGCGTGAAATGTGTCATGAAACATCTGACATATGTGGAAAACATATTACTGTACCGTATGGGCAGTGTATAAGGTCGCTTGTGAACAGCTTGAAAACAGCAATCATTTGCATATGGATATATAGCTGTTTGTATTATGATACCATCATAGGGGAATAAGGGGTATGTCCCAGGTCTACATGGGTCACTCGCAATGGCAGTACTCTTGGGCTCATGATGAATAAAGTTATGGGAACAAATAGAAATAACTAAAGTGTTTGGTGCCTAGACATTTGCATCAGTTTTTCATAACACGGCAATTCATAGAGTCCTGTGAAAGGTAAGGCACAATAAGCCAGAGAGCAAAATCATGTTTTTAATGACCTTTTATGATATTTTGATCACTAAATGTTATCCTTGTTCAAGGCACTTCTTCTCTGTGCCAACTGTTACAGAGAAGATCCTGTTCTCTCTTTCAAGCATCCACTTCAGCCTGGACTGGTACTCTGAGCTGAATCGTCTTAGTGCACATTAAGTATGGTACAAATGGGGTCAGACCCTGTCTTTAATCTCTGTATGTTTTTCTATCAGGATGGCGAATGTTATTGTGTTACACTAGTAAATCTTTAAGTCTGATAGGATGAATCATGATGAATAAGAAATCCAACTTGTTGCCATTTTTGTTCCATTTCACAGATTCGGTTTTGATTTCACTTGGCAGTATTCCGGTGGATGTTAATGCTTGGCAGTATTAGGATAGTAAACAACAAAATCTCACATATATTAATTTTTGCATTTTCACATTACGGTTCTTTGTTGATTCATTTTTAGATTGGTCCCAGAAAGCACTTAGAGAAATGTTGCAGTTTGCACTTTATTGGCATTACATGGCACTATTTCTGGCTTCAGCCCAGCAAAATGTATTCTTAAATGTAAGCAAGTGCCATCGATATCAATGGAAATATTCATATTCTTAAAATTAAACATATGCTTAAGCATTTTAGTGAACTGAGACATCTGGTCTCTTATGGAAGGCCTGTCTAAATCAATGCAGCATCAGATGCAGATTGTGAATTTTATAACCTGGTGCACAATTGGATGTTGCTTTTGGTAAATACTTCAGAATTTGAGATAAATCTTTTCCTTTTGTTAAACATGCGTGATAGTGAAACTAAGTGTACCATTTCAGGAGAACAACCTGATTCAATTTTGCTTTTAAACACACTTATAGAGAAACATGCTTAAGTGAGGTGATGAATTGGAACCCAAGTGACTGAATGTTCATAGAAAGTGAATAAGAACAAATGGAGAACGGCCCTAACTGACACCATGTTCTAAGCTGCAACATGAAGGCACAGAAAAATTAATCCTTCCATTTTAGGTATTTTGATAGCAGCCATTACTAGAGAATTGAAGTTATGTGAAACCACTTTTTCAGACAAATGTGAACTGCTTGTTTTTCTTCTGAAAAGAACAGTGAAAAATGTGTTTCTAAGTGGAACCAAATCATGAGGCTTTATAGAAACAGCTGAAAACATCATTTGATCTTTTAATCAAAAATCTTTTTTGTCAACCGGTTGATTTGACCACGTAACAGCCATGCTTCTCCTTACTAAGGAACAACATTTACCCACGTCTCCTCTATGATCACTGATTGAAACTGGCCCTGATTATTTGTGCAGCCACTGTGTGAGCTAACACAGAAAGACATAGGCAGGGCACCACAAGACCCTGACTGCTGCAAACACGGGTACATAATGTTCATTGAAATACGACTTTCACCTAATCAGGACTTAAACCTTTCATCTGTCCAGAACAACCACTAACATGTGGAAAATCCTGGTATTTGATTATGGCCCTACAGCTAGTTTTGTCTTATATAAAAAGTGGATAGGTAAAACAGTGAAAAAATTAGACATCTTTTTTCCTAGCAGTTGTGATGTGGGTGTGACAGAATTGCCAGCCCCTGAGTTGGAAATCCTGAGTCAAATCTCAAAAGTAGCACTTAGAATCGAAAGGACAAGGCTTTTAGAGGTAATAACTCTTAGAGCCTATCCCTTTCCTTCCTGAGTTTCGCAGCCCTTTGCAGTCATGCTTTCAAACTTTGACTGCTGACCTAGGAGATCAAAACCGAAAAAAGTTTAAGATGAGTTAATGTTGTTTTAATATGACTCCAGAAAAAGGGTTCTTTAAGTCAATCATAAAGATTGCCAGGCTTGCAATAAAATCCCAGAACCTAGCGACATCCTTTCCATGTTTCAAAACTACTGTTTTCTTTTCTCTTTGAGACAGTTAGCAAATAAAGATCTTTTGCAGATGGCACAAGAGGCACTCCAGTGAAGCAATTTCTTCTGGCATTGTTAAGAGCAGGGGCCAGGTTATTATTAAATACTTTTACATTATTTATGCAGGTCCCTGAATGTGCAATGTCCTTTACAGATAAATCACTCTGCCTTGAAAAGTTTCCAGTCTGCAGGCCAAATCCTGCAGCGTAAATCTATAGCAGCAGGAAGCAATTCGGTGCAGCAGAACAGGTAAATGTTAATCCTTGATCCTGCAGGACTGGTGTGTTATCAACATTATTAGTTCATTTGTGTTGCAATTGCACCAAATAGACTCAACTGATGCTGCCGTTTCACAACCTCTTTAATCTGGAATGAGTTGAAAGCAGCAGCCTCTCTGTCCTCTTCCTCATTCCTGCTCTGTCTCTTCCCTCTTTTCTTGTGGTTGAGGCAGCCACATGGCAAACCAAATCAGGAAAATGATCCGGGTTAAGGCTCATCTGGCAAAAATAAGGGAAGGAAGGGTTTAATTTTGACCAGTCCTAACTCAGATCCCGAGCGCGTGGGTTTGCAGCTCTTCCTGCCCTGCCAATTTCCTGCTTCGCTTTGCTGAGCATGCTAGCTGCTCCAGCAAGGCATGGCTCAGGGGTACCCCCAGAGCTCCCCAGGGATTTGGGGGGGTCAAGAAGGGCCCAGTGTTGCCTTTAGTCCTCTGAGGGCTCCCAGCCGTACCCCTCCATCATGCTGGTTATTCCTGTGGGACCCCTTTTCACTCAGAAATGCCACAACTCATTTTTGTGGGGTGTTTGTCGGCTCTGCAGTGCAGGCTGCACCCGCAGCCAGGAGCTGTAGCTCCCTGGCAGGAAGGGCAGGGTGTCCCCTGCAGCTCAGGGACATTTTGGAGGTGCGAGACTAGCTTCAGAGAACCCTGAGCAGCACTGGCATGCCCGGACCACAGTCACATACCGGTGTCAGGGCAGCTTCACTCTCAGGCTGTGGCCCCGCTTGGAGCAGGAGGCCCTGCCTCAGGCACTGCAGTCCTTCTAAAGCTGCTTTGTGGGTTTCTTTTCTTTTCTCTCTCTCTTCCCCCTGCACCCCCCGCACCCTCCCCTCCCAGGTTCCCAGGGCTGGGGATTCAGCTTCTGGCTTCATCCAGAAATCCCTGAGGGTTTCAGATCCCCACGAGGCCTCTCAATGTCTTGATCTGCTTGAATAGGCGTTTTTAACGTGGCCCCGGCTGTCATCGGGGCCTGTTACAGTCACTCAACTGCAGCAACATTGTTCTCCAGGCAGCAGTGCCTGGGACACCTCCCTTATTACCATACCACACGGTGGGATTTTGCTGCTGGGTTTCTCCCCGGAGCATCGCACCCACTCCTCAGCCGGCGGTGGGGTAATTCGCCCTCCTTGCCCGTGTCTCAGCCTCCATCCTTGCGTGGCTCTCGGCATCCCCAGGCCGCGGAGCTGCTGGCGCCCGTCCATCTCCGTTGGTCCCCCTCGGAGGCAAAGGTGACCCCCTTTTCCTGTGCCAGGCTCCCTGGCAACGCAGCCTTTCTTCGCGAGCAGCCTCCTCCACCCCCTGACGGGGAGCAGGGCTGTGAAAGCCCCGCTGCACTTTTGAACTTGCTGCCGGCGCGCTCAGTGGCTGCGCAGGACTGCGGCGGCGGAGGGGCCGGGCCCAGCAGGGACCCGGTGCAATTGCCCAGAAGTTATTAATAGGCTGCAGAAGAATGTGATGGGCTGGGGAAAGGGCTAAGGCGGGGGGAGAAGTGGGAGCGAAGCAGGGAGGGCGAGTGAAAGGGAGACGGGGTGATGGGGGAGAGGCAAGAGTGATGGCAGGCGGGAGAGACAAAGAGGCTGACTGAGGGAGCAGGAGGCGAGGGCAGACAAAGGCCGGGCCCTGGGTGCCCCGGGCTGGTGTCTCGGTGGTGGCTGTGCTGGTGGAGAGGTGGCTGTGCCCACCGCCGGGGGACAGGGATGGCAGGGGAACCAGGCCTGTGGGGTTCAGCCCTCACGTAGGGTGAAAAATGAAATATTGCCTGGGGTTCATGAGCCAAACTTGCCATCTAGTGGCTCTGGGGACCATTGCAGAGGGACCCATGAGGCATCCGAGGAACATGCGTTGCAGTACGCTGTGCAGCGCCATCTTCTTCGGGGCAAAGCCCAAAGTGCTTCTGCTTTTGCTTTACTTTTGCCTCAAAAGCCTGTGGTTCCCCAGAGTGACATTACCTTGGTGTGGCTGTATTGCAGGGAGCCAACCTCAGCCTCTTAGCCAGCCTCTTGGTGCCCTCCAGAGGGTCCCCACCAACTGTGCAAGGACCCAGGCCCCTGACATGGTTTAACTTGTCCCTGTAATGCAGCAAGGCTCGGAGAACAGGAGCACATCCCACAGCCACAGGAGCAACTTCTTTGCCATCATGCTTTGGGGAGAACCTGGAAAGTATCGCTCTGTACCCTTGGCAGAGCAATGGTCTTTCTCTGGGGCTTTATATCTTCTCTCTGTCCTTGCAAATGTGCTGGCACATTTATCTAATATTCTAGCTCCTCACCTCGCCCTCTGCCACCAGCCAGCATTTTTGGTAAGCAGGGGAGTGTCCAAGTTACACAGTGGGAGCTGTCAGAGCTGGGGAGGAACAAGGGCCGGAGGGGCTGAAGAAGGGGTAGAGCCTAGGGTAGAGCACCTTAAGAGGCCAGCAGAGCCTCTTGGGCTGTCACTCAGGAGGATTTCCCCAGATCAGAATGAGCTTTGGCTGCCTTGAGTGACTGTCAGATAAAGGGGCATATGGTGCAGTCAGGGGAAAGGAAGGGATTCAGTGCAAGTCAGGGTCCATTTCTTTAATGCACAGCTCTCCTGAGCAAAACCACATCCATCAATAAATAAAATTAATAATAATAATTAGAGCAGCCCCAACAAACCCATCTGTCACCAGTTTGGCTTCTGTCTTCTCAGCTGTGCCCTTGTCAGCAAGGGGTGCTGCAGCTTGACTAATGCAGAAGACACAGAAGAAGCACTGTCTCCCTCCCCTTCTCAGGGGGGATCTGCCGGAGGAGGAGATCCCGGAGGTTGCTCTGGGCAGTCTTCCAAGACTGGGGACTCCCACCCTCCTCCATGCCCAGCATCACGAGGCCTCAGCTGCTCCCTGCCCCATCCACTAGCCACCTTGCCCTTGTCCGAGGAACAGGCACACAGCCGAGGTGTTCCTCATGCAGACGCACGTGTGTACATCACGCACCCCGTGCCCGAGGGACGCCTGAGGGCAGCCGGCTCTAGCACTGCTTGTGGGGCTCCTCCAGGGCAACGTAAGGCACCACAACAGGCCAGGAGTCACTGGGCCAATATCCCAGCTTTGGTTTGAATGTTGGCATCTCGTAGTTGACGTCAAAGTAGATGACCAGCGGGAAGCAGTAGAGGAGGGACACAGCTATCAGCACGTGCCTGGCAAGAAACCCAAAAAGACATGTATGAGACAGGGTAACTCAGCCTGCCCCTCATGCACCTTGCGACTGTGTGTGGCTGGTGCTGTCACTGTGAGGCTACAGCCAGGGGGTATGGCAACAGCCGGCAAAGATTCCAGACCCATGATGCACATTAGAGCTGCAGGGAATGCAGGTCCTGCAGGGCTCGTGCCTATGGGGAAATCCCAGAGGAGCTCTGTGGGCTGGGGCTGGGGCAATTCCCTGCACAGAGAGGATGGTGTGACACATGGGACTTAAACCCCAGACCAAACCACCCATTTCACCTTGCCTAGCTTAGCTCGGTCTGGGTATCCAGCCCAGTCATCCCAGTGATCTGTGAGAATGAATCTGAGAATTCACGCTGGGCATGGCACTTACAGCAACAGTTGGTCAGGCGCTGAAACATCTTGCTCAAGCAAATCACTGTCTTTCAGTTTGGATATTAAAGTAAAGAACATTGCACTTGATGTTGCTACCTGGGAGCAGATGCAGTGTTTTGAAAGCAAGAAGCTTAGCTGGAGTAGTTTTAGAACAATTTCACTTGCAAAACACCGTTTGGCTGGTGCGGAGGAGGTAAGGGATATTAAGCAGTGATTAAAGCAAATCCTTGGGCTGAGGCCAGGGTGAGGAGCAGCATCGATAGTGTCAGAGGAAAGGGGAGAGGGCTGGGCAGAGATACAGCTGCTTCTTAGTCAAGTATCACATCTCTCCTGCCCTTCCTCATCCTCCATGCCCCTTCAGCTCCTGAAATGTCTGAGCCAGGCTTCCTGCCTCTCCACTGGAGCTCTTACCAGAAGCTGTGGAAGTAGGGGAAGCTGATCGCCTGCCAGAGCCAGCAAAGCCACCTGTCACTTAACCAGCTGGTGATGGCCAGTGCCCACCACACGACCATGGCTGCAGCCATCCGGTGAACCCGTTTGTCATTGCACCTGGAAGACACAGTGAGAGGAGAGGGAGAAGGAAAGGAAAGTGAGTGAAAGTGAGTGCCGGAAGGAAAGTGAGTGAAAGAGGGACAGTAAGTTCTTGCTGCAGGTACTAATGCAACAGGGCAGAACTCAGTGGGTTTCTGCTGGAGACTATTCATCAGACCACAAGAACTGGTGAAGTGTGGCTCTGGAGAGAGGGTTTCTGACTTTCTGTGGGTGAGGATGATGCTCAGAGATGCTGATGCACCTTTGCCTTTCTCCATGGGTCCTGATGGGTTCCCCCCAACCCCACACTGGTTCCCAAGTCCCAGGCTAAAGGGGAACGAGCTGCAGATGGCAGCTGAGGAGAAGATGCACTTGTCCCATCGACTGCCCCATGCTGCATGGCACCTGGGTCAGACATCCTTCTTGTATCCCACTGCCCACAGCCCTGCCTGTGCCTCTTCCCAGGTCCCTCCCAGGCTGCCCTCATCCTTTGTAGAGCTGATAGTCCAACGTGTGCCTGAAGAACCCTTTGACTCCATTCACTGTTGTGCACTGAGCTGTGCGGAGTCCCTGCCATGTGGCAGCCTGCCAGGAGCGTGCAGCGGACCTGCAGATGAACCTCTCAGCCTCCTCCTTACTTTTTCAGCTCACACCATGTCAGGTACAGCAGGTGGAAAGCGATGCAGTTGAGTGCATAGGCGTTGAAGGCTGGTTTGATGAAGGACATCAAGGTACTGACCACAGTGGTGACACCACTCAACCAGAAGAAATGCTTCCTAAAGAGGAGACAGAGTAGACAGAGTTGGGAGTGAGTTTCAGTGTCCCCAGGGTTCGCAGTACAGCAGGTGAAGGATTGGAGAGGTCCTGGTCGTTGCCTGAAAGAGGAAGCCACTACTCAGGACCTCCAATCTGTTTGCACATGGCTTGGCAGGAAGGCTGGGGTATCTGCTCCCTCTTTCTCAAGAAAAGAGCAGAAAAGGGCTCTGCCAAAGGTCCCCCGGTTAGTCCAGGGCAGAGCTGGGAACACTGCCCAGGAGGCGACTCGTGCCCTGTCGTGGCGATGCCAGGGACAGGCGTGGAGGCAGAGGCATGGAGCTTTGCACAGGGAAGGGTTGCAAAGCGGGGCTTCGGCAGTGCAAACATGCAGATTCGGGCTGACTGAACAACAATGGGTCTCGGAGAGGCCTTTCACATGCAAATCCCTTCCCAAGTCCCTTCCCCTCTCTCTGCCTCCCCCAGCCGTGTCTCCACAGTGAACTCCTGGTGACCTCCTCGTTGGCATGGGAGGAGCAGACTCGGAGCAGGCTTTTGCAAGGCTTCTGGGCTAGCTCAGAAGGCTCCAGCAAGACTGCCAGGATGGGAGCATCCTCCTAGCAAACCCCTGCTGAGCTCCTCTTTCTGTCGATCTGTGCTCGCCCGGTCTCCCCATCCATCCTGCTGAGCTGCCCTAGCCTTGCTGCAAACATGGAGTGTTATCTTGTACCAGCTTGGCCTGTGGGAAACCCCATTAACCTTCAGGGAAAGCTCTCTGTGGATGGCAGGGGATGCTGTGACAGTTAGTCAGCATGGGTAATTGAATGTCAGTGCTCAGGAACACTAATTTCGTAGTTGGTATAAAGCCCCCAGGTCCTGCATGTCCCCAGATGGTTCTGTGCTCCCCTCCAGAAATTTACACAAACAGGAGCAGTCCCCACGTTCCTAACAGAGCCATCCCCAGGCTTGCCCACTCCAGCCACACCACCTGCAAGGAGCAGCTTGCCAAAATCTCTGTCTTTTGAAACCGTTCGTGCAAAGTCTCCTGCACAGCTTTGTGAAGACAGCAGCTGTGTCCCAATGAGTTGTACCTGCTCTTAATGCACCTGGGGAAGTAAACCTTTGGGTACCAGAAGGAATACGCCACAGCCAGCGTCCAAAGGATGGAGAGCTCGTCCAAGAGCTGTCCCACATAGCTCAGAGTCATGTGGAAGTACATGGAGAAGACACCTGTAAGGAGCAAGGACAGCTTGTGTCAGCAAAACTCCGTGCTAGCAGAAGCCCACCTGGCCTGGGAAGTACTTGGGGACAATTCCTAAAGACACGCCATTCCTGAAGGGCAGGGCATGGACCTCGGCATGGATGGAGGCCTGAATGAGTCTGTTCACAGAGCACCGCAGGGTTTTACCGGGCTGGAAGCTGTGCGCCCACAGCCAGCAGGAGCCATGAGCTGCAGGGCTTCACACAGAAATGGCTGTCCAGTTTCCCACCCCAGCTCGTTCCTGTGCTTTGGCCGCTAAAAACCAGTCTCCAAAGCTAAAGGTATCATGGATAAATGGCCAGGTACTCTGGCCACCTGCCTGATCTCACGATGTCGGCACTCACCTACGCAGAGGAGCAGACCAGAGACGAAGTACATGGGCACAGCGCGCCGCTGGCAGTACTGCCGGTTCAGGTAGAGCAGGGCAGCCGAAAGGACAAAGAAGCTTACATTGCTGATCTGGAAAACAAGAGGCACATTCAGCTTATTGCATGATCTTGGGCAAGTCCCATCCCACCTTGTGCCTCCGTATCTCCCCATGCGGAGAGGATACTGATCTCTTGTGGAAAGCATCGCGTGGAGGCAGGTATTGCTCTTGGCACAGGAGTAGGGCAGAGGCGTTTCTCGAGAAGCAAGGCTGGAACTGGAAGGGCAGCTATTGCTGCGACAGGTGGCTGCAGAGGGCTGTGCCCTCTGTGCAAGTACCTCTGAGGACAGCAAGCCCAGGGGAAGCTGCTGTGCCCCTTTCCGATGATGGTTCAGCTTTGGCTGCCCAGTGTATTCAAGCCATGGCTCTGCTGTTTGAAGCCATCTCCTGTGGCACGGGTGTGCCAGAAGCTCCCTAGCTGGCTGCTGCCCCCCTTGGCCAGCAGCCACCCCGCTGCGAGGGGCTGGTGGGCATGTGGAGCTGGGCCACGCTGCCAGCCACAGCCAGCGAAACCATCGTGCGCTGGGCGCGGGCGCAGGACCAGCAGGAGATCAGAGGTGGGAGCTGGACCTGGGTGCCACCCTCTGGTGGCAGGTGCAAAGTCACCTGGCCTGGAGGGGAAGGGACTCCGGACACCAGTAATTACGTGAAGTCATAAACCTCCTTTGAACATACTTTGCAAATGAACGCAGCAGGATTATTCGTCCCTGTTTGCTACCTCTGAAAAACTGCTTCGTTGACAGGCTTCGGTCTGTCTGGGGCAGAGGGGATGGTGCTGGGGCTCAGCCTGCTGCTGACAGTGCCAATGCTTCAGGGAACAGCAGATGCTGATGGGGAAAATGTGGGAGCTGGGGAGGAGCAGGGAGTGCCCAAAGCCTGGACCCATCTGCTGGATCAGGCACTCTCCACCCTGCAGCAATGAGGGAAAGAAGTTTGAAAGTTCCCTTACCTCTGTGGGTTCTTAGCTTGGCACTTTCGCTTGATTGTGCAAACCCAGTAAAGGGGATATCACAGGGAATTTCGGGCTCCCCAGGGGAAACCTTTACTGCCCATGGAAGGTTGGGGCTCTGGTACCACGTTTTACCTGCAGGCAGCTTTGTGGGGCTTTGGAAGAGCAGGGCAGAGCCATCTGCTGTGGTGCCATTTGGCCAGCCACCAGGATGACTTTTATCTCGCCCTGCCAGTCCTTTTCCTTTCATCTTCCAGCCAGACGCCGTCCCAGACCCCAGGTCTGGAATCTGACCCCACAGCTGGAGTCTCACCCCTCAGCAGCCCCGGCGTGCTCCAGGTAAATTGCAAAATCGAAGCTTGGCTTGTGGTGTCCCGTGGGATCTGAGTTTACGGTAAGAGGGCTGCAAATCACAGGGATGTTGTCATATGTATGAAACACACCCTCTCGTGTTCCAGGGGGAAGCACATTTCACACTTAATGTAAGGCCTCTATTCCCTTTAACACACAGAGATTAATCTTGAATTTCACTGCGGTTTTCACAAAACGAGTTGATGCGCCTATTAATAGCAATTCTCAGGCCAAATGTATTGGTTTTCTACAGGTGCTTAAAGCCAAATCCAGGCCTGTGTCCTTTCCAGCTATGAGAAGGGAAGTGTTGATCCCACTTGCATGCTTGAGGTCAAACATTTCGGAAATGATCAAGAAACCAAACCGCATATTAAAGTAAAAACTGTGTTGCAAATACTTTTTTTTTTTTTTCTGTGAAATGGTTAAAGAGGCTTTTGGAAAACAAGTGGGGATGGCGAAAAGAGAGCAAATGCTTGCAGAAGAGGCAACAGTGCAAGTGCCGGCATGCATGACAAAGTGAGGAAATGCAGGAATTTGAGATTGCATATAGGGAGGTCTGAATCCCTGCTGCAGTGGGCATTGCAACAGTGCCATTAATTACATGATAGCAACATTATCGCTTCATTAACTCCATATCAGAAGTGCAAGATCAGATATCAGAAGGGAGTGATAACCGGGGGATCTGTGCCAGCAGAGTTGTGGAGGTTGCAGTGGTTCCTCACGGAGCAGCCAAGCTCAGAGCTAAGGGGAGAACCGCTAGAAAACCGCAGCTCGGGGGTGACACGGGGTCTTCATCACTCATCGGATCCTAGCCCTGATTTTGCAAATGCTGTGTTTTATCAGCCCTTTAAGATGTGGCAAGCTCTATCTCTAATCTGGTTGGAAGGGATTTGCTCCCAGTGCAAGCACCGGGAAGTTTTTCCAGAGTCTCTGCTCACCCTTAGCCCCCCAGCACAGCTTCTGCTTGTACCTGGCTCACTCTGGCCGGGAGGCAGCGCCTCACTCCACCTGCCCTGGATGGGAGACAAGAGATTGGTGCCGGAGCCAAGGCGTGAACTGACCTGCAAGAGCTACTCAGCCCTGCAAAACGACCGTGCGAGCTCACAGCCCTGTCCCACTTCCTAATGAGTGTGAGTTATTGCTCCAGGTGCCTGAGCCAAGCCTATGCTGGCATTTGCTTCTTTCACTAGGAGCAAAGCAAGACTGGGATCAGTGACATGGCTCTAATCCTGGTGCATTAACAGGATCATGGGAAAGGCCCCAGGGTCTGTGCGACGCACACTGTGCAGCCTAAAAGGAAGGGAGAGACCTGCAGAGAACCTGTCTGCTTCTCCATCCACAGCAGGGTGAGAATGAGCCTCTGATGTGGACTGGGACAGCAGGAGCTGGTTTGCAGAGCTCTACCTGCCCTGTGAGCATGGCAAGGGGGCAATAGCAGCCTGGGTCCAGAGGAGGACCTCAATAACACCCAGAGGCAGGAGCAGCCCTGCTACAAAGACAGGCTGGGAGCTGGGAGCGTTTGGAGAGAGAAGGCTCTGGGGAGACCTCACAGCGGCCTGCCAGTGCCTAAAGGGGCTGCAGGAGAGACAGGGAGGGACTCTGTGTCAGGGGGTGTAGGGATAGGACAAGGGGGGGGTGGCTTGAAATGAAAAGAGGGGAGATTTAGATCAGATAGAAGGAAGAAATTCTTCCCTCTGAGGGCGGTGAGGCCCTGGCTGAGGCTGCCCCGAGGAGCTGTGGGTGCAGTGGATGGGGCTGGGGGCAGCCTGGGCTGCTGGGGGGGTCGTGCCCATGGCAGGGGTGGGATGGGGTGGGCTTTGAGGTCCCTTCCAACCCAAACCATTCCATGCTTCTCCGATCCTGTGATTTTCTGCAGGGAAAGGATATTTCTAAAAGCCTCGTTGGAGCGCACTCATACACTTAAAGGCCTACAAACCAGCTTTAGCTAACAGAAAAGCCCACGGGGCCAAAGACAGAAGCGAGTATCTCAGAGGCTATCCAGACCTGTATAGCAAGTTCCTAATAGCCAGCCCTGTGCGCCAAAGCTGAGGCTGCCTGCCCTGCCATCGCAGTGTCACGCTGGTGCTTTGGGGCAGGAACAGCGTGCAGCGTGTGCGGCGAGGAGCTGCCCTTCTGCACAGGAGCTGCTGGGCAGGTGAGCACGGGAGGCGTCTGCGCCGCCACAGGGCCGTGCAGGGAGCCAGGGCGTACAGCACGGCTCTGACACGCTCTAAAGTGAGTGCTTCTCTGGGCGTATCTGGGTAATTTGCACCTGCAGTCGGGCTTATCCGCATTGATCGATGAAGTGTCCGGGAGCTCTGGATATGCAGCAGTGTCAGAGCTCCTGCTGCTTTGCCAGAAACTGCTGAGGATCCAGAAGTCGTTACCAGCATCCTCATCAGTCATTTCAGGAAAGAAAGGAGGGTAGAATGACAGGTCCCTGACGGATGACCCTCATGTAGCACAATACTTTTCTCCTACAAACAGCCAGAAGACAATAAATTTCTGGGTCACTGAGTCACTATAAATAGTTGGCACTTTGTTGCTGAACTGCAGTATGATCACGAGCCACAAAGTATTATTAGGGACTTACTGATATTGTTTACATTCTCTGCTCATACCCCCAGTGCTTATTTCTAATGAAAAGCATCCAATCCAAGCAGGGCTGAGAGTGAGTGCAGCTGGCACAGAGCAATTCTCAGCAGCACGTTGCTGCCGCTGGCACAAAGCTACCTGACCTGAGCCCCGGGCAGCATTGGGAAGAAGACATTGCAGAGGATGCTCCATTAGGAAGCCCCGTTGGTTTAGTGGTGCAGGAGCCTTGGGTAGGAGCTGGCTGGATTCCCAGCTCGTCTAAAACTCTGGCAAGCCAATGCTGAAGTCGATATTGAGATAATTGTCTCCGGGCAGAGCAGAGAGATAAGGCCCATAAAGCCTGCCGCAGGGAGGAAGCAATCTGAACGTGGGTACCAAATGAATGGAGGAGAGAAGGGAGAGAGACCAGGGCAGTTGAGATCGCATCTGAGACAGTGCCCTGAGCCCAGGCTGGGTCTGCAGCATGCTGCCAGCTGGCAGGGCCTGCAGGAGATCTCAGCCTGGTCTGATTTCTGTAGTCCCCTTGTTAGGGCACATTGCAAGGGACGTGGCTGTGTGAGGGAGCCCGAAGCACAGAGAAGGCTCCCCCAGTGCTGCTGCAAGGCTGAGAGCCAGGCAATGCCAGCCAGTGTGCAAGGACTGAGGGGTGATGCCCATTTGGTGATTATCCTGCCTGCTTTTGGTTACCAGGTCTGGCCCTGAGCATGGCGTAGCTTTGGGGGATGCTGTCAGATGCTCAGACAGCAGCATTTTTGTGAAGGATTGCTCTTTTTTCTCCCTTTGCTTGGAGAGAAGACCACACACCAGCCCTGGTGCAAGGCATGTCTTGATCTCTGCTGCTTCCCTAAACAGGAATCACATCTTAAGCCAGAAACTGCAGGAGTGGTACCCTCCGCTCCTCCGCTGCACAGGCACTTGGCTGAGCTCCTCGGGTTGGTAAAAGTGAACCTGGCAAGAAGGAGATCAGCACAGGGACAAAAGAAGCCCTTTCTTGGCTGGGAAGAAGGTGCCCCATGTTCAGATCGGGGAGGAACAAGGGCTAGTTTAATACCAGAAAAAATCCTGTGGGGTTTGCTCTGCCCTCATTGCTCTATGGCTCAGCATCGCTCTATTTTGCAGCTGCGCGGAGACGTGCGTTGGACAAGTTTTCCTGTCCTGGAGGGAACCTGTGTCTGAGTCCTGCTACATGGAAATTCATCCCGACAAGCCTGTGGCTCAATGCCGGCATAGTGCGGAGGCACGGAGGATGGCTGCAGCTAGTAGGGACCTCAGTCTGGAACTAGTCACCGGGGTAAGGTTCCCAGGAGCAGCTCACAATTTAGAAGCCTTTGTCACACAGCAACCCAGAGTTAACGTTTTATGGGAATTGGAGGACTTTGGGTCCCAAGAAAGATATTTATGCATCTGGACACACCGACTGGTGTCCAGCAGTATGCTGCAGGGAAGTCAAACACGTGAGTGCTTTTGGTGAGCTCCTGAGATGCTTCTTGGTGTGCTAAGGATCCTGAGCCACTTGGACAGGCTGGGTGTAAATCATGATCCTTGTGAAAATGGGGTCTCAGCTCCAAAGACACATTTGAAAAATGCTGCCTGTGTACTAAACTTGGAGCTTAGGCAAATATATCTCCCAGCATGAATTCTGATTTTAGAAGTCTCACTTTCAGACTTCCTGCAGAAATCAGCCCCTCTCCAGTGTTGCCACCGAGACTCCAAAACTCAGAGGCATTTGGCATTTCCAGCTACATTTGACATGCTGCAGTGAGTATCAGTGATTTCTCCCTGCCCTTGCTCTGCAGCTCTGCACCCGTCCAGCAGGGATGCGGTGCCAGTGAGCAGGTATCAGCACAACACATTCAACTGGATGCTGGAGGGGAGCAGGATTTGGTCTGGACCAGCAGATCTTTATTTGTTAACTGTCTCAAAGAGCAGGGACTAGACACAGTGTGAGCATCCCTCCTCTGAGACCCCAGCAGGGCAATTAGAGCTGGGGAACTGTGGGATTCAGGTGGAGGAATTATCATTATTATAGGCAATTTATTAAAAGCAGGAAATGCTTTAAAAAAAAAAAAAAAAAGGAAAAGACATTTCCATGAGAAACAAGAAGTTCTAGTGTTAGACAGTAATTGCTAAAGGTTGTAAACAAGGCCTTTGAAAGGTTGTAAATCCACATGCCTCACACCCCTGCCAGTCCATAATTGCACTAAGGCAGAGGGACGCGCTCACGGACAGCGGTTATCTACCGAGTCCTCTGCAGACAAATGCAGGCGCATCCAGCCACGCTTAAGCCGGGGGCTGCATTCGAGGGACTGGTGCTGGATGGAGCTTGGATTACAAAGGGGATCACAGGAGGTGAAACTGGCTCACTCGTCAGCTTTTCTCTGCCTGGAGTTCCGGATTCCCAACCTGCCCGACACGGTTCATGCAAGCACTGTCTCTCGTTTTGCCACTCCTGTACATTTAACTGGAATACATGAGCCCTGTATAGGACTTACCCCAGTTGGCAGGAGAGCTGCAGGACTGGTATAACAGGATCTCACAAATCTGGGCTAAGGAGCACTGCCAGACTGCTCAGTGGGAACTCAGCCCCACGCGTGCCCAAAGGATCCCCAGCCCCAGCCCGCTTGGTGGGCAGCTGCCTGCAGTACGCAACGAAAGCCCCGTGATTTACCTGAAGCTCAGAAAATGTCCCCCGCACAAACACCCTCCAACACAGGTACATTCAGAGGAGCAAGCAGCAGGAGAGGAAAAAAGGCTGCCCCGTCTCATCTCCCAGGTGCAGCTCCTGGGTGCCCGCAGCCGTCCCCCTTCACGCCCCCGCCTGCCCCTTGGACGCGCCTGCACTCACGGTGTTGTAGTACTCTGCAATGACTGTCGAGTGCTCAAAGTTGCCTTCACACCAATCGACTTCGGCGCTCTGGTAGGAGAATATGCTCGGCATCGTCGGGCTGCCTTTGCAGAAGGAAGAGGAGCGGGTTAGTTATGCAGCTGGGGAAGGAGCACGCTGCACACCCAAAGGGAAAGGGGAGATGCGCTCTGCCTGCCTGCCCCTTGCACACGCGCGTGCTCGTGTTGCACAGCATCCTTACCCTGCTACGAAAGACTCATCCTCTTCCCAGCACGTATCACATTGCAGATATTTCCTGCTCTCTCCTCACGATCAGGAGTAACAAATCACCCTAGGAAATGGTCTTGAACTCTGAGCCTGGGAACGGTCGCCACAGCCCCATCCACGGCATTAACATCCCTCGGCAGGGGTCATCTCTGCCACATCACGCTTCCCCATTTCAGCCCTGCCCTTGTCACCCTGTCTTCTCCCTCTGCTTCACTTTCTTTATGACTCAGATCTCGCTGCCAAGAGGACTTCCCCACACCTCATGGGCTGTACGCTACCTTTTGGGAGTGGAGCTCCACGGGGTTTATTGCTCATTGGCTCTGTCCTTGTTAGTCGTTTCTTAGCATCCTCCCCAGGGCTGGAGCTCGTCTTGCGCGGTGTGAGCACCAGTACCATCCCTGGGTGTTCCCAGAGTCCTGGGGCACAGAGCAAAGGCCCGGGGATGTCTCGTTGCCAGCAGTGATTTCCCTTTGTGTGCGCCTCCTGTGCAAGCCCCGTCCTTGCAGCTCAGTGAAAGGCATCAGAGCTTCGTGCTCCGGGTGGCTCCGCACTGCAGGAGCCCCAGGACCTCTGGCAGAGGCAGAAACTGCATTTAAAAGCGGGATTCTAGAAAAAAAATCTAACCTTTTTTTTTCCATTATTCTTCCCCTTGCTAAAGACTTCCCCATCCTCAATGTGCACATCATTTCTCATCCCTCTTTCATTCCTCCGGAAAAGTAAAATTTTCATCAAGTTTCTCATTTGCCGCATTTTGTTACAAATCCTTGAGGCTTTAGAGCTGTCCTAGAGGCTGACGGACAGCTGAAGAGATGGGTGCCAAGCTTAGCGGTGTTTGGGAACACCGTCCAAACCCCAGTGGCTGGGTATTTGGTATGCAAGAGCCACAGAAAATCCCTGGAGCAGGTGGAGCCCTGGGCACAGTGCAGGCTCCGCAGAGGGAGCAGGCGGCAGCGTGACACCGACCACGCCGACGGCATCCTGGAGCTCCCGAGGCACAGGCAGAAAGGGTCGGAAAGCAGAGCTTTCTGCTCTTTGAAAACCCTTTCAGCATTGAATCTAGCACAAGGAAGGGAAGTTTATCTTAAAATCACTCATCAGCTGGTGGTGTTCTTACAGAGAAACAGCCAAGTCCCTGTTTGCAGCGGTGCCAGCTAACACCACAGAGCTGAGCAGCGGCAGTAGGTGTGCAGTGGTGTGAGGCAACCGCAGCTTCCTCTGCCTGTCTTCCCAAGAAGAATTTCAAAGGGAGAAAGCCAGGAGTAGCACTAACATAAACAAGCTTGTCTACAGCCTCCTGCTTCTACCGAATAAACTGACTTGTGGATAAACCTCCACTGCTCTTTTCCAATTGCAAGTTAGCGATGCCCCCTCGGTGATCCAGGCTGGGGGGTTCCCCAAAGCAGCTGAGCCCCAAGCAGCACGAAGTAGACGGCAGGCAGATTGGGCTGAGGTCTGACTCTTCATGATCCGTGTTTCCATGTGCTCATCTGCGCCACAGCGACCCTCTCTCGATCCCCGGTGTTCTGCGTTACGTGCTTACAGCAGTGCAAGCGGTTGCATCGGGTAAGAGCAGAATCAGACCCAAGAGGGTAAAGCCCATCTCCCAGCTGAGCTGACCTCAGTCAAGAGGTGGCGAGGGGATGGTGGAGACATGAGGCAGAGGCAGCAAAAGGGAAGGGAAAAGCAGCGCCCAGAGCACCCAGCGGCCACTCGCTCGCTGCTCACCTCTCACCCCAGCCCAGCTTACCTCTGTTCCCTTGGGACGGAGCACGCGGAGAGGTGAAGTGTCAGGAGCTCCAAGGTTTCCAGCAGAGCTGGAGCCACAACCTGCCCAGCCACCCTAGCTCTGCAGGAGCACCCACGGCGTGAGCTCACCGGGAGCAGCCGCCAGGAAATAGCCTTGCTCTGACTCTAGGGACAGCTTTGGGATGCGACGAGAGCCATGAGCACCCTCCAGGCAAAGCTCCCAGTCCCCCAGAGGAAACATATTGGCTGGAGGGTTTATATCTGTGCTCCCAAATGGGCAGGGGCAGAGAGGGAGGGCAGAGAAGCGTGAGCTGGAAGGGTTGGAAGAGCGGGTAGAAATGCAGTCTGAAATCATCAGCGTGCCCCTAGGCAGGTTACCTGCGCACGCGCACACACCCCAATCCTAACCCTGTTTCTCCCAAGGGAGGGACTGAGCTGTACAGCCTTCCTCCGAGATCTGGTTAAAAAACAATAAAACAAATTTCACACAGAAACAAACACTCAGCAAGCTGATGCTGCCTCATTTTCAGGGATTAAATTTGAGCCACTTTTAAACTTTTCCCCAATTGCAGCTATACATTATGTTCCCCAAAATAAATCACACTTCCTCTAGCTACTATATTTTGTTATTTAGTTAAAGAATTGGCTGAATGGGACACCTTTGGGTGACTGCTTTGCAAACCTTTTCCTCTGGAATCCCATTCAGGATACCATGAAAATTGGCAGCGATTATACTTTTCCCAAAGACCAAAATCTTTTTCCTCTACATAAGGTTGGGAGAAGAAGAAACATGTTGCTTTCTTAAACATAAAAGCTTATTATTTGGCCAGCTCCTCCTGTTGGAGCAGGGGAGACACCGGGCTCAGCATCACCAGGCAGGGTCCAACCAAGACCTGAGGTGTCCCCATCCCTGTCTGTGTCCTTACTGAGGGTCACAGCTGCCTCTGCTGTGACATTTCCAGGCATCCTGGGCTGGATTTGCCCTGAGGCCTGGCTCTTTGGGAAGCTTAGCCATTTATTTTTATACTTCTATAAAAAGGAACTCACCTGGGAGATGCCAGGGCTTACAAAAGCCTCACAAATCCACATAGATTTTGAAATGAGAGGGTAATTAACCTCTGAAACAGCTTATCTTACAACACGGTTGAGTCGCCATTACATGCGACTAAGTCAAGGCTGGCTGTCTTTCTAGGACAGAGGCCGCAGCTCGATGCAGGTGCTCAGAGCAGCGAGCTGCTCCCTGCCCCGGATGCCTGCACCACGGTGCTGGAGGAGCTCAGGGGGGAATTTGCTTCTCATTCGATTCCAGCTCCTGAATGAACCATGGGAGTACGAGATGGATGGGCGCGCGTGCTGAAGGAAGGTACCCGGTTCCCCAGGGGATCGCAGTGAGAAGCAAGCGCTGACTCGTCCCTCACACCACGGGGGGAGGCAGCCAAGGGCCAGTCTCCACCAAGGAGGGGATTTGGAAATGAGGCAGGTCATCGCCAGGCACATGATGCCTGGCTCATGCAAACGTCTTTGAAAACAATGAGTTTTCCCACCCCAAAACCTCTGGCATCCTTGGCATGACCAACGCACATGAGCATCACTGATGTGTCCTGTGCTACACAGCAAGTAAGTAACCGGGGAGGATGTCAGGAATCTGCATCTTCCCTGATTCATCAGTAAGCAGCGTTCAGGTCACAGGGAGAGAGGCTGATTTCCTGGTGAGTCTTCCGTCTGGCTCCACCTAATGGCTACAGCCTCCTGCCTGTGGCCAGCAGGGCCTGGGGCTGGGGGGTGGGCTGGAGGGGGGATCCTGCTCAGATGTGTCGCTTCTGCCCCCGGATCCACAGGGAAACCTCACAGGGGAGGTTTGTTCCTCACCCTCTCCCCTCAGCTGTTCCCTCCCTGCTACCCAGGACTGATGCCATTGTGCAGGACCCCACATCCCGGCAGCATCCCGGGCTTTGTGGGGCAGGAGTTGCTGTGACGTGGGAAGCCCCTGGGCCAGCCGGGAGCTGGCGGTGGAAGCGGCTGGGACTTCTGCAGGATCCGAGCCTGCAGCCTCAGGGTCCGGCTGCTCATTGAGCCTGGCCCTCCCCTGCCTTGTCCCATGGCCCCTCGTGTGGAGGTTTCCACCTGGACTGCTGGTGGTGGGGAATTTTGCTTTAAAAAGCCCATCTGGAGAACCTGTGGCTCAAAGACACGTGCCTGCATTTGTTGCCCTGGTCAGTGTGGGGCTGGGACTGCCGGCAGAGGGTCCGGCAGGGTGAGGTGGGAGCGCTGGCGTCCCTCGTCCTAGCCGCTGTTTGCTCAGCACGCGTGAGTCAGAGCCCTGGGGGGGAAGGAGACGAAATGACTTAGCCCAATTCCCACAGCAAGGCAGCGGGCGAATCGGGAAGGGAACCCAGGCATTTTGGTTCCCTGGCACCCTGCTCCATCACTCTGCCTGTGTCCAGGAAGGGCCTGAAGCAGCCCAGACAGGCTCCGTCCTGCTGCCGGCTGCTTTGCTCTGGGTACGTGCCTTTAGCTCCAGGGCTGCAATTTCTTGCTGTCGGGTATAAAAACACAGGGAAGTGACCTGGGAGCCTTTCTAATGCTGAACAATTAGATAATCCCTGTCATCCACAGCTCCACAGGGCAGGAATTGCAGCCTCTGCTTGGTTTGGAAGCTGTTTAGCAAATCATGGTCTGGAAGAAATACCAGCAGCAGGAGACACGCTAAAGCTGGATGAGGTTTGCGCAGCTAAATGAAAGCATTTGTCTCCATTGCTGCTGCACAGCCTAGCGGGAGCAATGTACCCACTCTTATTCACATCTGCAGAGCTGTAAATATCTGTGTTTCTTCACCACACAGGGCAGGGGCTCCAGGCAACCAAAAAGCGTCAGTAGTGACAGCAAAGACGAATCGCACCCCACGCGAGGTGTGGCTTCCAAGTCTCAAATGTCTGCAACACCTGCTCTTTACAACATCGTGGTCCTGTCCTTGTGCAAGCCAGTCTCCAGAGGAGCAGGGCACAAGCCTTGTCAGGCCCTAGAGGGTTGCTCTCAGGGTCCAAGAACAATTCCCCACTAATCCATCATCATTGAGCAATCACCCAGGCACTCTATTATCTTCACTCCAGGCAGGATGCCGTACCAGTCAACCCAATAGTCTTTGCCAATCTGACCACCCCGTGCTTGTTTTGAAATCCAGGCAGGTTTAGAACAAATGGTTTAATTGCTAATAGTAACAGCAATAGTAGTAATAATTAAAGGAAGTTCTCCCAGTGCTGTCATCTGTCACATGCACCGCTCAGGGCAGCCGTGTACACGCTGCAGACTTCGGCTTGCGTAACTCAGCGGGAGGTGCGGGTTGTGTGGGTGCTCAAGCAGGCGCTTTTCTCTTTCTTCCCTTCTTGTAGATGAAAGTACTGGCTATCTACATCAGGAGAGAGAAAATCCCCTTATTCGCAGCAGCACTGTAACAGCTCCAGCAAGGCTCTCCCCACACCGCTGCAGGACATGAGAGCAGCGAGGGCTGCTCAAGTCCTGGAAAGTTTCAAATTTAGCAGAATCCGAGCAGGGCAGCGCCTCTCACCAAATCAAGCCCCTGCATCCTGCAGCCTCTCATTGTTTCTTGCTTGGAGGAATCCTGACTCTAAAGAGACCTGAAAATGGAAAGAGATGAAGAGAAAACTCCTTTTTGCTCAGGCTGAGCCTGTAGCTTTACAGCACAGCTGACAGAAGCTTGGCAGGGCTTTGCACCCAGGTAGTCGTGTTTATCGAACGCTGCAATCCTTTCTCAGAGTGGCGCAAAGCTTTGGCAGGAGCAGAGAGTGATGATTTGTGCAAGTCCTGCGAGACCAAATAGCAGAGTCGGCAACAGGCCTTGGGAACCAGGGGCTTCCTCAGCCAGGACCATCTCTGAGGGCTCGAGGGGAGACCCCCGGCCCCTCTTTACTCTCTGCTGGGCAGAAAGCAGGAGCTGCTGCCTCTATTTCAGGCAGGGAGAATTCCCCAGGGTCCCCCTCCCCATGCACTGCACCTGAAGAAGGACAAGGTAAAGCCTGGGGAATTTGTGCCTTCGTTAAAAATCCACAAGCCCCTAAGAAGGCAGATCAAAGGCTTGCCTCTGACCCTGTTGGTGGCAAGATCCGTCTTTTTGAAGGACTATAAGGAAGAAGTCAGCACCGCTGGAAAAACCTCTTGGAAGAGTTTGTCACCTGAAATAGCAAAGCCTGAGAAGGGCGTGGAAGTGCCACCAGTGCCCACAGAGCAGATCTGCTGGGAGTGCTGGAGGGGCTATGTCCAGCTCTTGTAATTCCCAGTTTGTTGCCTGGCCTCTGAGACCATGAGGGAGACCATCTCCATCCTCTTGCAGCCACTGCCTGGCACAAACTGCCCTCTTCTTTCCTAAAGCAGATGAGTTACTCTCATAGCAGAGAGCATCCTTTGTGGTTCCAACTCAGTCTTGATGGATAACAAGCAATGCCTATGTCCTCCTGCGAGTTATTTAACAACCTCTGCCTCTGTACCCGTGTGCAGGTGATGGCCTGAGCACAGCTGCCTGCACAATAACACACATTCACATCAGGACCACTCCACTCTCTTGTAGCCCCTCTTCTTGGTGGCCTTAATACCAAGATGGATGCATCCCTGGAGGTGGCTCCAAATCCACACACGAGGGTCTGACACTATCCCATCGTGCAGCCGCAGCTGGGGGACACGAAGCGGAGAGTGGCGTGAAGGAGGGAGCCCACAGGGTCCTGCAGCTCCGGTACTGGTGCGTGGCTGCTTCCTAAGCTCAGCTGCACCCCAAGCAGCACCCGTGTGAGCGGGTTTCTGCCCACACCCTCTGCAGGGAGGGCGAGGGTTGCACAACGCCCGGTGACAGCGGAGGAGGCTGCTCTGGGAACCCAGCCCCCAGGCTAGGTCCTTGCCTATCTCCGCAGCGCAGCCCCACTGAGATTCGGCATTGCGATGGGAACAGGGAGATGGAGCCATCCCACCTCTCCCCGTAGCACCCGTGGGACTATTACCCAATGAGCAGAGTTTCCCAAATCCTCTTTGCATGTCCTGAAAACTCATGGCATCCAACGTGCAGAGCACAGCGGCCCCCATCACGCTCGGGGCTTTGCGGAGGTGATGAGGACAAGCTCCAGCACATCTGGAGATGCTCTTGTTGTGGTGTTGCTCCTGCGAATAACAAGAACATGAGCACAAACTCTGCAAATCAGGGGCAAGGGCAGCTTTGGCTGAGCTGTGCTGTGACAGTGGAGAAGTTCTGATTTTTCCCAACTGTCTGTAGAGGCCTGAAATTCAGACAAGCCAAATAGGTGGAGGGGCAGGATGCTTTTAAGCCTGGTAGCAGGACTTTTTGTGGTGTCAGAGACGAGGCTTAGTGAGGGCTGTAAAGCCTGACCCAGGGAAGGGGATTTCTGCTGGAAAGACCCCAGGGTTCACACATCAGTGGCCATGCTGCACGAGCTGGCAGAGTCTTGATGCAGTCAAACACAGCCCAGGTAGCAGGAAAATGGTGCAGGGGCAGGGATGCAGTGGGTGTTAGGGATATTTCAAAGGGTATTGTTTCAACCGTATTTTTTAGATACAAAGCAATGATCAGCGGCATTTGAGAATCCTATACGTGGACCTTGTGTCTGTTTGCTTGCATGTGTCCTAAGTCTTCTGGGCTGAAGTGTCCAACACAGCTCCTGGGGGACGAGGGGTGTTTCACGGGGCAGCCCTGGAGGTGTCCGTGCCAGCAGACCCAGTCACACTTAATCCCAGCATTAGAGGTGCATCTCGGTGCCTGAGGCACCTGAAGTTTATTTCCTGCCTGTGTCGCGTGCTTTCTGTAAGCTCCTTGGGACAGGTTTTCTCTGTGGTCTCCCTGGATGTTGACTCCTCACAGGGGATCCAAAATCCTGCGGTGCACACAGCAGTAATAGCCATAATGATAGTTCCTAGCGCTGTTATTGTTTGGTCCGGCTGAGCTGGGAGACATTACAGAGCTGGCAAAAACAGTAATTATCTGTTGCCTTCCTTTTTTTTTTTTTTTTTTTTTAAGCCAAGTATTGCAAACAGCCCGGGGGTGCTGGGTCAGAGCAGAGGTGATAACTGCATGTGTGGGGTGAGGTGAGTGCTGCAGCTGGGCTGCAGGAAGCCCCGTCTCCCCAAATCCCACCCCAGGCACATCCCTGCTGCCTCTCCCCGTTCTCCCTGCGGCTGTAGCGGGACATGTTCCCACCTGTTTCCAGGCGCTGATGGGGTGGGAATGATGCTGAGTGTAGCTGCTGGGAGAAGCTGGCCCAAAAGGCGCTGGCTCCCTGCAGGGTGGTGGAGGACAAACAGCTTCCCCACTATGGGGCTCAGCTTCCCTATCAGAAAGTTCGAACAGTGGATGGCAAGGTGCCTCCAGATCTGCTTTGAGATAGGAGCTGGGTGATGTTATATGGTTACACTGGCATAAGGATGCCAGTATCCACAGCTAATTACTGCAAGGCAAAGCTAATTAGTGCAGAATAGAGAGAATAAACCATCCTGGGCTGAGGAACCCTCGGACTGGGATAAAAAATAATGTATGGAGAGAGTCCGAAGGAACCAGCAGGTGACTGCCACCTGGGTGTTTCAAACGAGATACAGCCTCTGTTGGGAGTTGCAGGGCAGGACAAATAATTTCCAGGGAGAATGGCTGGATTTTCTTTTACACTCAGGGACTGGCAGATAAGGCACAAACTGCAAAGCTTTCAAGGCCCTTGCTGTGCAAAAAGCTCAGGGTAGATAGGCTGATGTCCCTGGAGCTCCGTTAAGAGAATCACCAATAAAAGAGTAACACTGCAAATATGAGAGAATCGTGACTTTATCCCACGCTGGGGAAATACTATGCATAGGCTGGAGTGCCAGCCCTGCGCCTCTATCTCTGCCTGTGGATGAATTCTGCCTGCTTTCGGAGGCACAGTGTTCAGGTCACAGCCAGCTCGGGCTGAATCTCACTCTGGATGTGCCCCCTTCTCCCTGCCAGCTTTGGGAGCCCCCAGACAACAACTCCTGTTTCAGGCACTTCAGCCCAGTGCCTGGAGCGAGGCTGGAGGGAGGCATCCAAACCCCTTGGGCACGTCTGTTGTGCTCCAAAAACCTAAGGGCTGCCTGGTGGGCATAGAACCATGGAATGGTTTGGGTTGGAAGGGACCTCAAAGCCCACCCCATCCCACCCCTGCCATGGGCACGACCTCCCCACCAGCCCAGGCTGCCCCCAGCCCCATCCAGCCTGGCCTTGGGCACTGCCAGGGATGGGGCACCCACAGCTCCTCGGGGCAGCCTCAGCCACGGCCTCACCACCCTCAGAGGGAAGAATTTCTTCCTTCTATCTGATCTAAATCTCCCCTCTTTTCATTTCACCACCTCCCCCTTGTCCTATCCCTACACCCCCTGACACAGAGTCCCTCCCCGTCTCTCCTGCAGCCCCTTTAGGCACTGGCAGGCCGCTGTGAGGTCTCCCTGGAGCCTTCTCTCTCCATCCTGTCCTCGTAGCAGAGCTGCTCCAGCTCTCGAGCCGCTGACCGCAGGACGAGGGTTGCAGAGGGTGGGCTGGAGGCACCAGCTCCGGCTGTATCCCACATCAGGATCGCTTTGCGGCTGCCCCACGGGGATGGCAGGGGCTCTCCCCACGCAGAGGCGTTTGCTCCCGCTCCCACCTTCCTGGATTTCCCCAGGGTAGCCCCAGGCCCCTTTGGGGCCGGGGTTTAGCCTGCAGAGGACCGCGGCCGGGCGCCGGTCCCCGCAGCGCCGGGGGGATGCTTCCCTCTGCCGGCACCGCCGCGTCTCTGCAGCGAGGAGAGCCCAGCCCCGGCCGGGGGCAGCACCTCGAGCCCTGCAAGAGTCAGGGCCCCAGGTCCCAGCTAGGAAACAAGAAGAAAAAAAAAGGAAGTCTAGGGAATTTCTTCTAAAGGCTGCCGAGGACTGGGTTAGCTTTATTCGCCTCCTTCTTGGTGAGGGGGCACACGGTCTCAGGTTTTCTGGTCTCCCAGTCCATGCCTTATTTGCTTGTAAATCTCCAATAAAATTGCTTGATCACATCCTCCAGTTATGGGGGAAGATCCCTGCATCTTCCTGAGATCTGCAGAAGGTCTCAGGAGTGAGATGCACTGGCGAACTGGCTGCATGCTGGTTCACGCAGGGACCGTCTCTCCATCCAGGGCTGGCAGGAGGGTGCCTGCAGGAGAAGTTGTTGTAGGTGTCCCCACAGCTCTCCTGTGGCTGGATCCCAGTCTGTCCCAGCAGGACCAGCTGCTGGGAATCTACAGCAGCCGGGAGATCTGGGGGATCTCATTCCTGTTCTGAGGTCACAAAAGAGTGATGTGATGTGGAAGTCCTCGTGGTGCATGGAGCGGTAACGGCCCGGTCGTACAGGATTCACTCCGTCGAGGCACTAGGCTAGGAACGAAGTAGCTGAAGCAGTGCAAAGCACAGACATAATATCATGTTGTATAATAGACAGATAATATGGTGTTCTGAGCATCTGTGCTCCAGCTTGCATGAAAAGCCCCAGACCTGAATTTCGACCCATGTCAGCATTTATGGTCCAGCCTTCCAGTTGCTGTCACTTGCACAGTAAATTACCAGCTTCATGTAAATGTGCCCAAACGCAGAAAGTTTAGATCAGTTTAAATGCATCTACCAGACATCAAATACCAGACACAGCTTTAAAATCAATTCAGTTAAATCAGAGCAGGGTTTTGTATTTTAAGACAAACATAAAACGCCGCTTCTGAGGAACCCAGTGCAGTGAATCCCAAGGGAGGGGAGATAAAGCCACCCTGGGATGGGCGGAGGGGGGGGACAGGGGGAGGGAAGCATTGTTTTCTACAAAGAACAGGAAACGAGCCTCAAAGAGTACATGAAAGAGACCTTAAAACAAATGCAGATCAGCAAGGGGGGGGGGAGCCTCTCCCCTCATCTCCCAGCTGCTCTGCCCAGGGGCAGCCTGCAGATCTGCTGCTTTTAGCAGAGGGGGCTCCCGGTGGGGAGGGTACAAGGGTGCCGGGAGCTGCTGTCCCCTCCCGGGGCAGGGCTCCATGAAGCCCCAGAGGAGCCTGAGGAGCCAGGATTCACCCAGTGAAAGCGGGCCCCATGCTCTGCTTCACCCACGGGGATGCAATTAATGGAGCTTGGCCAAAGCCACGCTTCACGCCCTGGGACGGGGCAACTGGGCAACACTTTGGGCTTTGCCACAAGGCTGCTCTCCCTGCTCGCCCAATGCATGGGCACGTATAGTCCTCTGCAGCGCTCACGTGCCTCTGCGCAGCTCTGGTGACAGGGCAGCTCAAGGAGAGGGGACACCGACACGGTGCCCACGGGCTGCTCACCTTGTGGCAGAGAGCCTGGAGCTCTCTGGCACGCAGCGGGGCCAGAGAAATGGAGACATGGTCGGCAAGGGGAGATTGCAGAGGCCAAAATGTACCATCTCTCAATGCAGTTCTTCATGAAAATGCCTGTCGCTTCTCCAAAATAGCCCTGCTTTGGGCCCCTTCAGAGGTTCAAGCCCTCTGCTGAACATGGCCACTTCCTTCTGCTACTCCTAATAAAACATGGTTCATGTTAGAGCCAACTGGCAGAAACGAACAGTAACGCACCAGAAAGCCATTTCCTCACATAGGAGGAGAGCCGGTGGCCTGCTGCCAAAGGGGACAATGAGGGACTCTAGGGCTAGTCCTGCAAGCCCTCGTGTTCCTGTTTACGTGGAGCCCGGGTAGTCGATCAGAGAGCTTTCCCTGCATGTTTTTAAGGTAACGTTTAACGAAGTCACCCACAGCAGTGCCACATCCCAGAGGGATCTGCAGGAAGAGGCTGCGTGTGTGGCAAGCGCAGAGGGCAGTGCTGTGTCCTGGCCAGGCGTCGCCATTACTGGGACCCTGACTCGTCCCTGAGGCCCTGCTGGGGGTCCCTGGGGGCGGTGGCCGGAGCTGGGAGGTGAAACACCGTGGTGACCCTGTTGGCGGCAGAGAGGTCCTGTGGTGACCTTGTGCTGGTTTGAACAGGGCTGGGGCAGAGCCCCACAGGGCCTCATGTACCCTGTGACCGATGCCAGCGGGGCCGCCTGAGCTCTCTCGGTCAGACACTACCAGGAACAGCACGGGCGGGTGCCACAGGCCTGGAGGTCAGCCCCCTACCCCCAGACACCACGCCTGAAGGACTGGGACAGACCCCATCCAGCCTGCGAGCCCCGCGGGCCCCTCTCAGTGTCCCCATAACAAGATGGATCCACGAGGGCTGCGTGCGTGTGGCTGCGAGCCGAGATCCGGGGACGGGGACGGAGGGGGGTGAAGGACGAGCCGCCACCCCTCGAACCCCGCTCCCCGCACCCCGTTTTGCCGGGGGCCGCCCCCCGAGCCCCCCAGGCCCCGAGGCGGCCGAGGCCGGGCAGGGGGCGCTGCCGTGCGGCGGGGCCGGGGGCTGCGCGGTGCGGCGCGGCGCGGGGCCGCCAGGGGGCGCGGCGCGGGGCCGCCTTTGTTGCCGTTGGCGCCTTCCTCTATATAAGCGGCGGCCGTGCGCGGGCTCGGCTCGGCTCGGTTCGGCTCGGTGCGAGGGTTTTGCGGCTCGGCTCGGCCCGGCACGGCACGGCGGGAGGATGGAGATGAAGAAGCGGCTCACGCTGGAGCTGCGCAACAAGAAACCGGGCGAGGTACCGCGGCCGCATGGCGGGGAAGGGAGAGGGGAGAGGGAAAGGCAGCGGGGCCCGGCCCGGCTCGGCTCGGCCTGGGGACCACGTACCGCTGGGGGCGGCGGCGGGGGGGAGGCGGCGGCGCTATGTCGGGGCGGCTGCACGGGGCCGCAGCGGGGCCCGAGCTGCGCTCCCCCGAGCCCCGGGGCCGCCGCTGTGCCCGTGCCTGGGAGCTCGCCCGGGATGGCTGCGGGCGGCGGGCGGCGCCGGGCTGAGATGGCTCCCGCTGCTCCGGGGCCGCCTAACATGGCCGGAGCGGCCCCGCGCACGCGGCTCGGCCATGTTAGGGGCGGCCCCGGGGCGCCGCCGGCCCCCGCCGCCCTTCCCGCCGCCCGCGGGCGCCATGGAGGGGCCTGGGCGGGCCGCGGGGGCCCGGGGCGAGGCCTCCGGGCTGAAGGAACGGGGGGAGGGAGAGGGGTGGGGAAGGGGCCGCTGGTGGGTGCTCCCCCGGGGTCCCGGCCGCGCAGGGTGCCCGCAGCAGGCTGGATTGCTTCCGCGGGTGTGTGTGGGTGCCTCCGGGCTCGCCCCTCTGCAGGCAGGGGCTCTCCGAGCACGGCCATGCGCTGCTCCTCCGCCAGAGCCTCCTCCAGCCCCGGCCTGCAGTACCGCCGAGCTCCCGCTGCGGGTTGGGGTACGGGGGAAGGCTCCGTGCCATCTCCTGGGCCTTTTCTGGCTAACGAGAGGGACGTGGGGCGCGCTTCCAGCCCCCGGGGTGCTGCTTCCAGGGCACCGCAACACTCCAGAGGAGCAGCGCAGGCTGTGCTTTCCCCACCGCTGGTGATTCACGGCCCCTTCGCTCCTGCGCAGAAGCAGCCAGGGCTGCGTGGGCTCGCTGCACAAGCCCTGCACGGGGTGTCCTGGTAGAGGAGAGAACGTGGCTGTTGACATCAGGGGTGGAAATTCCCGTGCTCGGGCCACATGTGTGTGAGCGGAGTTTCTGAAGGTTGCTGGTCAACTTCTCAGAGGGGAGGAATTTTGGTGCCATGGCAGGGACGTGAGGAATCGTGGAGGTGCTGTGCTAAATCCCCCTAACCTAAAAAATAAAAAAATAAAAAATGAGGTGATAGCTGAGCTGCATTAAATCACTTTGCTGCTCAGTTTCCTTTGCTGTACTTCTCCGGTGCCTCCTTGGCTGAACTTTCTGCTTCCCAGTGCCTGCCTGTGGCTAGTACGTCCTTCACACAGCAGAGGAATGATGTCTCCTCATCTGGTGGGGCCAGTTAAACTGCCTCGCTGCTGGAGTGATTAGATCAAGCTGTCCACAGTGGTCAGCTGAGGCTTGAGGGTTGGATTTTTGCAGCTTTCCAAAGCATTTGTGTTGTCCTTTCAGCCTCTGCTCCTGGGAGCTGGCTCACTGCCTCTGTACTCAGCGGGCAGTGCTTCAGAAACAAGGCCTGCCCTTATCTGAGGCCAGCCTTGTGGCCCCACTGGCATTCTTATAGCAAGATAGCTGTGGCTGTCACCTAGCTCTTTTGACAGATCACTGTGTCTCTGCAGCATGCTGCCATGGGCAGCTTAAAATCAAGCTGGGGCATAAGGAAAAAAAGGCTGTAAATGGAGGTTGTGGTAGAGGTTAAAGCCTTCACGGATGGTAAAGGAACTTGCAGAACAAGAATGTTTTGAGGAGTAGAAGTGTCCCTTCAAGGCTTCCAGCTGCAGGTTTCCTCTTGTTTGACACCAGGAATTCGAGTGAGTGGCATGCTGGGGAAACGAGCAGGCTCAGAGTGTGCGTGCCCCACAGCCGAGGCTGGTACGAGCCAGTACTGCTGCTGGAAGAAGCAGTCCTGGCTGCTCAGTCCTGTTCTGCTGTTGCGCTGCCAGCTGCAGCGTTTGTTCTGCCATCCAGGGCAAGGTGCTGGTCCAAGTTAAAGCTGGTCTCTTCGCAGGTAGGTTGGTTCTTAACCTAGTAATGTTCACTCTCACCTCTGTGGCCACACCAACCAAGTGGCAGCTGTGAAGTGCTGGCTTTGGTTGCCTTTATGCTGGGGGACTGAGTCTTAGTTTAGTCAGACTTTTGTCTGAGGAGCAAAGTGAGTTCAACTGCAAAACTCCTGGTTGAGCTTGTTCGCTGCTGAGCTTAGAGCCCTGACCAGTACAGCCACTTCTGGAGTTTGTGTTAACTCATTCTGAGCTTTCAGGGCTGCCCTGGCAACTTCACAGCACAAGAAAGTCTGCTTCTAGTAGGGCAAAGTGAATTTCAACTTCTGGCTGATGTGAGCAGGAGAGGTAAAATTGGAGAGCTGCAGAGGAGGAATTTGGAGAGCATCACGAGCTTTCTGGCCAAGACTAATTTTTGCAATGTGCTGTGAAGAATGTGTGGGGTAAAAGCAAGTTTTGGGAATGGCCCATGAGAACTGGAGCTGGAGCATTCTGTGCTTCAGGGAGAGAGGATGGTGCCAGGTATGTCTGCCCTTTGGGTGTCTGGAGGGGGGGGGAGCAGATCACTGCTGTGCTTTATGGTTGTAATGGCACAAGGGATTTTGTGCTGAATTACCAGGAATAGATTACTTCTCTGTATGTAGTTTGTGCTTGGCAAAATAGCATATGCCATCAGTGGCCCCCTCATGAAGGGCTTGGAGGTTTTGGAGAGTAGAGCTTTTGCTCTGTGCTGAGACTTTTACTAGGAACATATGCTTTCAGTGAAACAAATCCTCTGGGGGCAGGTTTTCCAGTGCCCAAGGCAGGCCTAGTGTTGTGGGGAGAGCTGAAGAGGACGACAGAACCAGGTGATGTTTGGCTTTTGATTAGTTCAGCCTGAAGTGCAACTCTGGAAGCTTTTTGAGGCCTTGTGTGCAAGATGCTTTGCAGCTTCATGGTTCAGCCCCTGAAGGTTTCCTAGTAGAGAAGGCAGACCTTGGCTGGAATCATATGGTCTGGTACACAGCTTGTGCTTAGAGGGTAAAATCCTTGCTGCAGTTACAGATGCTGGCTTTGTGCTCTTACAAAAATTACTTGGCTTTTAAGACCTCGGGTGCTCCTTAAGGTGACTAGGGGGGACTTTCAGATGTGCATGCTGCTATGAAATGTCAGTCACTCGGCCTAATGTCAGCTTGGTAGACTTGAGGTGAGGCTTGACTTGGGAATGCTTCTGAGTGTTTCTGTTGGTAGGTGAAGGAGCTGGTTCTTGATAACTGCCGTTCGGACGATGGGAAGATCGTTGGTCTCTCTTCAGATTTTGAGAACCTGGAGTTCCTCAGCATGATCAACATCAACTTGCTGTCTGTCTCCAATCTACCCAAGCTTAACAAACTGCGGAAGGTGAGTCAAACCTGTGGTCCTATCTCTCAGCAGTCCTTGTTCTGAGACCTTGCTGCCCTGGTGAGAACATCTTTTCCTGCATCAGCCAGGAAAGACCATTTGATTCTGCTCTTTCCTTTGAGGCCTGTAAGCTGTGTGAGAGAGGTTGTTTTCTAATATTTCAGAGTATTTTTGAGCTCATATTTTTAACATCATTTCTCTCTTGCTTTTGTTATGTTGCTGTTGAAAACTTCAGTAACGTATTTTAGATTTTAGAAATTGCAGTTAGATAGCAGGATATGTAATCCTGCAGTACACAGGTGGCTGGGACTGCTATGTTAGCTTGCAGAAAAAGGGTCTCAAAACTGGAACTGCTTCTCTAATGAACGGGGTTCTGTTGTAGTCTGGTTGTCAGGGAATTTTATTCCCTGTGTCAGAAGCTGAAAAACACTTTGTGACCATATGATGCTTCCTCCTGGCAGCTGGAGCTGAGTGATAACCGGATTTCTGGTGGCCTTGAAGTTCTAGCAGAGAGAACTCCTAACCTGACACACTTGAATCTAAGCGGCAACAAGATCAAAGACATCAATACTCTGGAGCCCTTGGTGAGTGAAAGGCTGTGCTGGGATCTAAGGGATGACATTTCCTTTGGGGAGCATGTCTGTGCAGCAGAAGTCCAACATCTTGGTAACTGTTCCAACAGCACTTCGTGGTTCTGATGGGAACAGATGAGTGGGTCCAATTTGAGGCTGGGCTAATAGTTAATGGCTCCACTGTCTGGAAAACCAGCAGCCAGTTGCTAAAAGAAGCATGAAATTGGGCTGGATGAGTAAAACTGTGGATGCAGTGCTCAGTGTCCATCTGAGAAAGGACCGTTAATGGGTCGGATGCAGTTTGAGGTAGGTGGCACCTGGGGTGTCATGGAGATGAGTTGCTTGGACACCAGTGAGGGTTTCCATTGCATCAGTCCAAAGATGCTGTCCTGCTGGGCTGTGACCCTCGCACTCAGGGTGCTGTCACACCTTGCATTGCAGGGGGTTCCTGTTATAAATGCAGAAACACATCCCTGGTGCATCTAAACTGCCCCGAAGAAGGCTCTTGCCTTGTCATCTAGACTCTGTAGTTGTGAAAGGCCTGATCTTGGGTCTTTGCCTCTGTAGCTATTGCCTTTGGTCCCTCCATCCCTTCCAGAAAGAGCTTGCAACTGCTCTCCTTTACTTGGCCTGGTGCACAGTGCGATAGCCTGTTTGGAAGAGCTGCTGTGGCTGTGCTGAAAGGCACATCAGGTTTAGTCTGCAGACACCGTGTTCTGGTCTGCTGCCTGTATTGTGCTCTCTGGGATGTTGCCTGATGTTTTTGGGCAGCGTGAGTCTGATTCAGTGATCCCTCCTGCTTTGTGGGAGCTGGGCACTGTGTGCTTGTTGCCTGCTTCGTCCAGGAGGAATTAAGATTCCCATATGGCTTCAAAGGGAGCTGTCTTCAAGGAGGGGAAGCTGTAGGACAGAGCAGCTGGAAAAAAGGAGTTGTATCTTAGTGTGAATGTTGTCCTACACTTAGCAAAAGCAGCAACTTATCTCCACCAGGGGAGCACAAGGTGAAAATAATGCATGCAAAGACCGTTTTGTCGTAGGTATGGGTAGTAAACCAGCTGTATTCTGATGGCTGCGTGATCCTCTAGTACTGTTCATTTGTAAATGATCTACTGACTTGATCTTTGCAGAAAAAGTTGCCACACCTGCATAGTCTGGACCTCTTCAACTGCGAGGTGACAATGCTCATCAACTACCGGGAGAGTGTGTTCACCCTTCTGCCCCATCTCACCTACCTAGATGGATTTGATGCTGATGACCAGGAAGCCCCTGACTCAGACCCTGAAGCAGATGGGGATGGACTGGAAGATGAGTATGAGAATGGGGAAGGTAAGGATTTTCTCCTCCTGGCTTTCTTGCTGGGGAACAACCCCTTTTTCCCTTCTGCATGATTGTGTTGCTAAAAAAAATAATACCGATAATAACTCCCTGCTTAAGCAGGGGCTGTCTGGACAACCCCTCCCCATTCCTTCCTTTGGCAGGCAGCATGAGAAGTGAGACTTGCTGCAGGCTGACAGGGCTTGTTGCTGGCACTCCCTGTGCATGCTTGTTCTCTGTGATTTCCTGGCTATTGCTCATGTAGTGCTGCAGTAGGAGGTGTTAGTGTACCGTCTGGGAATAGCAAGTATTTTGAAACTGTAATGCTTACCTTCATCTTTTGATAGAAGGTGAGGAAGAGGATGATGATGATGAGGAAGATGATTTGGATGAAGAAGTCATTGATGAAGAAGATGATGAAGATGATGACCTGGAAGGTGAAGAGGAGGAGGATGGAGTAGATGATGAGGTGAGACTTTCTGTTGTCAGTGTACATCTGCAGCAGTGTTGGCATGTTTGATAGTGTGTTTGTCCCTTAATCTTGTGACCCATCTGACCAGGTGTCAGATGCTTCTTCATGGGCAGATCCAAGGGGTCCTGCCCTGGGCTCTGGCTTTTCCCATCTTGCTACCTTTTGACTCCATCCAATGAGTTTGCCTGTTCAATATTTGTTTACTGCTTGGTTTGGTACTTCTGTGACTTCAAGTGATAAAACTGTACACCCCCTCACTTCTAAGGGGTGCAAGAGGCTATTGAGGAAACACAAGCTTCTCCATGCTCAGCTTGTACCTGTCACCCGTAGGTTAGAGTAAGGCAGGAGAAGAGGTGAAGGAAAGCGTGGTTACAGAATTACACCTTGCTCATGGGACTGTGGCTTGTGTAACAAGGTGTCTTGTTTTGATTCCAGGAGGAAGATGAGGAGGAAGACGGTGAGGATGAAGAAGAAGATGAAGCTGATGATGGTAAGTTGAATTCTAACACTGTTTGCAAAGCTGCCTTGACAGTCTTGCGCATTCTCTGGATTCTAAGAGCTTCCCAAGCTTCTGTGCTGTTGTTGCCTTCAGCTTTTCCTTGATAAGTGCAGTGCTCCTACTTGTGGGCACTGCTAAGCTGCTGCTCATGCCTGAGCTGACTACAGTATAACATCTATAACCTAAGGGTCATGGGGTGGTGATGGGGAAACAAGTTTCAGTGCCTGTTAATGCTTACTGAGCTGGGTAGGTGTGCCAAATAGTAGAGGTAAATTGTCTAGGGAACCAGTTCTGAGTAGCCGGACCTGATAGTTCTTGCAGGATTAGGGCTTCTGTCATGGAAGCTCATGTTAGCAGACTTTGTGAGGAGATGCTCTTGAATGCTCACATGTTCCTCTCTCCTGTCAGCTACAGAGAGGGTAGTAAACCTGAACTCGATTTGAGTCCACACTCCTTTAGTTCTAACAGGGTGTAAGCATCCAAATTAATGTTGATAGAATATAGTGGCTGCCATGACTTTAAATGACCTTGCATCAGTTTGGTTAGAAATGACCGAATTCTACAGATCCTATACTTTTGAGAGCGCTCAAACAAATCTTTTGAAGCACTCGATGAAATGTGGGATGCTTAGAGGGCATAAAAAATAGTTAATGTCTCATGCGAGTCTGTGCTTTTTAGTAGCATGGGAAGCTGAGCAGGGTGGATCTCTGTTCTGTAATGGTGAGAGTCTAGTCTGTGCTTGTTCACTGGCAAGCTGTGGCTAATGCAGCTTGTAGCCACAGTTTGAGTGCTGTTCCACAAGACTGAACAGAGCTTCATGCTTCACCTCTTTTTGCAGACCTTCCACGAGGGGAAAAGAGAAAACGAAATCTAGAGGATGAAGGAGAGGAAGATCCAGAAGACGAAGAGGATGATGAGGATGACTGATCCCAGCAAGCCAATCAGTTTTACAGACTATGACTGTGCTCGTCTTAACTTCCCCGTTGTGTCTATGTGAGACTGTAAATCCCCGTCTCCCACTCCTCCCCCCTTTGTATGGCTGCAGCGTCCACAATATATTTTTTTAAGATGTAGAATACTGTAGGCATTCAGGGGAATCTTCCATACAAGGCTCTCTTTCTCACAAGTATCTCATGACCAAAGGCTTTCTCCGTTCTGTGGTTTGTGCAGCAGTTTGCAAAAAAAAAAAAAATTCCTCCTAGGGTATCTTTCATGTCTGAAATCAGCCTTGCCACACTGGACCCAGAGCTCCAGCTCGCCACCCTGCCTGACAGCAAAGAAGGCGTTTGCTATCTGCATGCCCTCAGACCTGCTTTCTGAAGACGCTTGAGCCATCTTGAGCAGTGGGTGCAAATCTGGTTCATCTGAATGGACTCTAAGCAAATGATCACTGAGGTCTCTCTGATCAGAAAAAAATGGTGATGTGATCTCTGGAGATGCTTGAAGATACTTTAGTGCTGGGGATGTGGGGTGTGCCTGGGGTCTTGGGTGGGGGGGTTGACTGCTTACAAGACCCTGGTACCTCTGGTGATGCACCTTGCAGTAGCCCTGTACTTGCTTTCCTATTTTTTTTATAAACTGGAATATTTTTCCTGATGGCCACCTAGTAACTTCCACTTGCATGCCCAAGTAGGGCTGATCTGTGGCTGTGAGCCTCTGCTGTGATGAGGTTTCTCATCACCATTAGCAGCCTTTAGGAAGAGATAGGAAATAGCAGGTTTAGGGATACTGCACTTCTGTCAAACTCCATTTCGCACTGTACAGAACATGTTCAACCAGTATCACTGTGATGCACCTAACTCGGCGTTCCCCGGGAGACCGTGTTAGCCTATATATTCTCAGGGTCCTTCTGCTAGCCAGTAACAGCTCTGGACAGTTGCCTCAGCGCTAGCCTGGTGTATGCGTCCTCCTCCTTTTTCCTTTTCAGCGTGAAGAGAAGTGCGTTGCTCAGAAGTCCAGCTCGTTCCCATTCAGGCTATTTGCGCACTGCAGGAGCGCAGACAGCGCTGTGGACCGCGTCTCCCTCTGACCTGGGGTGTCTGGAGCAGGGAAGGGGAGGAGGGGGGCTGAAATTGGCCAGGGGTAACTCTCCACTGCAGGGTCTTTGGCCCTTCCTTCCTCTGCCTCGAGGTGTTCAGATGGCACAGCTGATAGCTTCTGGAGAGACCTGGCCCCGTGGCCTCCAGGGATGGGAACCGCTGGGTGCTGGGACAGCGGTGCTCGGGTGGGGCAGCCGCTGCTCCTCCGGGAGGAGCATGGTGCCAGGGCTCGGGGGGCACTGGTGCTGCATGGAGCTCCTGGTTGTTGCTTGGGGCAGTCTGTCAGCACCCAGCACTCAGGTGAGGTTCACAGCGGTTCCTTCAGGAGCGGTGTGTGTTGCAGCACATCTGAGTCTCTGTTGCTTTGTTCTGTTCTTGCTGTTGTCTCTTGCATTGTACAGTAGCTGTAACCATTCGGAGAAGAACTACTCCTGTAAAATGCAAACTGAGTAACTTATAAATGTTAAAGGAATTTAAAAAAAATTCAGAGCAGCAGTTACTTCTAATTTTTCCCTGCATTTTTAGCAGATTGTATGGATTTTATATTAGCCTAGTAACTGTCAGGTTTTGATTGGTCAGACTAGTCCCAGAAATAAGGATCTCCGGCCCTTTTGTATCTTTTGTTACAAAATTTGGATAAAACTTTTAATAAAGATTTCAGTTTTTAAAAATCCATTGCAATGAATGTTGTCTTCACTGCCCCTGCTCTAGGAACACCAGAGCTGCAAGCAGCCTGCAGAAGCCCTGTGCTGGAAGTTCTGGGGTGGTTTTTCTTGAGCAGCTGGATCTCTTCAGGAGTGGTGACTGTCCTGTTCACTCAGGCATGGCCTTTTCTTGCTCTGAGCCCCAGCTGAGTGGATTCTTGTTAAGTGCAGCTTGTCTGTTCTTGCTCTGCAGGGCTGGCTTAGGCATGCCAGGGCTCTTTGTGGGGTGGTGGTGGGGATGGGGGCTTTGGGGTGGGGAGAACTGCACTGGGGAGGAGGGATGTGGATCAGCCTGATATGGAGGGGTCCTTGCATGAATGTGGGGGCTGTGTGGGGATGATGCAGCCTTCGCTCTGTTGTGCTGCTCTTGGAAATGGCCACAGCAAGGTTCATGGGTAGCTGCAAGAGCTGTTTCTTGGGGAACCAGGTAAGTGTGTGTCTGCTCTTCTGATCTGTATGGAAAGTCTGCTTAAATGCTGAGAAGTCTTAGTTTTAAGACATCTTTAATCTTCAGTTCTGCTGGATGCTCAGCTCTGCTGGGGACAGGGCTCACAGTTCCAGGGTGGTGCAGGGTGAGGAGGGGGTGGGTGAGCAGCCCCAGTACTGGGTTTTAGTGGGGGGCACCCAAACCCTGCCCTCAAGCAGGGAGCTGCTGGAGGGTTCAGGGGGGCTGATGTGTGAGCTGTGCACTGCTCCCTGGGGGCTGGAGGTGTCCTTTGCATTGCTGTGGTCCTGGCCTGGCTCCGGTGAGCTGCTGCTGTGCCAGATCTGTGCAGACACGGACTTCACCTCAGGCTCTTTGCAAGATTACGGTGCCCAGAACCTTGCTCTGGGGCCAGTGTGAGGAGCTGCGTGGAGAAGCAGAGCTCCAGCTGCAGGGCTGGTTGTGCAGAGACCCCTTTCTGCTGCTGCTCAGCACCCTCCAGAGTGGGGGCTGCCCCTTTCTACTACAGGCACAACCCCTGCTGGGGCTGCTCCCCTTGCCTCGCTTGCCTTTCCCTGCTCAGAGGTGGGCGTGCTGGAGCTCTGTCCTGCGGGCAGAGCTGTACAGGGGGAGGTGGGAGCATGCACCCCCCCCCCAACAGCACCTGTGTAATGGGGCCAATGTGCTTGGGAAAGTGCAGCCCCAGCTGTGCTGCAGGAACCCCATATGTGCATCCCACCACAGCTGCTGTGTGCAGTTGGGGGGGGCCCTGGGGGGGGGGGTCTCCTGCAGGGGGGGCAAGCAGGCTGAAGCCATCACTTGCAGCAACTCCAGCCCCTTGGAGCAGAGCTCGGTGGGTGAAGGAGGGACCTGGGGCTCCTTGCAGCCCTCCCTGGGTGGGGTGCACGGGAGCTGAGCTAGAGGGAATGGTGCAGTGCCATGGGGCTGGGCTGGATGCTCCCCCTGCTCCAGGGCTGCTGGCACTGCTATTTTAGGCTCTTCTTCCCTGTTGTACTTCAGGCACTTACACCCCTGGTACCAGCAGTCCGGGGTGGGTGCATGCATCCCCTGGGGCTGCATCCAGACAGTGCTGATGCAAGGGGCAGGGCTACCTTGTTCCAGCCCAAGGAAATCAAAATCCCTGTACATCTTCCCCCTCCCTGGGTGCTGCAGGGCTCCCAGCCAGGCAGAAGGGTGGGGGCTGCCCCTAGACCTGCTTTGGTGCAAACCTTGCTGGGATGGTGCTGCCTCAGGAGCCCTGTAGGGTTTGGGACCTGTTGACAAGGGGATACAGGGACCCCCTGTTCCTCCCCCCAACCCCACACCTTCTCCTCCCTCCCTCTGTCTTGGGACCCACTGGGGGAGCCCTGCCCTCCCTGTTCCCCATCTCCTTGTGTTTTTTTTTTTTTGGGGGGGGGGGGGGGCTCCTTAGGACTGGCACAGCTTTGCCCATTGCCCCCCCACCACGTGGCCCCACAGAGGCTCTCCCAGCCACTGCTCCTGTACACTTCCCATTTATTAACTTCCAGGCCTCGTTTCAGATAAGTCCACCACCTCTAGAGCATCCACCAGGCTCCCCCTGAGCTGCTGGGGCAATGAAAAACCTTTAGGAGAGGGAGGGACACGCAGGGTCCAGGGGCTTAGCGTTTCCAAAAATAAAAGGGAGAGGGGAGTAGAAAGTCAAGAAAACAAAGGTTGTCCCCCCTCTGCCACCCCACGCTGGGGCGATGCTTCCAGTGTCCCTGTCCCAGTGCAGTGGCATGGGGTCTGCGGTGCGCTTTGCCCAGCCAGGGTGTGGGGGCTCCCCAATGGGGGCCAGGCCCCTCAGAGCTGCGAGTACAGGGAGTTCTCCATCTCCGGCGTCAGCTTCGAGTGGAAGGAGGCGAGGCCCACTCCGAAATCTGGAGGGAGAGGGAAGAGAGCTGTCAGGGCTGGGGCTGAGCTCCTGGGATAGGGCAGGGGGCATGCAGCCCCCCTGGGGCATTGCTGGGGGTCAGGGGCACATCGCACCCCGGGCATGCTGCCCACTGCAGCGGTCACACGGGGGCAGGCAGTGGGGCTGTGCCCACTGATGCCTTCTTTCCCCCAAATCAGGGGAAAATGAGCTCAATTCAGGATCCACAGTGCACAGAGCTGCTCGAGCCTATATAAAGAGAGCATGTGGGCACTTGGGGGGGGGGACCCCCCCCCCCGCATCCTCCCTGTTCCCCCCCCCCTCCCAAGGCCGTACCCACATCCGCGTCCAGGCGCCCGGGTGGCTGCAGGTTCTTGCGGTGGTCCTCGATGTGCAGCGTCATCTCCTCCCGCGAGGCGGTGGAGTAGGGGCACTGCATGCAGGTGTAGCGGCCCCGCGTGTGCTCCCACACGATGCGGCTGTTGGAGGCGTGCCCTGCAAGGGTGGGCAAGGAGGGAAGCACAGCGCTCGCTGGGGAGCCCCCGGGGGTGGGAGCCCCATGCAGAGCGGGATTTGGGAGGGGTGGAAGCCCCTGCTCCCAGCCCTGCATACACATGGGGTCCCCTCTGTGCTGGGGGGGGGGGACCCCAAGGCTGGGCGTAGAGCTGGCTGTGGGCATTGTGCGAGGCTGTGCCGCTCGGACCCCCTTTGCCCATCGCCTCTGCACCTGCAGAGCAAAAGCAGGTGGTTTCCAGCTTGGCCACAGGGGACCGGGAAAATGGGGGGGGCCTTTTGAGTCCAAGCAGCAGCTGCACCCCCAGTTTGTGCTGCCGATACAACCAGGCTCAGCAGCAACTTGGGGGTGTGTGTGTGTGTGTGTGTGTGTGTGTGTGCAGCCAGTGACCCCCCCCCCCCGGTCTCCAAGCCTACGTGGGGAGCAGCTCCTCTGTGGAGGGCTCCCAAAAACAAGGGTGCCCGCCCTCCCCGCTGTGCTCCGGGGAGCATCACAGCCCCCAAGGGGCCTCTCCCGTCCCCTGTGCCCCCCTTCCTTCCCCCCCCCCACCCCCTCAGTGACAGAAAGCAGCCCCCAACCAGCAGTGCCAAACTAACCTGCGGTCACTCCTGAGCCAAAGCATGGGAGGAGTGGGCTGACACTCACACCTGCGGAGGGAATCGAGGGGCAAGACAAGCATTAGGTCTTCCCCTCCCTGGTGGGGAGGGAATGTTGGGGGGGGGGGGGGCAGGCGTGGCCCGGCCCCTGCCTCGCGCCCCAGGACACCGGGGAGCAGCAGCAGGGCTGGGAAAATTTGGAGGTTGGTTATTTATTATTATTTTTTTTGCTTTCATTTTTTCCAATCGAGCATCTCTTTAGGTGGGAGAGGTGGGGAGCAGAGGTGGGATGGGGCAAGGGGTGGCTGGGGTGGGGTGAGGGGAGCCCAGAGAGGGACTGGGGGGGCTCTGGGCTGCAGTGGCTCTGGGCTGGGGGGTTGTAGAGGGGGAGGGATCCTCGCTGGCCGTCAGTGGGTCCGCATCCAGGAGCTGCTGGTCAAGGCGGGAGCAGAAGAAGGTTTGCCCTAATGGCTGCCCGCGCTCACCTTGGCTTTTCTTCCAGACGGCGTTGGAGACAGGGGAGCCGTGGCTGGGCACGAAGGGCCGCAAGCGGGGCTGCGCCGGGGGCGGAGGTAAACCGTAGGGCGACGGGTGCACGTAGGACAGGAACGGCACCGAGGAGGGGGGCGGCCCCGAGAACCGAGTCAAGGATGATGGCCCGAAAAGGTTGGGCTCCAGCAGCGGGAAGGGGTGGGGGGCCGGCGAGACGAGCGGCATCGCCTCCAGCGAGCTGGGCAGCTCGGGCAGGCTGGCAGGCAGCGTGGCAGGCGCCGCCGGGGCAGTGTCCGCGCCGGGGAGGATGGCTTCTTTCTCTGTGTGCCGGATAATGCTCGGGAGCTTGGGCAGCCCCTCGGCTGCCTTGGCCGGGGGCTCCTTCTCCAGGGCAGAGGTAGCAGGCAGGACAGGCTTCTCGGCTTTTTGGGGTGGTGCGGGGCTGCCAGCGCGGTCAGAGCAGACGTGGAGGTGCTTGAAGAGGGAGCGGTGAGTGCGGAAGCGCAGCAGGCAGTTCTCACACCTGCGGGGTTGGCAGGCAGCGTCAGCGCCAGCAAAATTCCCACCCACAGCCCCAGGAGCAGCATCCCCCCTGCCCCACGGCACGTGGACCCCTCCTGGGGGCTGCCCCGCAATGGGGGGGGGAAGGAGGCCGAGGCTGAAAAGGGGGTGTACTGGGCGCTTGGGGATGTCTGGGTGCTGCAGCATGTCCCCAGATGGGATGTGGTGTGGGGCCATGTGCTTGCCTGTCCAGTACCTGCGAGGGCTCTGCAGGGAGGTGGCAGAGCTGTGCAGGATGGGGATGGGAACCGGGACGGGGTGGGGACTCACTTGAAGTAGCGGTTTGGCTTGTAGTGCACCTTCATGTGGGCCATGAGGTCCTGCATGCTGGGGAAGGTCTCCATGCAGCCCAGCGTGGGGCACTGGAAGGTTTTGCCTGCAAAAAGAGATGGGGCAGAGTCAGCACAGCCCCAGCCACACTGCACCCCCTGTGGCAGTGGGGGGACCCACGAACATGTCCCTGTTCCCTCCCGTGCTCTCCCCACAGCTGGCTGGGGCAATGCAGCATCTCCCAGGGGTGCAGGCACCTTGAGGGCATCTTGCGCAGCGAGCCCCAGCTTCAAACCTTGCTTTTTCCCCCTCCCATCCAAACAAAGAGCACCCTGGAGCAATCACGGGGCCTCCCGGTGCCCACCATCCCCCTTACCCTCAAGGGATTGCGTGGGTCTGTAGTGGACCTTCAGGTGGTCCATCAGCTCCTGCATGCTGGGGAAGGCCAGTTTGCAGCCGTAGCTGGAGCAGGTGTAGTGCTTCCCTGGAAGGAGACACAGCATTGGCCTCGGCCATCACCCAGCTGTCACCCGCGGCGTCGCCCCCACCGTGCTCAGCTCACCTGAGGCCGGCCTGCGCTTCAGCAGCCGCAGGTCCTGCGCGGGGGCTCCTCCACTCCCCACTGCCGGCATGGGGCCGCCAGGCAGAGCCGCTTCGCTGCAGCCTGTGGGGGAGAGGCTGTCAGGCAGCTGACGCGAGTGCCCTGTGCAGCCGCCATGCACCCACGACCCTCGGCCCCCAGCCCCAAGCCTTGGAGCTGGGTGGGATTCAGGTGGTTTGGGGCCGTAACTGCATGCCGAAATGCAGCTGTGTGGTTGGACACAGGTTTCTGTTGCAAAGGTGCCGGTTCCAGTGCCCTCGTTCCTACCCTGCACAAACGGATACCTTACATGGCTCAGTCAGTTTGGGGCTTTGGGGGGAGGTCTGGCTTCCTGGAGGGTGGTTCAACACAGGAGACACATGCTCAGAGTGCTCCTTGCTGGATGCTGCCTGCCTGGATCCACCCACTGGGGGCCTTCGGAGGGGAGCGTGGGGCCACGGCACCCACATGGAGGCCACCAGCAGCCCCTCTAGTGTCACAGCTGGCCACCGCCTCTAGGAGCTGCAGCAAATGGGACCCCACAGCAGCCAGAGCAAAGGCCTTTTGCCTCCTGAGGGACTCACCTGCCCCTTCTCCAGCATATTTACCCCCCAGAGAGAAGGGGGGCAGAGCCTCGTCCTTCTCTGTCTTCATGGCCCGGCTGGTGGCGTGCACGAGGCCAGGGGCTTGCCGCCAATGGCGTCTTCTCTAGGCGATGCTGCACCCAATGCAAGGGACAGAGGTTAGAGCCCACCAGGGAGCGACGCCAACAGCCACCACTTCCTCTCCCCCCTCGGTGCCTGTGGTGCTCCTGCCTCAAAGGGGCTTTGTGAGGAGAGAGGCTGCCAACACGGCCCCTCCACGGGCGGCAGCTGTCGAGCACTGAAGCCAGAGCCATCACCATCCCTCCCCACCTCTCACCCTTGGGTAATGCCAAGCCCTGCTCTCTGCTCCCACTGCATGACCAGGAACATGGCGGCAGGGCCCAAGGCCTGGCTGATGGGCTCCTGGGGGCGATTCCTTCACGAACATTACAGCAGATGGTCCCCAAAACCAAACTGGCTTGGCCTTACAGGCCCGTGGCACCAGCCTTGGCCACGCAAGAGCCAAACGATAGCTCTCAGCAAAAAACATCTGAAATCTCCACGACAGAGACCAGCACACCCATATCTGTGCTGCCCTGCTCACAGCTGGATGTGCCAACTAGCATCTGCTCTTAGAGGCATTTTCTCAGCTCTTCTGGAGAAAATCATATTTAAACATATTGTTGGGGCGTTGTGGAATTGCAAACCCTATTGGGAAGCACATCCAAGAGGGATGGCAGGAAGGTCACAGCCAAGCTGTAACACCTAAAGACACTGCTGGGTTTGGTGCTGGAGCCCCCGAGGAGAGCAGGAGCCATGCCCCAGAAGCTGGCAGCCCCGGTACGCCACAGCTTCCCCAGAATACTTTCATTATTTTTTGAAAAAATGCATGTTTTCAAGGAGCTGTATGTGAGGAGCTGCATGGAGGCGCTGAGCAAGAAGACTCAGCCCTGCCTCAACAGTTTTAATGCTTTCTCCCCCAAAAGATTCTTGCTATCATTTTTTCCCAGCAAAACAGAGTTTCCCCTTCCTGATTAATTAAAAAAGCAAGTTAACCCCAAACAAAGCCATAGGCCTGGGGCGGCCGGAGGAATAACCGAGCGGAGAGGGATCTCCTCGACATCACACCCCTTGCAGCAGAGGTGGCCCCATGACATTGCTGCACACTCGGCCCCAGGCCCTGGATTTCGGGGAGCTGGTGGCACCTGCATCGTTTTGCTGCCATTTCTCACCTCCTGTGGGATGGTGTCCGACACAACAGGGCACTTTTCGCTCTGTTTTGCAGCCCTGAATGCGATGCCCCGAGCCAAGCACTGCTGACCTGCTGCTGCCTCCATCCCTGATGACCCCACACGGCCACTGCAGCTGTGACCCCCCCAGATCCAGTGCAAACCCTGCCCTGGAAACCCAAATCCTGGAGCCACTGCAAACCCAGTGCCACTTTTCACTGGGTTTTCCTGCTGCAGGGTCAGGCTCCCCGAAGCCTGCTGGAACCCACTCCTCCAGCTCCTGTGGGACCCCAGAAAAATCCCTTGTCGGGGGCCAAGGGGGTGAGCAGGGGGTTTGTCACCTGGAGCAGCCTCCAGTGCCGATTCAGTTAATAATTAATAAAGATCATCTCCCTCAAGTGAACAAGAGGGTTTACGCATATTGGCATGCACAGAAGAGGTTCACAAATCCACCCGGGGAGATAAACGGGACAAATAATCCCTTCTGAGCATCTCCGCACGATGGCCAGAGACTTCCTACAGCAGCTCCTCGGTGTGGGAGAGGAGACAAAAGGCTGGGAACAAGGGGCTCACGCGGCCGCTCCGCTGGGAGATGACAGCTGAGCGAGCGCAGGGACCCCCTGGTTCTGGGGGGGGCCCTCGGCTCCCCGCCCCATGGTGAGCACCCCCACGGCTGGCAGCCCCCCCACGGCTAGTGGCTCCCGTCTGCAATATGCCAGTGGCTACTAGCCCCTGTGGCCGGTAGCACCCCCCCCCAGCCCCCCCTCCCCCCAAAGACCCCTAGTATTTTGAGCAGCACCCCAATGATAATGCACCTACGGCTACTAGCCCCCGTGGCTGGTAGCCCCCATCTGCCCCCCCCTCCCCCCCAACAATAGAGCTGTGGCCAGCAGCCCCCGCGGCCAGTAGTCCCGCGGGACAACGCAGCCCTGGCATCCCCACGGGCTGAGCCCCCTCCCCTCCGAACCTGGTCCCCCCCCTCCTTTGGGGGGGGGCGCACGGCTTCACACCCCCACCCCCCCCGGCCCCTCCTCACCTCCGAGCTCCGCGCACAGCCCCGCTGTCGCCCCCCCGGAGCCCTGGGGTCGTGTGTCCCCCTGTCCCCCCCCCAAAAAAAAAAAAAATTGTGTCGCCCCCCCCCCCCTCCCCCAGGGCCGCACGTACCGGAGCTGCGGGGGGGGCCGGAGCCGCCCGGGGCGCGCATCAGCGGCGGCGCGGCCGCGGGGCCATTTTCTGCGCGGAGCTGTCGCGAGAGCCGGGGGGGGGGGGGGGAGAGGACGAGGAGGAGGAGGAGGAGGAGGAGGAGGAAGAAGAGAAGGGAGGGGAGGAAGAAGAGAGGCGGAAGGGGGAGAGGGGGACGCTAGCGGGGGGGGCATCCTGGACCCGCCCCGGTGTCGTCGTCTTCCCCCAGATCCCGGTTCATGAGGTGGGGGGGTCGTGGTTCGCGATGCTGGAGCATCCCCGGGGGTGGGCGGGAGCTCGGGGCTTCGTGGTCCTCTCAGAGCATCCTGAGCCTCATGGGGAACACTGTGACCTTTGGAGACATCCCCCCCCACCCCCCCGCCCGTCTGAGGTCTCCTTCGGAGCACCCCAAGTTCCTTGGAGCAGCAGCACCCCCCTTGCACAACCCCAGCTCTTGGGGTGCTGCCCCCCCCACCCCCGGCCCCAAGGCAGGGTTGAAGGGTGCAGGAAGGAGATTCCTCCAGCAGCAGTTTCCAAAGCCATTTTTATTCAGTCAGATGAAAGCAGAGGCTCTCGCTGCTCCCACCCCCCCCCCTTCCCCGACCTTCCTCCCCCCCCCCAATGCCCTTCCCAAGCTCAGCAGTGCAAGGACTCTAAAACTGCATTTACAGGGAAAAAAAAAAAAAAAAAAAAAGAAAAATCCCCCCAAGGCCCGCACGGGCTGTGAAAACCCATCACAAGGGGGCAAAGCCACGAGGCTGAGACACCCGGAGCTGCCCCGGCTCCTGTTCCTCTGCCCCCCAGCCCCGTGTGTGCCCCCCCGGCCTCCCAGCCCCACATTTCCCCCTTCCCTCCCCAGGCCCGGAGCGCATCGCCACGTGAGGCTGCGCAGGACTTCATTTCCCAGCAGCCTTTTGCTTGGCTTCCCCCCCACCCTGGTGGGCATAGGGTCCCCTGAGCTCCCCCTATATGTGTGTGCCCCCTCCGTCCATCTCTTGGGCAGGGGCTCTGCCCACCCGCGGTCAGCGGGGGCTGCAGGGAGGGAGGAAGAGGAGGGACGGGTGGCAAGGCCAAGGGCTGCAGCGGGATGGCGTCACTTCCTCCGGCCATCCTGGGGGGGGTGACAGGGATTGGTGGCAGGGGGGGGGGGGACGAGACACTGACCCCTGCTTATCTCCGCAGCCAGAGCATGGCGGGGGTCCCCAGCACCACGGGGCACAGGCAAGGACAGGCCCCGATGTGTTGGTGCCATTTGTCCCTCTCCCCGCTGCAAACCTCACGCACCCTCGGTGGGAAAAAGCCCCCACTCAAAGCCCCACCCCCAGTGCCCCAGGGCAGGGAACATCACCCCAAGGGGGTGTGCTCGGGGTCACCTCAGGGTGGCTGTGGCCGCGGGTGAGACCCCCCTGCCTGTGATGCTGGGGGGGGGGGGGGCAGCTCTGTGTTCGCCACAGCAGGGGGCTTGGGCCCGTCTGTGCCGCCTGTGGCCCCCTCGGATCAGGACCCAAATACGCGCAGCTGCAGCTCAGTCCTTCTCGCAGCAAGTCCTGCAGGAAATCAGGCACCGCGCTGGCACGCAGGTCCTGCTGCGCCCCGATTCCAGGGCTTTGTCTCCTCGCTGCCCTGCGGCTCCTGGCCGGCACTGCCTGGTGCTCCGGAGCGATGCTGGGATGTGCAAGAGCCTGAGACGGGGTTTGGGGGGAGCTGGTTCATGTTCAGCATCTTCTGGAGGATTCGATGCAGAGGAGGTGGGGCTGCTCTGGTGTGCGCCCACCCTCGTCCCCGCATGTGGACACGTGGGTGCGGGGCCCCTGTCATGGGGACAGCCAGTGCTGGGGGCTGGGTCTTGGGGGGATCAGTGGGGAACACAAACTTTGGGCTCGTTTTTTTGAGTCCAACTCAGATTTGCTGTGTTTGCAATGTGTGAACCATCCGGCAGCGAGGTCAGAAGCCCAAAGCCACCACAAGTAACTTCACTGCTATAATTACCAAGGATAAAACGATCCATGCCCCAGAGTCACCTCAGCAGTTCCACAACCATCGTACGAACAAGCAGCAAAGAGCCTGGCCCTGCTCCACTGTCTGAAGCAGCTGCAGAAACTGGTGGCTGCCACCAGGCTGGATCCAGCGGTGGCGAGGGCTGGTGAGGGCTCCGCAGGGCTGCGTCCCCATGGCTGGCACCTACTGGGAGCATCCTTGTCCACTGCGCCCGGCTCAGATCTTCTGCACGTAGTTCCCAGGAAAAAGCCCCTCCTTGCCATGCAGCCGTCCCTTCCACCAACCAGAAATATCTGGGAAAGGGGGAAAAGAGCCCGGGGTGAGACGTGGAGCATCTGCGGGGCAACGTGGGGAGCCGGGAGCCTGGCAGTACCTTCCAGCAGGATGTCGATGATGTCCCCCACGTTGAAACTGAGCTCGTCCACGTCCTGCCCGATGTACTGGTACAGCGCACGGCAGCGCGGCGTGGCCACCTTGGGCTGCGGCTTGGGGCGCCCGGCCGGGGGTGGCCGCTGGCCCACGCTTCGCCTCCGCTGCATGCTGGGGACCGGTGACACGGCGTGAGACCCAGGGAAGGTAGGGGGTGTGGGACATCCCATGTCCCCCTCCCCAGCCTGCTCTGCCCTCCCAGGACTGCCAGTTTACACAGAGCTGGCCGGAGCGGGAAGAGCGTCTCCGGAGCCTGCAGCAGTGGGAGGGGAGACTGGAGGACTGTGGTGGGCACGTGGGTGCTGGACCTTACCCGGCCACCCCCTGGTCAGGCACGTTGAGGAACTCCATGTTCTGCTCGGATGGGGGCCGTGTCTTTGGCCGGCGGTTTGTGCTTTGGGTGGGCAGCACTGTGGCCGGTGGTGCCCGTGCCTGCTTCTGGGGTGTCTTGTAGGTGTCCCGCTGAGCCCGGCTGTTCCCACGTGGGAACTGGGGAGCCCCGTTCTTGCAGGTGCCTGGAACAACCCCAGGGATGGTCAGTTACTGGGGGGGGTCATCCCCTGCCTGCCCCGCAGCAGCACAGAGCTGGCTCGACCAGGCTGGGGCCCATTTGGCGCTGCCCTGCTCACCTTGGGGTGCTGGGGGGGCACTCCGGGAAGGTGCTGGATACCTGCTGCCACCTCTGCTCTGCGTCACCCCCTTCCTTGTGGGCTCTGGGAGGGGACACAAGACCTCATTAGGTGATGTCCCATGTGGGGGCTGACCGTGGTTTGCATCCCACCACCCTTCAGCACCTGATGCTGCCCCATCACCTGAACAGGTCCCTCCTGGGTGAAACACAGACCCCGCAGAGCACAGTGTCTCGCCCTGATGTCCCCAAGCCCCCCACCATTCACCGTGGCCCTGGAGCTCCTGTCTCCCCCCAACCCCGTGCTGCTCCCCCCCAGGTGCACTGGCACCGGCACTCACTGGAGTTCCTGGGGAGCCCGTCCCCGATGCTGACCGTAAGGGTTTTGCCTCCAGCTTTGAGGATGGCCACGTCGCCCTGTCCTCTCATGAAGGTGACATTGCGGGTGCCGCCGCCGCCCCAGCCCTCCTTCTTCACCCGAAACTGTAGTCTGGGAGAGGAGAGGGGTCATGAGGCCGCGGGGATGTGGCCTCTTCCTGCTTTGCCACCTCTCCCAGCTTCCATCCTTACGTGTCTTTGAAGGTGAGTTGCAGCTTGGTATGGGTGAGCTCCTCGTAGCGCTTGCTCAGCAGGCTGACCAGCTCCGTCTTGAAGATGGACTCGAGGAAGTTGTCGGCATCGTTCTCATGGAGGATGAAGAAATCATCCTGCCGGGTGCTGTGGGCAGCCCCAGGGGGCTGTCAGGGGGGCAGGAGACTCTGCCAGGCCTTGGGGACCCCTGAGCAGGCCCAGAGAGCACATGGACCCCTCATCCCCGTGGTGCGATGCTCCAACGGCAGTGCATTGGGGCTGGGCTGCGGGCACCGAAAAATGGGAAGGGTCTGGGGGGACACGATGGGTGAAGCCTGACCACACCGAGCTGGTGCAATGGGACGCACCTCAGCGAGACGCCGCTCACCGCCTGGATCTCCACCTTCTTCTTGAGCACCTCCTTGATCTGCCCCTTCTCAGGGCCTTTCTTCACCTTCTCCCGCCCGATCAGGTAAAAGTACTTGGGGGTGAGGATGAAGTCCCGCTTGATGGGCTGTGAAAGGGCAGGTGCAGGGGCTGAGGGGAGTTTGCGGGGGGGGGGGCACAAGCCCCACCCACATCCCACCCAAGGGCAACCACCATGAGCAACGGCTTGGCTTGTCTCACCTTGAACCTCCGGTCATACTTCGTGATGGAGTCGGCGAAGTCAACCCGCTCCCTCTTGGCTAGGAATTGCCGCAGCTCTGGCCGCTCCTCCATGCCCAGGTAATCGCCCACAAAATTCCTGTTGATGCTGTTCCTCCGCCGCTCTTTGCAGTTGTAGAGGATGCTGGAGGCTGCGTGGGACCCGAAGCGATGCTGGTTGGGCAGGGCTCTGAGCTGGCACTCAGCCCGTGGCCCCACGCAGCAGGAGCTGCACTGGCCACAAAACCCATTAAGCGTCCCCAAAACCTTGTGTTGTGGTAGGGGGGGAGGGAGGGGCCCAGCTGCTTTCTGTTTTTTTTCCTCTTGATTTTGCACTGTATACTTGGGAGGGTTGGAAATTGCCCATGGCGCGTGTCAGGTGGTGACCACGGGCCTTTCCCATCCCTCTACAAGCACTGACTCTCATCTCCATCTTTTTTGCAGGCAGTGAAATGCAGACGGACAGCGAGATGCTCTGGGTTCTGTCTGACAGCCCCTCCCAGGGCTGAAAACAGGAGCAAGAAACCCACTCCCTCCTTGAAATGTAGGAAAAGACCTCGGGTATCTTGTCCAGTCCCTCATCACCCGCTTCGTTGCAATTAGGAGCGGGGATGCTGCTCCCCCATTGCTCCGGTGGCTCTGCAGCGAGCAGGGCTGTCCCTGGCCAAGGGCACCCTACAAAGCGCACCGGTGTCCCCGCCGTCGCAGCCTTACCCTCCTCTCGCATCTGCTCGTATTTCCGGATGGCGATGTGCCGGCGCCAGGCCTTCTGGATCACCCGGGCGAAGCCGTCAAATTTCCGCTCCCGCATCTCCTCCAGGAGGAAGAGCTGCAGGGCAGGGGGGACACTGAGCCCGGCTGGGCAGGGGCCGACCCCGGTGCAGATGCCCGTGACGTCCCCATGCCCCCAACCTACCGACTCGGGGTTCTTGACAAACACCTTGCTCCGTCCCATCTGGTACTGGTCTGGGTCCATGTTGACAGAGCGCAGCAAGTGCTGCACGCCTTGCCGCTCGTCCCCGCGCCAGCACGGCCACGTCTCGGGGGTGAGGATGGCGTAGCTGCCGGGACAGGGGCCGTGAGCGGCGGCCGGGCTGCAGACCCCCTCCGCGCAGCCACGCGGCTCCTCACCGTTGCAGGAATTTCTGGAAAAGGCGGCGGTAGGCGAAACCAGCCCGGCGTACGCGGATATTCTCCTTCAGCCCCAGGTACTCGACTTGGTGCTTCACCCTGCGGGATTGGGAGGGATGCGCTCGCCGTGGGATGGCAGCATGGCAGCATGGCTCTGCCCATCCCCATCGCTTTGCCTGCGGGTGCCCAGGTCAGAGCCCCCGGAGGATGCACACGCAGAGGGACGTGTGTCCGCACGCTGCCCCTTCGCATCCCCTGGGTCTGGAGGAAAGCTGCTCCTGGCCACCAGGTACCTGGGCTCTGGGGCTCTGTGACCCATTACAGCATCCTCTGTTACCTGCTCTCCTCCCAGTCACGGGGTTTCTTGGTCTCGTTGGGCTTGATGCAGCGGATGTAGTGTGGTGTGCACTTCATTAACGTGTTCACCAGGTCGTTAGCCTGTTTCTGTTGCAAGGATCGGCCTCTGTAGCGTTAAAGGTGTTGGTGGGAGCCCAGCAGCCCCCAGCTGCTGTTTTGCAGCCTCCAGAACCTACCTTGATTTTGGAGCCTGCAGTGGTTGGGCGGCCCTTTTTGTCAGAATCAAGCTTCTCCGGGAAAAGCATCCGGATGAAACCGCTGAAAGGCAGGGGAGAACCCCCGCGTGAGAGCTGCCAGGCAGGGGCAGGACCAGCAAAGGTCCACGTTTTGAGGATGCTGCCCATGACCCCAGCTCTTTTGGGGTGACCCAGGAGACCACAGCACCGCCCATACTCACTATTCGCTGCTCTGCATGAGCTCAATCAGGTCAGTGAAGAGCACGTCCCGGTTGCGCTCACAGAAGCCGTTCACATCGTAGGAGACCTGGGGGCAGGAGGGGAGCTCAGCCCCAGGATGCTGGGGCCGGGGCCTCAGGGTGCAGGGTGCCGTACCTTGCCTGCGTAGTGGTGGATGACAAAGCCTGAGCTCCAGCTGTTGAAGTGCTCATGGGTGCCCACGGCCGCCTGCAGCTTCTGCAGCAGGGTCTGGTCAGCGCCCTCGCCGGTGGCGTGCATGGTGGCACAGACGTCATCCAGGACGCTCATGATCCCGGGAGGGTTCTGGGGGATGGAAGGCAAAGCCAGGGGTGACTTAAGGCTGAGAGCAGGGCCCAATCCTGCATCTGGCTGTGCTCAGGTGCCCCGTGCGGCTTAAAGCTGCTTTGCACTGAAATGCACCTTGGGTGAAGGACATGGAGCTGCAGCTCCCCCAGGGCTGGCTCCTGCCCCCCACCCCAGCAGCACCCAGCCCCACCGAGCCCCCCCAGTGCTTTGGCTCCCAAGGAAGCATCCTGTTGGGGGGGACCCCCACTCACCAGCTTGTTCTCTATCAGGTCGCACACCACCTTGTTGTTGAAGTACTGGATCTGGGTCCATTTGATGCCCTCCTGCACGTACTCCTCCTACAGGGTGGGGGAATGACACACCAAGAGAGCTGGTGGGCTCCAGCTCCGCACCCATGGGACATGCCCTGGCCAGGGTGCCACATCAGTGGGGTGCAGAGCACGGGGATTGGGGTGCTGGTGCAGCCCTATTGGGTTTCAGCTCCCTTGTACCTGTTCTGCCTTCAGGGTCAGCTCTATGAAGATCTGCTGCAGCTTCTCATTCACAAAGTTAATGCAGAACTGCTCAAAACCATTTTTCTGTAAAATGAGGGAAAAGGAAAGAGAAGATGGGGCTGAGTTGGCTTCTACTCAGGTGACTCCAATGGGTGGAGCCTTTGGGTGCTGCTCCAGGGACCCTTCTTTGGGTCATTGGCCACCAACAACCCCTTGCTCTGACCACCCTCGCTGCTGGAGCACGGAAGGAGTGCCCCCCGGCTGGACTCCCACTGCAAACCAGCACCCACCTGGAATATTTCGAAGCCGTAGATGTCCAGCACCCCAATGCTGTACTCCTCGTACGGCTTCTGCATGGCTCGGTTGATGGACTGCAGGGAGAGATGGTGGGAGCCACCTTTGTGGGGCGTGCGGCTGCGTGCAGGAGCAGCCAGCCAGCGTTCCCATGAGCATCCCCTCATCCCCCTCCCCACAACCGTACTCCCCGGGGCACCCACCTCCACGAGGAAGTCAAAGACACGAGCATAGAGCCCCTTGGCCAGGGCGTCCCGGGTGTAAGCCGCCTGCTCCACGTTGAGGGTGACGGTGATGGACTCGGAGCGTCCGCCCCACTTGCTGTCCATCTTGCGGCTGGTGACCTTGCTGTTGAGGCGGTCGCGGTCGATGCCCAGCAGGTAGGCGGGGAAGGCCAGGGCTGGGCAGAAGGAGGGGGGTCAGGGCTGCCCCCCCCGCACACTGTCCACCCAGCCCCAGCCAAAAGTGAGTGGGGCCATGGCATGGGGAGCAACACGATCTGGGATGGGATGTTGCCCTCCCTCAGCTCCATCACAGCCTCTGCCCCCTGCCAGGCACTTGCTAAGCTCTGGCTGTGCCATTTGCTCACTGCCTCAGTTTCCTCATGTTTAACATGGGGAAGATGGGAAGATGCTGATGTTGCCTCTCTCCTCTGCTGGGGGATTTGTGCTATAGAGATGTTGCGATTCATTGCCAGGGGTGCCTGCAAGCATGTAAGTTTGCTTCCCTGGAACAAGGGGGGTTTGGCTACTCACAGTCGGCATTTTCCACCTGGGCATAGTTGCCCTCCTCCCGAAAACTGATGTTGCCCAGGTGGAGGATCCCTGCCACGATCTGCAGCACCAGCTGCTGGTCCTCGCCCCGGATGCCGATCACCTGCATGGCATTCTGGGGGGGCAGGGTGTGGGGGGTCAGTCCCAGTTTGGCCTCAGACAGGTTTCTGGATACCCAAAAACCCCTGGACACTCACCATGGTCTCATGGAAGTCGTTGCGGTCGTCCGTGCCTTCTACCTGGTACGTGTCCGACTGGTTCAAGTAGTAGTAATAATCCGGGCTCATGATGCCCAGGTTCTGCCGCTGCTCTTGGGACGCCCCTTCGATGAGCTGTGGGACACCCGGGGGGCTGCAGCTAGCGGCTCCAGCCCCATGCCCGCTCGGTCCCACGCCCCCATACCTGGTAGTAGATGTGGAAGTTCCTCTCGTGCTCGTTCTGGCTCACCACCCGTGACTTCTCCAGCAGGAAGTTGGAGATCTTCCCCCCGTCGGGCTCACCGCCCCGGCTGAACTGGATCTCGAAGTATTTCCCCTGCCCAGGCATGGTGCCCATCAGCACCCAGCCCCTGGCTGTCCCCTCCAGCCACGCCACAAGCACGACAGGGACGATCCTGGCTATGGCACTGCAAGGTACCAACCCTTGGCATGGTCCACGCCTGCCCCAGGGACTTACAAAGCGGCTCGAGTTGTTGTTGCGGACGGTTTTGGCGTTGCCGAAGGCTTCCAGCAGTGGGTTGGACTGCAGGATGATGTCCTTCACGTGCTGGTGGCCAGAGGAGGGCACGAGCCTGAGCAGGGCTGCGCACTTGTGCCCACTGCAGCTGCCCGCCCCGACTGGGGATGGAGACACGTCCCCGGCCATGGACTGCTCTGTGCAGGGGCTGGGGGAGCAGACAGGTCGGGAGGCGAAACTCTGGGTGCTGGGGTGGGGGCAGCCCTACCTGCACCTTGTCGCCACCCCCGGACACTTTGGAGATGTAGCCCATGATGTATTTCGCTGCCACTGTTTTCCCGGCCCCGCTTTCTCCACTGTGTAAACCGCAAAAGGAGAGGAGAGGTGAAACAGGAGCCCCTGGAGCGCTCCTGGTGGGATGCTGGGGAGCCCCTGGTCCCTCAGAGCCTGGGGCAGCTGGAGGGGATGGGGGCTGTGGCTAATGATGTTGGAGAAGGGGCTGCAGGGGCTCTGAGACATGAACGGGACCAGAGCAGGGCTGAGCTGCAGGAGGAGTTGTTGGATTTCTTGCTGCTGGATTTTGGAGGGGAGGAGGGAGGCTTTGGAGCCTGAAGGGGAAGTCTTTGGCCTTGCCCCACATCCTGACCCCTTCCCTTGCAACACTCAGCCGGAAAAGCACGTTGCACAAGGCTCGGTCCTTGCCTGGGACCACAGCCCCAGCACACCCAGATGGTGCTCACCCGTGGCCAGCACCGGGCTTCAGCCACCTCTTGCCACTGCCCGGCCACCGCAGTTGGCCTGGACACCCCAGGGTGCTGGGGAAAGGGTGCCGGGGGCACCCAGCCACCCGCTGCCCTCTACCTGATGATGACGCATTGGTTCTCCCCATCGATCAGCATGTTTCGGTACATGTTGTCCGTCAGCGCATAGATGTGGGGGGGATTTTCATACTGAGCCTAGAGGGGAGGCAAGGGCAGCAGTGCTGAGCAGGGAGCAGCTGCCAGCCCCCTCTGCAGCCCCCTTCATTCTGCCCATGCGGTGCAGGAGGCAGCAGCATGCAGGATGTCTGCTGGGGTCCCCTCCGCCTTGGGAAGGAGGTGCAGCAGAGCCAGGCACTTGGGCACTTCACCACGTCTGGGTTGCCCTAATGTGTATTTATGGGATGAATTTTCCAGGAATGTGGATTTGCTTCCAAATCTTGCTGCAGACAAGCATTTGGGAGCGCTGACCCGTGCAATCAGTACCCAAACGGCACACTCATGGGACACCCTCAGGCATTTGTATGCAAATGCACCAAATTAAACCTAATTAACTCCTCGCCAGCCCTGCCAGCCTGCACACAGCAGCCTCACCGCCCCCTGGTACAGCTCGATCTCTCGGTCGGTGAAGTACGGCATCTGCTTGAAGGGGTTGACAGAGATGAGCACCGGCCCGATGTAGGTCTGGGCAGCAGGTCAAGGTCCAGGCATCCTCTCCCATGTCCCCCCGTCCTGCCCATCACATCAGAGTGTCCCTGCCTCCTTGTAAGGCAGCACCAGGAATAGCACGATGGGTTTCAGCTCATGACCCGGTGCTCCCTCGGCCGTGGGGTTCCCCTACATCTGCACGCAGCATCCCCAAATTACCCAGGTGTGATAGGGGGGATGGAAAAACAGAGGCTTGCAGCTGGAAGCGGTGCATCGGGAGGATGGGGATGAGTCCCACTGCCCTGGGGAGGATGCTGGGTGTGGAGGCCATGGATGGTGCAGGGCCAGGGTCCTGCTTTCAGCCCACCCGGCAGCAGGGAGGGGAAGGCAGCCAAGGGCAGGAAGAGGGGGGCTTTTCTGGGAAATGCGGAAGCGTGGGGCATTGAGTCATGACTGGATGGGGGCCCTGCACTCAGCGCTGTGAAAAAAGGAAGAAAGAGGCTGCGTGGGGTATTTTTTCCTCCTCCTCCAAAAAAAGTCAACCCCAAGCCCAACCCCCAAGCACATTTAAAACCCTGGGGCTGCTGAAAGAGCAAGGCGGATGGCTGCGTCACTGCCAGCCTGGGACAGAGCATCGCCTTGTAAGGACAGAGCCGCATCTTCAGGGAAACCACAACCACTCATGTCCACAACAGCAAGCGGCTCTGCGCCTGAGCTCCCCGCCACGTCCCGCTCTGCAGCCTGGGGAGCTTCTCCTATCTCTCTGGGGCTGGGGCACGTCTGCAGCAGGCGTGATGCAGCTGGGTGCTGATCTGGCTGCGAAACTGAGCAGGGGCTGGGGGGCCGAGCCGGGCTCAGAGCCTCGGATGGTAGGAACAGCTTCCCCATCTGTACCAAGGAACCGGAGAGCCACCAAACCTCGTGCTTGGTGCTCAGTGGTGTCATCTCTGTAACAAAGCCAGCGACCACAAAAGCATCTGGGCTGGAGGACGGCACGTAAGGGACAGGGAGTTTTCACCCTGTGCTGGCTCAATGGTGTCCCAGAGTCAGTGCAGAGCACCCAGTGGGCATCGATGGATTGTGGGCAACAGCAGGAGGGGATGATGCCCTGTGCAGCTGCAGGGTTTGGTGAGGAGGACCATGCTGCCAACAAGGAGAAGGGGTCCTTCCCCTGGGTAATGGTGAAGCACATGGGCTGCACCAGCTGTGGTGTGTAACAGGGTGCCATGGCCGCCAAACCCGTCCCAATATCGTGCAGGGATGGACACGTTGCAGGCCCTTGCAAAGCCTTAGAGCGTGGCCCTGCTACTCCCCATCCTGCTGCCCTGGGAAGGATACGAAGATGTAATCGTCCATAAAGCGCTTCTTGAGGTTCTCCACGATGGCCTCCTCGGAGATCTTGGAGAGCAGGACCATGTCATCCACTCCGCTCTGCTTGACATTGTGGCTCTGCCAGTGGAAGCGCTCCTTGCTGCCCTGCAGGGAGAGGGTCACAGCGACTGTGGCAGGAATCTGGAACAGGCACCCTTGGGCGGCACAAAGGGGTATTTCAGCCACTGCTGCACATGGGTTTGAGCCATCCCTCTAGCCAGATCCTGCCTCACCACAGGCCCCGCGCTCCCAAGAGGAGCAGAATGGGCTCGCAGCCTGTAGGCACGTTTGTAACATTTCCCCTGCTCCTTACAGAGGTAACAGATGAGTAATGAAGCAATCACCGCACAGGCTCTGCATATCAGTCAAAGGGGCAGCAAAAACAACCCTGGGGAAAGGCAAAAAGCATGGCCTGTGGGGCACCCCGGCTGCGCCCCTGCATCTCCACTGCAGCGGGGCAGAGCTGGGAATGTCACCCCCTGCCCTGCCTGGGGAAACCCAAGCACCCATTTTCCTGCCACCCCAAATTCACCCTTGCAGCATTCTCGGGGGCAGCAGGACAGAAGGAAGACCGTGGGCTGTGATTTAAGTGGTCGTGGGGCTAAGCACAGCCCTGGGCTGGGTGGGATTCCACTGCCCAAAAAGAAAACATCCCAGAGGGTCCTCGGCCTTGTTGCTGCAGAGTAATCTGCCTGAATGTGCCCACGATGCCTGGGAGGGGACACCCACGGCTGGAGCCGCCCCCGGCTCCTCTGCGCACCCGTCCTGCAGCCACCAGCCCCGCAGTTCCGCTTTCACCCCGGTGCTCCTGGTGCTGATTTCACTTCTCCCCCCCATTACCCCCAGCCTCTTACTCTTTCCATTTCCCTTTTCTTCTCTTCCCCTTTTGCTTCATTTTCCTGCCGATTCTCAAGCTTTCAGGCCTCAGGATGCTGCTGCCTTTGCACCCTTCCGTCTGCCCCTGACGGTCGCAGGCAGCCGCCCCCATCCCCCAGCAGCATCACGAGGGGTGACCGAGGGATGCTCGTGGAGCAGGGAGGGGATCAGCAGCATTGGGCTGCTCCCCCTGGCCACCCCCATCCCTGGTGGGCTGCTGGGCTTTGTAACCCTACTCACAAAATCCCAGCTACCGAACGCAGCTCACGGCCCTATAACCAGTGGGGGGGCTTTCAGCTTCCTTGCCCCTCTGCAAGCAGTTGGGACACACGGGCCTGGGTCAGCTCAGGGGCTCTGGATGGGATCGGGGCTGTTCACAGAGCTTCTCCTCTTCCACCAGTTCATTGCTTATGGTCCTTTTTCTTGGTTTCCCCTCCTCTTCTTCCCCTCCATCCTAATGAGCCCACAGAAAGGCCACCCAGGTCACCATGCTGTCACCCAGGGTGCTGCCGGTGACCCCAAGGTTGCCACCCCGACCTGGCCAAAACCTCATGCTTCAAGGGGAGGTGAGCAGGTCGGGAGGAGCCCATGGGGACACTGACACCTCGGCTTCCCCATCTGCCACTTACATCACCCCAAGCCCCCTGGCGCAGGCTCCCTGAGCTCACGCTGTTTTCTTATAGCCCTGAATTAAGGCCAATGTAGGCATTTCCTGTACTGCAAGCTTCGCGCTTTCGAGCTGACACCTGAAGTTTCTCCTTCACTCAAATGATTGCTCAGAGCAGCTGGAAGCCAGCACATGCCTCCTCCTCTTCCTCAGACACAGATTAGGGGTTTTCCTGGCTCAGCCCGGCACCTGATGCAGCACAGCTGCAGGGAAAGCACCGTCTCACTTTAAACGAAGGTTTTGTCCCAGACGTCTGCAGGGCTGTGGGTGTTTCTGCTCTGTTTTGGGGAGCACAAAGGCTGCCCAGCTTCCCTGGGAGCATCCTGTGAGGTGAAGATTTCATGGGGCCATGGCTTAACATGCTGGGTAAAAGCCTTGCGAGAGGTGAGGGGTAGCATCCCTGTTGGGAGCAGGGGCTCCGTGCAGGGCAGAAGCTGAATTTGCTTTTAAAGGTTTGGGCCAGGGATTCCCAGTCCCTTCCTGTGCTGCTGGCCAAGGAAAGGGGTGAGCTGGAGAGCAGTGGCTCAACAGCCACTGCCACCAGATGGGTCCTGCCAGGAAGGGGACAGGCGGGTGGCCAGGACCAGACACCTCCACGAGCCATTTCGTCCTAGAGCCGAGTGGGAAGAGGCTTTCAGCAGCCCTTGGACCGGACATCCAGGCACAGTTTGCAGCCACTTTGTGCAAGGGGCGTTGCTCTGCTGACAGCCCTATACATGATGGGTGCGTGTGTGGGGGCCAGGAGCCCACCAGGAGCCCCTGCAAGGGCTGCAGGGTGGGGGACTGTCACCACCACAGCCACCACCCATGACCAGGGCTGCGGATGCAAGCAGTGACCTCAGGAGCAGCCCTGCACCAGCGATCGCAAAACATTGTCTGTTTTTCTTCAAAACTCAAGTCTGAGCCACCAAAAAAACAAAACCCTTGCAAGTGCCGAAGGCGGAGCGGACGCAGCCCAAGGTGGCATCTCTGTTCTCAAGATAGGGCGAGCCCAGATGCAGCCAACACCTTTGAAACCACAGGAAGCCTTGAGAAGAGGAGGACAGGGTGTTGCACTGCTGTCAGCAGCCCGGCTGGCCCCTGACATGGGCACAAACAGCATCTGGGGAAGGGGTGTTCACCCCAGAGTTCTGGGGACGGAGGTTGACCCCGAAGCAGGGTCCCAGGGGGGATGTGCAGCCACGACCCCTTGTGAAACCATGAAACATCATCGGGTCTCAGCTGTCTGTGTCTTGTGGGGACAGTGCTGGAGCAGCCTGTTGGAGGTGACAACTGCAACCAGTGGCTGCTGTAGGGAGGAGGAGGCTCTGCTTCAGCCCGGCTGCTGTCCCCGCTCCTGGCTGGCGGCAAGCAAAGGCCGGGGACGGCTGCGCTCAGACGTGCGGAGGGAGCAGAGCTGTGGGCTGGAGGATGTGGCCATGGCCACACCGTGCAGCCCCTCACGCCACGCCTGAGCATCTTCTTCATTTTGAGAGCCTGCATCTTCCCCTTCTTCCTCCAGATCAACTTCCAGCTCTGGCCGCTGCCCTCGCAGCAGCCCCGAGCCACCATCCCCATTTCCCTGCATGCACTGGGGTGCGAGGTTCGACCCCGGGCACTGGCACCTGCAGGTCCCTCCCAGCCTGAGCTGGTCCCGGGGGGCACAAACACCCCCGGCAGCGCCCACCACACCACTGTGCTCTGCCCGCACGCTGCTGGTGCCATGAGCACTGAAATCAGAAGCGCTGGCAGGAAGCTGGGCCAAGAGGAAGACAGGGGTTCCCGTATGGGGACCAGCCTGGCAAAATCAAGAGCGCTTTGTGCCCAGCCTGGCTCACCGCCTGCTGCCATTGATCCCGCTCGGGTCAGTGCTCCCATGTGCATCAACCCTGCAGGATCCTGCACTGATCCTGCACCCAACACCCTGCGCCCATCCCCAGCAGCTGCTCCCCAGCACCGTGCCCCACACGGCACCTCGCTCAGCCCCAGCCCTGCTCCTTCACCCTGAGCCTGGGCAGCTCCTTTCCCTCTCCATTGGGGACGTCGTGGGGGGCTCCTGGCACCCCCAGACCCAGGTGGGTGCAGGAGAGGACAGGGCTGAGATAGCCCCAAGGTGGCAGAAGACACCCAAAGGTGACACCCAGGGCTCCGGGAGAGGACAGGGCAGGGGGAAGCCAGCAAGGCCCCCGCTTGCACTCACCATGTTGTCCCTGCGTCCTGCCCCTGGGGATGGGGTGCTCGGGGCTCCTGTCACCGTGGGCACAGGTCCATCCCAAAGGGCTTTGCTTTGGTGTTTCTCCTGCAACTACAACTTGCTACTATTTTTTTTTTCTCCTCCCACTTCCTCATTTAGTGCCGGTTTGCTGGGGGGGGTGGGGAGGGTGAAAGCCTCTTCCCACTGCAGAGGGGGGAGCCTGGGGTGGCCCTCCCCAGGGTGCCCCCACTGCCACTGCCAGCGGGTGCCTGGGTCACTGTCCTGGGGATGCAGGTGGTGCTGGTGGGCACAGGGTGCAGCCTGCAGGGATGCTCAGAGCTCTGAACTTTTCCCCCCACCCCGGGGGTCGCTTTGATGCAGCTGGGGGATGGTCTGCTCTGAGGTGGTTTTAAGAGCATGATGGTGTTGGTTGTTCCTTTTTTTCCACATCTTTTGGATTAAGCAGACCATGCTTAAGGAAGCGTTTTGGCTGGAGCTGGTTCAGAGACCATCGGGCTGCAGGAAGATCAGGACTGCCTGACGTCCCAGGGGTACGTGTCTCAAAACCGGGGAGGTTTCTGTACATTCCAATTAATATTAAGGTAAAGAGGGCAGAGTCAATGAGGGCCTTTCCTCTGGGATTTCAGCTCTTACCTGCTGCAGCCCCTGGCCACACTGCCTCTGCCTCCAACTCTGGCAAAGGCAATGTCAGATGTGGGTGGGAGCCAGAGGCATCGCTTGGGGTGTGGGGCAGGAATCCGACCCGGGGCACCCCAGGCCTTGCAGCACCCATCCCTGTGGGTGCACCCATGGCCACGAGTGCTGAGGCATCCATCATGCAAACGGGCATCTTCCCCACCACATGCATCGCTGGAGGGGCACAGCGCAGGGAGCGTTTGCCATGCAGTGGGTGAAGGTTCCCAATGCGGGAGGCAGCTGGAGAGAATGGGGACAAGCATCACTACCGCAGCACTGCTGCTTTATGAGGCTGAAGGCACCAAGAGCTCAGCAGCCGAAATGCTCGACCTCAGCAGCCGGGAGCAAGGTGCCATGACCCACGCACAGACAGGGGAACGCAGAAAAGCGTTACTGCTCACGAGATGTTATCAGGCCACTCAGTGCCTTTTTGAAGAGCGCCGGTTCCTGGATTGACAAGACAGCAGAGACCTCGGTGTCATTTCTTTCTTTCTAAGAAATAGCATTTCAGCCTCGAGGGTGAAAGGAGAAAAGACTGAAACTGGACGTGAGCACAACACATGGACTCAGCAGGATAAAATGCCCCCGAAACATGTGAGCAGAGCCAAACCCTAAGCAGCTCTCAAGGAGCCCACTCGTGTTTGCATTTTCTCAATGTCACTCAGGATTTTGCAGTGTCCAAGTCAGGAGATTCGGATGCCGCTGCTTGTAGCTGAAATGGAGATGCTGAACACCCCGAGGTGAGTGGCAGAGCCGACCGCTTCAGCTGCCAAGGACGAGGGCAGCAGCGGCTCTGTCCGGAGACCCCTTGGAAAGGGACTCGTGCAGGATCCACATCTGGGCTGGGCTTTACTTCTGTGTTGCTCAGGCTGAGCATTTTGCCCTGCGTCTGCCCTGCACGCACTGCTTCACGCCTCAGGAGACAGGAATTGAAGCCAGGAAATGCCATCAAGGAAATTGCCCTTGCAGGGAGGGCAAATGCTGGTGTTGGGGCTGAAACCTCTGCTCAGGTGGGTGCAGCATCTGGCTGCTCCATGCCTTCCCTGCATCCTTAACCAGAAAGCTCGTGCTTTTAAGCATTTTTTTTTTTTAATACATAAATTCCTCCTTTTCTGGTGGTACATTTGGGGATGAACAGCAAAACCATACCCTGTGTAACAGCAGCTCCTCTGTCGGGACATCCCCTCCTGCAAGAGCTCCCCACATCACCCCATCCCTTGCACCACTGTTGTCTCAGGCTCCAAGCAAAAGAAACCCCTAAAATCCCAAACCAGCATTAGCAATATGGGGTTTACACGCCCAGGGGTGCACAGCCCACCCACTAGGGGTCTTCCAAGGGGAAGCCAGTTCCTTTGTGTCATGCAGCAGCTCTAGACGAATCCCCCAACCCACTCTGGTCACTTGGGGCGCAGGGAACCCCACCGCTGCCCAAACCCCTCTTCTAGCATCAGCACAGGCAGCATTCTGGCATGGGGCTGTCCAGAGCCAAGGCTCGCCAGTTGAGAAACAACACTGGGACCAGAACCTGCGCCTGGGATTGTAGCTACTCCTTTATTATAAATCATGCCGTTACGTCGCTCCTCCTTAGAGTTAGTATTTTAAACATTTTTCATTATATATATCTATATAAAAAGGTGAAAACACCCCCTCCCAAAATGTCAGAATGGAGCATTGCACTGGGAAGGAAGACAAATTAATGCCCGCTTGCCAGCCAAAGGGGATTTGCTGAGCACCAGAGAAGCTGCAATCGGCTGATGAGCGGGTAAAAATACAGACGGTAGAGTAACACATCAGGGCTGGCAGGGCGGAGAGGCTCGCTCTGGGGAAAGAGGGCTGATCTTGACCCTGCACCCTGAGGATGACCCCCCAAGGGGAACAGAACCTGGCCTGGGACAAGGTTTCTCCTCTTTGTGATGCAGAAAGGCCCAAAAATAATAATAGTAACAAAAAGCACATGCTTAGTACATTGCAAATTCAGGTCTCCTCCAGCAGGCTGCGGTGGCCCATTGGAGATGTGTGTTGGCCCAGATCTGGCTAGGAGGTGACCTGGAGGAATGTCAAGCCTGCTCTTTTCCCATCACTGGAGGTCTCCTGGGGGCAGTGGCATGGCACTGGGACTGGTACCCTGAGGCCACAGCTGCATGCAGCGAGGCTGCCTTTGGAGGCAGAGCACCCTTGGAGGCAGAGCACCATAGGAGGCAGAGCACCATAGGAGGCCGTGGCATTCCCTGGGGAGGGCCCAGCCAGGACCGGGCACAGACTGGTCCCAATTCATGGCTTGGCAGTGGGGATGCTGTGACCACAACAGTTCTCCTCCAGCATCCTCCCTGGCTTTGCTTCCTGCAGCCCAGCACAGTCTCAACACCCTGTAAGTGACTGTGTGACCCCGAGCATGCCTCGGCCCTGACCTCAGCTCACGCTTTGAGGTGTCTTCAAAAGGAAAAACAGTCATAATAGTGATAAGGGCTTTTAGGAAAAATACGGGGATGCCCCAATCAAAGTAGGTTGTGAAGGGAGTTTGAATAACTCCCTCTCCCAGTTAAACTGGTGTCACCGCTCTACTCACTGAGTGACCTGTTCTCCATCACCTGCTGCAGGTCCCAAGGTGACAGGGTGCAAATGAAGCAAACATCCCTGCTCCCACCCCACTCCCCATGGCAGCTTGTCTTCGTCCATCACCCAGAAGCTGATGGCTACAAACCACACTCATCACATCACCCATGGCACCTGAAAACTCCTCTCTGTCTCCCCTGGGAAAGGCAGCGGCACCCAGGGATGGCTTGCGCTGCCCTCGGGACGTGAAGCAGAGTAGGATGAGGCAGGAGCAGGGCGAGTGGTACCACCTCGGCGCCTGCAGGACCTGGGTCCGCTACTAAATAAATAACAGTATCAGAATTTCAAGTAATGTCCCTGCTGCCGCGCTCTGCCCAGCTTCTCCCTCTCCCACCATGGTGACCGGCTCCTCTCGCGCTTGGCCATGGTCTCTGCAGTAGCCGGCAGTGGTTTAACTGGGATCTGCCATTGGGATGCTCGGGGGCGAAGGGTGCGTGTCTTTGGGGGACAGGTGGGGTGACGCCGGCTCCCACCGGAAGCACGACCAGTGTCTGTGTTGGACCCAGGGAAGGTTCCCGGGGCGAGAGGAAGAGCCTGGCTCGGCGGCCCTTCGGCGCAGCTCTTGCCTTCCAGTTTTCCCACAGGGTCACCATGTTCCTAGTGCCCCTGGCATGTTTTACAGCACATCTGTCGGAAGTACGTCCGGCTGCAGAACTTGAACTTCAGGACAAGCGGGCAGTAGGCCACCTTGTTCACATCCTTGCACTCTGGATGGGTGACAGAAGGAAGTGGAGTTAGAGCTGCGTCCAGGGTGAGGAGCTCCAGGGCAGGCTTTTAGCCAGTCCCCTTCAAGGCCCTCCTGTGGCACCCCGATGCCCAGCTCCGGGGGGCCGTTTGCCACAGAGGAGCAAGATGTGTTGGTACTGAAGAAACAGCCACTGAGAGCCTCACTACTGAAAGCCTACCTTTGCAAAGGTGCAGTTACTTCGTTTATCATGGTCACAGTGCACTGGTTTGGCCATGGACCACAGGGGACAGCATCAGGTCTGCCCCCAAAAGCCTTAACCCACAGCTAGAGCCCAGCACAGGCTGTGCTGGCTGCACTGCCCCTGCCCCTTGTGGTCCCGGACGCTGGCAGGGCTCAGCGCCTCCCCCCAAACCCGCTGCCTCCCTTACCTTCAGGGTTGTCCGTGGGTCCTGACTCGCACTTGGTCTCGCACTGCTGCATGCCAGGAGGCTGCAGGGTTTCCACGCAGTCGCCAGACGGCTGCCCGGTGTGAGCCAGGCACTGGACGGATCGCCTCTGCTGGCCAAGGCCGCACTGCGCAGAGCACTGCCGGGAAACAACGCAACACCCAGCTGCAGTGGCTGCAATAGCGTGGGGGAAGAGGGCACAGCAGGGCTCAGGAGGTGCAAAAAGTGCTTGATGCAATCGTCCCTTCCCACAGCACCGGCACAGCTGAGAGCTCCAGCCCTGCTCCCCAGAAGGTTGGTCCGAGACTCCAGGGTCTCCAATCCAGCCCTAAATCACCAGCCCTTGGTAGCCCTCCTGCACCTCCTGCATTGCGAGGGAGGACTTCCAGCACTGCCCTGCTGTGGGCACCGTGCTGGGCAGACCGATGGTGGCCCCACTTCCAGCCATCCCAGCCCATCACTGCAGCCCAAAGGCGCGTAGGGACAAGCCGTGTCCCACAGAGACACAGCCAAGCAGGGATGGCCGAGATTGTGGTGACCACCAGGCATCTCTGAGGCTGCACACACACTGTCTGTGCCCAGCTGTGCCCAGCCCTGACTTGGCTGCTGCCATGTCCATGTGCCCATGGAGCTAAGGCTCTCCATGACCTGGGATCATGGAGCCTTCCACGGGCTCCCTCCATCCCCGCCAGATGTTGTACAGTCCCTACGTTGTGATCGAGGGGGTGGGCACCCGTCCAGCCCCACTGTTCTGGCAGGACCCCCCTGCTTGTTGGGTAGCAGAGAGGTTTGAAGTCCTAGATCTAAGGGAGCGTAGGGAAGTCAGGCAGGTTTCCAGAAAAAGTAAAGGCCCAAGTGCTCTGTAGGGACAGCACCTGGCCCCTTTACTTTTTTTTTTTTTTTTTAAACCTGTATTTACCTTTTTTGCTGCAGAGCAGCTGCAGTTCTCAGCCTCCGTCAGGGGATGAGGCTGGAGGAGAGAGGCCACTGCCGACCAGCAGGGGCTGATCAGAAATTTATGGCACATTCTGCAAACGTGAGGCTCATGGCATCCCTCCAGCAGGCTGAGAGCCAGCAGGGCTGGGAGCTGTAGGGACAGCCCTACGTCACACTAACACAGTGACAGCCACCCCACCAAGAGCCAGCAGCTTGTGGGTAAAAGGCTTGTGTGCACTGGGATTTGAGGCCATTGGGGAACAGAGCCTTGTCCCGCAGTAAGCCCAGGGGTAAGAGCGTCCGTACCTCTCCCCACTCGCCAGTCACCCAGCGTGGGGGTGGGCAGCGCCGCAGGTTGCACCTCATGCTGGTGGGGGGCTTGGAGCCCTCGGGACACTGGGAGGTGGGCAGCGTTGTGCTGTGGTCGCCGCTCTTGCAGAGCACGATGCGGTGGCGGAAACCTGGCCCGCAGCTGGGGGTGCACTGCAGAGAGGAGACAGGCAGTCAAAGACACGCGGCGAAGAGCAGGGACAGGCAGCGTCGGCTCTCCCCACCAGGGCTCCTGTCTCGCCCATCTCCTGAGCTGTAAGAGGACACCTCCCCACGTTGCACTCTTCATGTGTGACATTACCAGGGCTCTGTCCTAGTGCCCGACACTGTCCTACAGACCAACATCCTCAGAGAGATGAAGGCAGCAGATGAGCACGTACCTCAGACCAGTCCAGGGCGACCCACTCTGGAGGGCACGTCTGGTTATTGCAAGGCTCAAGCATCTTTGGCCGTGGCTGGGTACAGGAGGCATCATCCAAGGTCTTCTCCTCAGTGGGAGAGATCTTACGCTTGCAGAAGACACTGCGTGTGCGGACACCCTCGTTGCAGCTTCGGCTACATTCGGACCAGTTCCCAATCACCCAGCTGGGGACAGGGAGAAAAGCAAAGCTTGCAAGGGACACGAGGGAGACAAATGCACCCCCAACAGAGCTGCCCCAGGCAGTGTCACCCCTAGGGACTGTAGCAGGGGACTCTTGACTTGAGACTGGCAGAGGGGGGAATTTCACCCTCTTCCACACCAGATCTTCTCCCCGTGCTCCCTCCACCTGCTCCAAGCTGCGGTACTCACGCCGGGGGGCATGGCTCGGTGTTGCATGGCCTCTGCCGCTCTGGCATTTTGGTTTCAGAGCTGCAGAAATGGTTGGAGACAGTTGAGCTATCGGAGAGTTTCCTGCATACGACGGACTGGATCTGGCTGCCTGCCGAGAAAAAGAAAGCAAGGGGGTGAGAGCAAGCCTGAGGCTGGTGCTGAGCTGGGCTGCTGGTATAAACCCCATGGCTCTGCTCCTGCACAAGCACATGACAGCACTGCCACTTGTCACTGCACCTTGTCAGGCGTGAATCTGCTTCTCTATTCACAACCAAGGCCTCCTTGGCCTCTCACGTCTCTGAGAGGGCTGGGTGGGGTGAAGGCTCACCAGCCAGGGCAGGGCTCAGCAGGGCTTGCGGAGGATCAAAGGGTTCCTGGGATCTCACCCTCAAAAAAACCCAACCTACCCTTTGTCTTGTGAGGCTTTCCAGGCAGCCCTGGGGGGAACAGCTAGCAGAAGAGATGGAAACATCAGCCTCAGCTGAGGCCTAGAACAAGAGCAGGTCAGGGCCCTTAGTTTTAAACAGGAAACATTATTAGGCCTTTCAAACTGCCTCTCTCTCTCCTTCTGAATGCTGGCTCAGTCTCTTGCAGCCAGGCTCTCCAACAGCCATGAGAAATGGTGCTAACCCTTGTAAAAGCCCACGGGATCCAGGGAAACATCTCTCCCGCATCCCTCCTCAGCTGACATGCGGTCAAACCTCACCTCCTGCACACAGCACTGAGCATTTGGTCCATGGGGTGTAGTGCCAGGAGTACTGGTTGGAGGCATCCCTGCTGATGGGTGCGTTGAACTTGTACCGGATCCCCTGCAGCTCTGTCCGCACGAGGACCTGCAGGGAAAGGCACGGCCGAGGGATCAGTGCCGCTGAGTGCAGCATGGCTGAGACTGCATGGATGGTGTGCCATGACCCCAGTGCTTTCTGTGAAATGCAGGGCAGCTGAAATCTCTCCCCTCCCCTTTCCAGTCCCTTCTAGCACTGACATGACAGCCACCAGTGGTGACGATGGTGCAGCCATGAAGGTGACATTATCAAAGGACAAGCTCCTGCGCACTTACAAAATGGACTGTTCCAAAGCCTGGCAGATCAAGAGAAGGAGACTTGGGAACTTAGGGCAATTTACCTCTGATCTATGTGCCCCTTTTACTTTGGGCAGTGAGGACAGAGGCTGGTTAGCTCTAATTCCCATGCAGTCACCACAAGGCGTCTCTAGCCCAGACAAGGCCTGGTGGGAGTATGCAGAAATGTGCTGTTACCAACCATGACAAAGAGGGTGACATTGGTGGGTCCCAAGGCCTCCAGGGACTCAGGCTCGTCTGGGGACCTCCTGTAGTGGAATGTGGTGCCTGCGATGTCAAAGCGTCGTGGCGGGTCGATGGAGAGCTTCCCGTTGATGTAGTACTCGCCGCCCTCCCCTCTCAGCGCTGCCAGGACAGGGGAGGAAGGGTCAGCAGAAAGGCTGAACATGTGCCCATGTCCAGCGTTGGCCACAGGCTCCTCATCTGCTGGGCTCAGAGCACTGTTATGTGGGAGGGGAAATATCCTCGGCCTCATTTTACAGGGCAGGAATAGGTGGGGCAAAGAAAACAGATGCCTGAGTCAAGGTCATGCAGAAAGTCACAAGCAGAGAGGGGACCGATGCACTCGTCCCCTTGGTCTCAGCCTCCCCGTCACCACCCTGCGGAAGGACGATGCTGCAGGGAGCTGAGCCAGCTGCGGCGGTGGGGACACCTGGCAGCACGACGAGCTGCTGGCCACAAAGCCAGGCTCGAATCCAGCTGTGCAAACTGGATCTTGGCTGCCGGGGCTACTGGAAGAGGCTGGTCCCCAGCTGCCTGGCTGCGGTTGCTGATGGAAGTCACTAGAGGGAGATCGGCTCTCGCCCTCACCCGCTCCCGCTCCCATTCCCACGCTCGCCCTGCTCGTGCTGCGCCACCAGCACCGTCCACATCTGTGCCACCCCTGCCCTCACTGGCTGACACTGCCATGATGCTCTGGGGCAGGGAGGGTGTTTGGGACTGATGAGGATGGAAGATGCACCTTCCCGTCCCACCAGGGGTACAGGGACAGCTCCTGCAATGGGAGACACTGGTGGCAGCAGTAGAAAGAGCCACAAGCTTGACCTGTGCCTCCAGTGCACAGAAATCCAACTCAGACAGCCATGAGGAGTCTCCAGTTTACCCAGAGTATCCCTGAACACAGCAGAAAGAGCCAGCCTGGAGGAACACTGCCAGGACAGCCCCTCTGCCACCTCCCACTGGCTCCTGATCCTGGAGAGCTGCCGCAGAGGCACCCGAGCGAGCTCCCTGCCCACCCCTCCGCAATCGCTGCCCATCGCACGGACGACAGAAAGAGAAGACAAGGGGAAAGAAAAAAGCCTGTTAGAAAAACATTGAGCCAGAGTCTGGCTGGAAAATTAAGCCCAAGGAAAATGTGAGCAGGTCTATTTTTAATCCCCAGCCCAACATGCTGGAGGAGGGGGGAATGCCAAGGAGCCGCAGGCAGCGCCAGGAACAGCGGGGTGTGAGGTTTGCTCAGGGTTACGCTGCTGAACAGTGAGCGCAGGACAGAGGCAGAGCCATGGTGAGATGGGGCTGTGTGTACCACAGGCGGCCCTGCCAGCAAACCCTGCTGCCCTCCTCTGCCCCCACACCATGCTGGGACCCCTAGCCCCATTCCCCTGCTGAAGCAGGAGGTTTTCTGTTCTGGGCCTTTCTCATACCCCGCTAACAGCAGGGCAAAGGACAGGCCGAGCAGTCTCTGGCTGGGATTTCAATGTCCCTCAACCCCTTCTCACCTAGGTAGTTGATGGAGAGGTTCAGCTCCCGGATGTCAATGTGGACGGAACCCTTGGGAATCTGGATCACCTCCTCGTAACCTGCGAGACACCATGGGGCAGTGAAAAGCAATGCTGAGCCTCTGAGCCCACCGCCAACCCCATTCTGTACTAGATGGGAGTACGTGCCATCCTGTTACATGGGGGTTAAAACATTAAACAAGGTACTGGCAGTGCCAAGGTGTTTGTTTAGCCACCCATCACAGTTAAACAGAGCAGGGAGGAGGGCAGGAACTTGGCGCTTTGTGCCAGCGGTGGCTGGGATACGGCTTGGTCAGCGAAGGGCGATATGCTCTCTGCTTTCAGCCTGGTCCTACCCTTTGGGCTGGTTCCCTGGGATGTCCCTGAGGGTCCTGTGTGTCCCTAGGAGCACTGAAGCCAAGATGCCCCTAGTGGGGAGGGGCCCCAGGACGGGTGACGCTGGTTGTGCTGGCAGGGCTGCTGCTCCCTACCTCCCTCTGGCAGGGACTGGTTGAAGACGCCCTCGATGGTCTCGCAGGAACTGCCGTCTCCCCCGCACACACGGCACTTGTCCTCCTTCGCATCAGAGCCCAGGACACGGTCACAGCCCACATGCTGGAAGAAGGAGCAGCAGGGGATTAGTGAACCTGGTGGGGCCCTGTCCTCCCACACCCGAGCTGCAGTGTCCCAGGAGCAGGGAACTCCCTGGGCTCTGTTTCGCTCCCCTCCATTGCCCTGGCATGCCCCGGTCTGCAGACACATGCAGAGCAGAGGCATGCCCACGCTGCCTCTACCCACGCTGGCTCTGCCCTTGCCTCAAGCCCATCCCAAAGCCCGGCTGCACCTTGCACTCCCCATTGACACAGATGTCGTTGGAGTCCTGCCGGCACGGCGTCCCATCCACCACGGCTGCGGCTCTCTCTGTGTAGAAGTTGAAGCCCTCAGCCAAGCAGTTGAGAGAACAGGCTTTCACACCCCCTAGGGAAGAGGTGGAGGTTTAAATGATGCCACCGAGGAGAAAGAGAAAGGATGTGGAGAGACAGACCTTGCTCTCGGTCTCCCCATGGCGTCATCCTGCACCTGGCCTGGCTGCTCAGCTCCAGGTGTCCAGGAGGACGTCCCCGCCATGAGGAGGGACTCATGGAGGTACCCGGACATCCTCATAGTGATCAGCACCAAGGCACGACCCTTGAACCAGACACTGACACACGGTGAGACACTGTCCTTTCTGCACATCCTGGGGAACTGTGTGACAGGGAATGAAATAATCTGACCCGCTCTTATGTGGTATCAGTCACTCCTGGGCCACCTGGCACGTTACGAAGGCTGTTGTGGCACTTGTGTCCACTTTACAGGCAAGGAAATTGAGGCAGCAGTTCTAAAGCAACTTCTCTAAGATCAGCCCAAAAGCTAGAACTGAACTGTCTCCTTAGTTCCAGTCCAGTTTCTCAGCTACCACACGACACAGCCAGAGAAAGCATTTCTTTCTGTCCAGAACTGGTGGGAACTGAGCCATTCACAGCAGAGAAGGTGACAGAAGTATGAGGAGGAAGGGGAAGGATGCTCAAGTTACAGCTGAAATACCTGCTTCACAGCAGCCTTTGCCAAAGCACCAGCTAAAGAACAAAAAAGCTGGATATCTGGATATTGGCTTACGGTGCTTGGAAGCAGGACTGGTTATGGAGGAAGGAAACTGGAAGGAGAGACCTGAGCACAGCAGTTTCCTCTCTGCTGTCATTGGATTTCAGCAAACAGCCCAAGGAGATCCAACAGCCTGCAGGACCCTGGCAGAGAGCAAGTCCTGGCGGTTTGCTCCTGCAGGCACCGGCCGCAGACACAAGCCGCCTGCCAGAGCTGGGAAGCCCCTAAATTGTAGCAACTGAAATCTTCAAAATCTGCAAGTCGTTATTGCACATCAAAGGGGCAGATGGAGGGGAGGGGTGGCCCAGCTGTGCCTGGGAGCACCCGAATGCAGCTGGGGGGAAGGAACAGTGAAGCTGGGGGAGGGAGGAACAGGAGAAGACACAAGAGGGGAATTCAGCTGCTTGGAGGCATGCCGTCAAGCAGGATGCCTGGACAAGCCCCTGGAAAAGGTGCTCCATCAACCCTTCCTCTGGAGAGCCAAATGCTCTGCAGCACCCTGGGCTCTCCCCTGCCTCCGAGGGAGCACCAGAGCCACCAAGAGGGCCAGCGCAGCAGGCATGGCCCTGAGAACTCACGGCCGTCTGCCACGGCACGCCTGAGCCCCAGGTCTGCCCTGCCAGGCCTCAGGTGTAAAACATCAGCGGCAGGGTTAACAGCACGAGCCACATGCCTGCAGCATCCACAGAGCACAAGCTGGTCCTCAGCGCAAGCCTCCGCAGGCGTTCAGCAGCGGATGCGCAGGCTCTGCAGTGCCCGAGCCATCTGTGCAGAGGTGGGTGCCCCGCGGGCGAAGAGCCTACTTCCAGAAAGCGACTGGGACCCCCTCGGTGTGCCCAGCAAAAGTTACAAATTCACTGGCAACTGAGGAATAAGCTGCAGACCCAACCATACAGCCCCGAACAGCACATGATCTGCCGCAAGCTCTGTACAAATCCCAGCCTGCTGCCCCCAGGTAGGCGAAATCCCTGGGCAATTCTCAGTGTGTTCCTTGGTTTTGGGATGAGCAGTGTGAGGTCAGTAAGAGCCAGGTCTGCTGCGGGTACTGTCCTCTATCTGCTACGCTGTGCCTCAGAGGATGTTTTGTTCCTCCTGCCTGCCCTGTCCCACAGAAGAATTAAAGTGCATTACAATTTATAATGAGCAATCTCCTGTTTTCTGCAAGCCCCTGCTCCTCCCCATCCCTCTCCCAGCCCCATGAGCCATTTCTCTCTCCCTTGGCTCTTGCATCCGCCAAGAGCAAAATGAATAACTAAGCGAATGAAACAAAATAAACAAACAATTAAAGCTGCATTCCACGAGGTATCTGCTGACTGCTGGGCTCCGAAAGGCTGAGCTCAGCACTTCTCACTGGGGCTGTCTTTCGCTCCTGGGGTCTGGGCTCCAGGGCCGTTATAAATCACCGCCAGGAAAACACGCCGTACTGGCCCCACGCAAAACCCAACCTCAGCGTGCCAGTGACCCGGCGGCTGGCGCCAGGCTTCCAGCGGGTGGCTTCATCCCTTCCCAAATTCCCCGTGGGACTGGTGCCCTCCTCCCCTTGCAGCTGCAGGGTGTGGGTGCTGCGTGCTTGGGAGGTTTCCCATCTAGCAAGGGACATCGCCGTGGGGCTGGAGTCTGATGGCTCTGATGGGTGGATGGCGCGGGCAACCTCGCACCGCCGCGCCTTTTGGCGATGGGGTGGCTGGAGGGTGCAGCGCTGAAGGCAGTGGCCAAGCTCAGCAGGGGGAAGAGGCTCAGCCAGAGCGGTGAACGTCTCCTGGCCCGGGGACACAGGCTCAAAAGCAACCTGCAGAGCACAGTCACTACCAGCTGGAAGGCAGATGAGTGCCTGTGCTGCGAAGTCCTGCCAGATCACTCAGACTTGGGCAAATAAATCTGTTGGGAGGGGTGACAGTGTTGATCCTTTAACGCCGCCACGGTCCCAGCTGACCTGAGGGCCCAGCGTGGACAGCCCACATCAAGAGCTGATGCTGCTAACGCTGACAGTGGTCTGCCAGGCAGGTGGGGGTCAGGGCACATCTCTCTATGAAAGCTGGGAGCTGGCACTTGACCCCCCCGCCCCCGACCAGTCTGAGGAGCTGCCACTTCCAGCCCCTTTACTTGTGTGAATGGGGACACATCACTTTCCTGCCTAGTGCTTCAGTTTCCCCCCTGTGCCACTGCAGGGGAAGACACTGATACCCTTTGACACCAAATAAATGAAGTTTCAGTGCCAAATAACATAGTCCCTTGTAACCATTACGCAAAGCCAATCTGGATAGCTGACACAGGGAACTCCCAGATCCCTTCAAGACGTGGACACACCAACACTCACAGCCTCCTGAGAAGAGGACAGGTTTCATCACCTTATTTTATAGGAGAGGAGGCAGACAGAGGAAGGGGCTTATTTGAGAGCCAAAGCAGAAATCAGTCAGGACCAGATTCAAATACAAAGGCCAACTGCAACTGTCCAGCTGTCCCCTGGGCTCAGGCCGGTACTCAGACCACTGGGGATGAGAGGTCCAAGCAAGGGCAGATCCAGCCTGCGGGGCTATCTTCCACCTTGGCATCCATTGGGGTCTTTGTGTGACTTACTGCTTTGCAATTTTATTACATTTTTATTGATCCATCCCCTGCAGCCTCAGCACATCTGCTCCAGCTGCAGGAGCCCCACTGGGAGGTGTGCTTATTTACACAGCTGTGAAGGATTTCCCCAGTCAAGTTCATTAACTACATGAAGGAGACGCACTGTTCTTTCTCATTATTAAGAGATTTCGGCCACAGAGGCCTCCTCCCGCCCCCTCTCCTTGCTAGACACTTTGCAGGACACACAAGGACTGACCTCGGAAGAGGGGAGCGCTGCTCTCTGCAGGATCCCCCGGTTCAGATCCCTTCCGCTCGTTTGGAAGCTGAAGCTTTACCTGGTGCAGGGAGGGCTGCCCCTTTCCTCCCCCACTGCGTACCAGACACTACCAGGGAAAAGAGCCCTGGACAAAACACAGCGGCACTTTGCATTGCTTTAACAACTCCCTTTTCTTGTTTTTGTGTTTGCTCGCTCAGTAATTAAGAACTAGTCAGACTCCAGGAAAGAAGCTGAACATCTCCAACGCTGCTGGAATTGGTTCTGGCAGAACAAAGAAGTTAAAGAGCAAATTTCACAGAGCTGAGTGATAAAGGGCAGGGGCACGGCAGGACAGCCATGGACCTGCATTGGATGAGGGGCCTGTCAATCCACAGTTGTGTGAAGGGGAGGCAGCACGCCACAGGGACGCAGCCTGCAGGACCTGGACCCACAGAGTGACTAGCTGCCCACCAGACCACTTGGACCACCAGACCACCAGACTCCCCTGCAGAGAGCAGGGGAGTCAAAGCCCTGCATGACTCTGGCCCAGCCTTGCAGCCAAATGATGCTCTGTGCAGCACCAGACCTTGCAGCACTCACCTCCCCGGTATGTCTTCCAGGTGTAGTACTTCCCTCGGAAAGGGACATTATCAAACTCAGCGCACTGCAGCTCTCGGAAGTCCTGGGAACCCGGCGGGCAGTCCTGCAGCCACAGAGCCAGAGATCAGCATGTTGGTGAGAGCAGCTGCCTTATCTGCTAGGGTAGGAGCTGCTACAGGGCTCCCAGCAGTGACTAGCACCAGCCCTTCAAGGAGATGGACACCAGCTCTGACAACAGGTCAGTGCTGTAGTATGGCAGAAGCATCCTCCTCATAAAGCTAAACACTATTTGAAGACTAATGGCATGAACTGTTGGGTCCCAGCTGGCCTGTCTGCAGATGCAATGCTTGCTCTTGCAAGCAATCATTTAAAAGCTAGATGCATTATGGAGGCATCTATTGGATGGATCTATATGGATGGAGGCATCTATTGGATGGATCTATATTGGATGGATCTATATGGAGGCATCTATTTTCCTTGCTAACAGCCCATGGAAGCTATAATTTCCCAGGTCCAAAGCTTAATTATGCTTCCTTGCAGCACAGTTATTTCTCCTTCCTCCCCTTGAGGAGGAAGCCCCACCCCTGGGAAGCCAGGTGTTATTAACAGTCTTTCATCAGCGGCTCTCACCCCACTGGGCTTGCACTCACAGAGCACAAAGCAACCGCTGTCGTGTCGGTGCTGGAAACCTCCAATCTCTCCGTGTTTTCCTTGTTATCTTTTTGGGCCCCTTTTTGACGCTGAAGCCCTGCAGGTCCGTACCACCCACCTGCCCTCTGAAGGCAGTACTCAGCAGGCGTGCGCCGTCCTGCTCAGCTTTTCCCACCTTGGCATCTCTGCCGACACAGCACAGCTCGCCCCCACCTGGCCCCGCAGCCTTGTCCCTGGGTCCCACAGCAGCACCTAACAACCCACAGCCACACGGAGAGGGCTTATTGCTACCTCCCTGCTGTGGCACAGGGCTCCCAAAGCCCTGCTCACCCCCTGCTGCTCCTCTCTGCAATCCTGATGATACTCACGTCGGTGTTACAGGACCGGTAGCGCTTCCGCTCTCCCAGGCAGTACTTCCCTCCGATCGTGGGCCTGACAAATCAAGGATGAGAGGAGAAAAGCAGCTCAGGAGAGTGAGTCAGTGCTAGTAGCAGTTGGCTGCTCCAACCCTGTGGGAACACCATGGCTTCTCCCTCCCTGCTCTGCTGTGAGGACTAGTCCTGCCTGGAGAAGTCCACACGCTCAGCTTCAAGTGTGCAATGGAACTGTCCGAGCAGCTTTGGGTCTGTCACCGCAGACCCACTGCCAAATGTGACAGCACCAAGCTGTCTTTGAAAGCAGCACGTGGGTAGAGCTGAAATTTACACACAGGAGCTGAGACTCAGCAAACTCAGTCCTCCCCAGCCCACACTGAAACTGGGCGCAGGGCTTTTGGGCACCTGGCTGCCATCTTCCCCATTGACCTGAGCAGTGGTGCCACACAGCCAGGACAAGGCAGGGCTGCACTGACAAAGCTGCATCCACGTACACCTACCGCGGGCTGTCGCAGTGGCGAATGGATGATGATACGCCTCCACCGCACGTCCTGCTGCACTCTCCCCAGGACGACCAGGCTCCCCAGGCACCATCCACACCTTCTGGTCGGGTGCCGAAGGGCACGCATTCCCTCTTGTAGCACCACTGGGGAGAGACAGAGCTTCAAAGACCCTGAGCATGCGTTCTCCTACTCCCAGATAGCTCCCTGGCCTCCATCGGGCGTGGGAGGCTGTTCAGGGCTGCCATCTGATGATCCCACAAAATCTGAACTCTGAGCTGCACTGGCCTTGGAGCCAAGTTTGCTGCAGCAGAGGGCACTCGCCTCTCCCTGTGCACCCTCTCATCTGAGTCACAGCGTCACCATATGTATGCGCTGCATACTTGGGGTTAGCAGGGATGCTCATGCAGACTTGCCTCTGAAATATTTCTCTTGGACCTGGAACAGATCCTGCACCCCCTGGAGTCAACAGTGATGCAAGGAGAAGGACACTGCCAGACCTGCTGCCGTTCTCTGGGCATGATGCCGGACACCATGCCTTGGGGGCTGAGATAATCCCAGGAAGGAAGAAACCGCTGTGTGCTCCTTCCAGGGCCTGATAACCCACCCTGGAGCTACTGGCACAGCCTCTCCGGCTCCTTTCAAGCCAGGCTCTCCACGGGTAGTGCAGTTGGCAGAGAAAAATAAACCAGGGCCTACCAGGACGCCCAGCTGGCGACCCGCTTGCACAGCCACGCGCTTCCAAAGGTGTGACCCTGCGCAGAGGAGATGCTCAGCAGGCACGGCCCTTCTGGGGTCCCTGCTGATGGCCTGGCCGCAGCCCCAGGCTGAAGGTGCAGGGACTGCTGGTTCTGCAAGCAGAGCCTGGCAGCCTGCAGACCCCACAACCTCCAAAAGCATCAGCGATCAGCTCTGCCCCAGCTCTCTCTCCTGCAGTGAGCACGAAGACATGCATTGGCTGCAAGACCAGATAGGGCTCGGGGCACACTGAGAGAGAGAAAAGAAAACTAAAACAAAGGACATTTGTCAGGGAAGGAGCCAGCAAGACCAGGAACCTGCTGTCTGAGTACCACAAACTCATCCTATCTCTCCTTTAATCTTGCATAACTTCAATGGTTTGTGCAACCTATTCCTTCCCTCCATTCTCCCCAGCTAAAATGGGGGATGCTAAGGCAGAGCTCAGAGCTGCTTCAGCCACAGCTGAGGTCCGAGGGTTCAGCAGGCAGGTGGCCGCATGGAGCAGCTACGCAGGAGCCACCAGCCAGCAGCTCCCGCTGGCAAAGGTGCAGAGACTTAAAGCAAAAGTGCATTTTGTTACGTCACCCAAGCAAATCAAACCACTTCTGAAACATGAATACAAAAGAATAAACTGAAGCACCGGATGGTAACTGGGGGTTCAAACTGATTCCCTATCTTCAATGGGAATAGATTATGAGTCCTGGGTGCTCTGAATACTTTCACTTCACTTATCTTATGACTTTTGAGGAACCCTGGTTAGAAAACGAGTAAGTGGGGGTAAAAATAGATATTTGAAAGAGGGAAAAGCTAGTTAAAAATTACTTTGAGAAAAAATTGCCATTGTATATGGTGAATCTCAAGCAGCAGGGATGTTCAGCCCCAGGAGCTGTCTAATCCCTTTCGATCTAATTTCCAGTAGAACTAAGCCAACTGTTTGCAAAGAATAATGCATTCGTCAAAGCCATCTGCTTTCCTGCACACAAACTTCTCCAGCTTCTTAAGGATTTTAAATTTTTTCTTGAATTTCTTGGGAATTAGTTTTTCCTCTAGTGGAAAAACATATGTCCATTCTATGGTGAACGTCCCAACCCTGATTCTCCATTGTCCCAATTATTATTCACAGCTTGCAAAGGCACTGCGAGTCATTAATACTTTGTTTTAATAGTTTCACACTCACACTATGCTGGTGCAAGTGGGGGTTGGAGGTACAGGGAAAGAGAGATGAAAGATTTTCGAGTCAAAACTCATTCAAAAATGCATGGCCATGAAAAATCCCACCTTCCTCTCTCAACTGAGTGTGAAAAATGAAGGTCTAACAATACCTAGCCTTAGTTTCTCACAAGTAGATCTGAAAACATGTTACTAAACTATCAACCATTCTGAGGAATCTGAGGCAAAAATCACTCTTCTCAGGACACCCAGGAGGCCCCAGCAGACCTGTAAACAAAACACTTGCCTAAAGCATTTGCCATTGCCTGACACTGCATCACTGTGCCTCCCAGGTGAGGCCGAGCAGCTGACTGGAGCAGGGACTTCACGTACTGTATTTCTAGCACTATTTGAGTGTGATTAGGGGTGCTGGGCATCCTTGGCACACCCGAGCTCCCTGTGCATTGCTGGGGAGTGTGGGGGTTCCTGCAGGCTCTGGGAGACAGGGGGAGGACAGTCTGGTGGGCGCTCTTGAATCAGCTCCATGCTCATCAATACAAACAATAATCACAGTTATTGCTGGATGAGAGATTCAACCACTGTCAACTCGCCACGGTGCCCCGGGCATCCTTACCCCCTTTTCAATGGTGTTGGTTTGGCATATGGTCCCCTCTGCAGCAGGGATGCTGTTGGTTATGCAGCGGTTGCTTTTACTCAGACACCATAACTCACTGCAGACTTCCTGCAAAGAGAGAGATTTTGGGGGAGAGAGGGGGAGGGAGGAAGAAAGAGACAAAGACACAGAGCCAAGGTTAGGATTCACCCGTGCTGAGGCTGCAAAGCTGGGACAGCAGCACACTGGGGCAGTGAGTCCCCTCTCCAGGGCTCAGGGACATTGCCTTTACTGGGTCTTCACTCTGGAGGCTGAGCACAAGGGCCCGTCTGCAGTGCCTGTCCTGAGCATCCCTTTGCCAGGTGGATCCAGATCTGCCTCTGAGGGAAGCCGGGGCTCCTGGGGAATGTGAGCATGGCACAGATGGCCTAATGTCACATCTGCCATCTCCTGCTGCAGGAGCGCACTGCTAGTCAGGGTTAGACCACCTTGTGTTCTTGTACTCTCCAGACAGCCTAATAGTGCTAAAAGGAAGACCCCTCTGGAAGATTCACGGCTGCTTTCAGGATAGTAAGAACAATGCCAGGTACTGCGCTAGCCCCTGAACAGCTCCAGAAGTGGGCATTTCAGCTTGCTGTCTCTGCTAGGTCCTGGGTACAGCTGGGTCCATGGAGTGAGAAGGGCTGGGGACTCCAGACCTCCTTCACAGAGGTTTCCTGAGATGCAGATCCTGAGCTCTGGCCCATCCTGACCTCTCGGAGCACCAGCAGATGAAAAACTTCCCATGGCTGCTCCAGTTTGTCTACCAGTCAATTCAAAACCCACCCAAACATTAGGTCCGTGTCTGAGACTCTGAAAATTCATCACAGCTGCTAAACCAGAAAGCCCAGGTCCTTTGAACCTGATCTGCCACTAAATGAGCCAGAGAGGACTTCAAGTCCTGCAAACTGCAAAGGAGCAGCTAAAAAGCAGCGCTGAGTTTCCGGCCTGTTTTCCACCACCCTGCTCTTATCTTACTGAAATAAGACTTTGGAAAACTTCCTGCTTTACAGAGAGAGCAGCTTGCTGTGACTTTGGTTATATTTGAAGGTAATAAACAGATTCACATTGTCAATAAACGACATTGAGCCATGAGAGCAGAGCCCAAACAGTCCCAGTTGTTGCTCACGTGCTCCAGCACCCCTGGGGCCACTGACCATGCTGACAGTGCATGCCAACCTGCTATGTTCTGCGCTGCACACTCGGGTGCTGGCACAGCGACTGCTTGGCTGCCAGCTGGCTCTACAGCAGCACGACCCCCACCACAGCCCTGCCGGTCAGGTAGCAGCTCATTCATTGCAGCTCTCAGGCTGGCTTCAGCCCTCCAGCAAGGAATTCCTTGGCCCCAACAAAGGCTGTGCTCTGAACAGTAACTGATACCCCCCGTAGAATGAACTGATTCAATGACTGGGAATCCTCTGTGCTGGTACCAAGAGGGGTGAAAATACAAGCCCAGGAGTTTTGTGCTTCCCTCTTGTTCATGGGGCTGCAAGCACAGAGTGATACAACTTAAGGAAAACACTGCGAGTCTGCGCCACATAACTCAGTTCCAAAACGCAACAGGGTTTTGGTTCCTACCTCTGTCACCAAAGCCCAGCTACAACTGGTTTTAACCAAGGAAAGGATCATCTCTCCCAGCTTACAAAGGCATCCATCCCTTCATATTGTGCTTGCGGAGCCAGTACAGCTATTGGGAAGTAAAAGCTCCCGTAGTTTTTCTACTGTGTCACCACCAGAAAGGACTTCCAGCTTCAACAGTTACATCTGCTCACTTTGCCCTCATTGAATTTGTTAATAATCTGCTCTGTACTGGCATGGAAATGGAGTAGGCCAGGAAAGAAAGGTATGCTAATGTGTTTGCACCATCCCCCTCGAGTTCATTTATATGGGACATGGGATGAGTGGATGTACATATTTGCACAGATTTATACACTCTTGAGCCCTTATGCTCTTTGGGCTTCTCCCAGACATGCATGACAGGCTGGGCTAGAAGGGTCGTCACAAGGACATCTCAAGGACATCTTGTGCTTTTGTGACCCTTGTGTATACACAGGAAGAGCCCACCCGAATTAAAAATGAGCTGGGAAACAGGCATGTAAATGTGGCAAGTTTCCATTCCGCTGCCTCTGGTTCAGATGAGGAGGGGCACTGACTGCAGTCAGCAGTGGGTGGATACATACACATTCATGCCCATCAGACAAGACAGATGCCCACGTATCTCACTGCTGGATCCTCTGCTTTCTCTAGGGGAAAGTGGATGCTTTATGGAGTTCAGTCAGCCCTTTAGCACACACACCTCCCCCTTACCACTACGCTCAGATAGCTGGCAATGTCCTGTTCGTTAAACACAGCAAAACGTCAGGCTGAGAGGCAGGAAGGCGCTTTCTCCTGAAACAACCTTTCTTTCAGCGGTTTCCTGTATTCAGCTATCAGGGGATGGCAGTGTGGTGGTGGGGGTGGCTTAGGTGGACGGCTGTCCCTCAGACATACTGCAGCACATCAACCCGCCTCACCTGGAAGAAATAAGTTTCTCCTCCTAAGTCAGTGCGTGCAGTGTAATGACTTCTAGTAAGGCTTACAAAAAATACGTGTGTACTAAATGCCCAGTGACAGAGGAGTCTGGGGGCAGGGACTGCAGCTTGGTTTTCAGCTGCAGCCCTTGGGGTCCAGCAGCAACCAAGGTATTAGGCAGAGGCAAAAGATCTCTTCCCTTGGGACTAATCTGATGGAAACTGAGCTGTGGCCAACATTTGTGGACGTGGCATGACCTCCTCTGTCCTCTCAAAGGGAAGCAAAGTGAAAAGCTCACAGGGAACGTGCAAAAGTGCCCTTCATTACAAGCAGGACGGCAAAGCGATGTGGGCAGCAGAGGAACGGCCCCATGGCCCTTTGCAGCCCCAGTCCTCCATCCCCTGGGAACCGATAGTAAAGCAGGAAGGCTCTCTACCCCGTATTTACACTGGCGAGATTTAACTCCGTACTGGAAACGGCACTGCTCATCTGCATCGTAGGCCTGTCCTGGAGCCACTGTTGGGTAGATAAAGTCTTGCTTGGGAGGAGCGTTGTTCAGGCATAATCCCATCCCAGAGCTGGAACAAAGAGACAAGAATCAGAGTGCAGAAAGGCTTTTGGGAAAGCGTAGTGGTGGAGGACCAGCAGCACACCTGGCTCTGAGCTCTCATACTGTTTTGGGGGATAATTTTACTGGCCTCCAGTAACAAAACCTCTGGGCATAATCAGTGCTGAGAAAGTGCTCTAAAATCTTTCTATCTGCATCCTCGGGGCTGGGCTTTGGGAAGCACATTCAGCACACGCGACTCTAGAAGGTTTAATCTGAAGGTTTGCAGGCTATTGTCAGCCACCGGCTGTCCTGCCTGATCCAGGTCTGGCAGATCACACGTGGCAGCAGGCAGGTGGGTGCAAGCCAGGACCCCGCGCTGCTTGCAGAGGCTGGGGGGCGGTGGAGCCACTGCTCTCCCACCATACAGCTGCAGATCCCTGGCTGAGAGCGGCTGGAGGTGCTGAGCACGGAGAGCCCCTGCTCTCCAAGCCCATCCTGCATGCCAGAGCTTTGTAGGAATGTCCAAATTTTGCAAGAAACACGCCTTTCCCTCCCCCTTCCTCACTGTTCTGAGCTCCCCTTAAATCACGGCCCCCATCACCACTCCCCCGGCCCCATGTCCCGGGGTCTCACACACGCCACAGCCCAGGCATGGAGGAGGCTCCCCGGGCTGTGCCGTCATGCGGGGGCGGCGAGAGCGAACCGCAGTGGAGGCCGCCACGAACTTGCCGTCCGCCGGCGGCCCCGCCAAGACCTCAGGGTTACCCGAGGACAACAGCCTCGGCCGTGACGCTTTCCCGGCGCTCTCCGTGCAACGCGCCTTGCCGTGCATCCAGGGGTCAAAGGCGAGGAGGACAGGTTTTGCTGCGGCCAAACATGAGCCGCTGGATGTGGAATTTGGTGATAAGCTGCACTGCTCCGGCCAAGCTTTCCGGGATGGAGGGGCACAGAGCAGCCCCTCGGGAAGGTCTGCCTTTGTTGCCCCTCTCGTGTTACAACAGCAACATCTCAGCTTTGGTCTGTGTCAATAACGGTTTGGTATTCAGACATCCCTATGTCTGCTCCTGTCATAATGACCCTACACACTGGCTTCTTCCAATTGTAATGGAAGTTCTGTCTAGTCCTTCTGTTACATAGTGCCTGCATCCTCCCAGAAACCTCAGCAAAATTGACCCTGACTGCTTGGTTTTTGATGGAAACCCTGGGGGCTGCCTGAACTTTTGACAAAGAGATCTGGGCTGCAGAGGTGTGACCCAGACAAGGTGGCAACATCACAACCTTGGGACTTAGGAGCCTAAATCCCTTCTCCTGAATCCTGAACGTGCTTTGGAAAAAAAAAATAAAAATCTTAAGTGCCTTGTTCACCTCTAAACTCTCCTCCTCAATGTCTGGAGAAGCTGCATACGCAGTGCAGAACCAGTCCTGTCTCCAGCTCCTCCTTCCCCACCTTCCCTGTGATTCCTGGCTGAACTTCAGAAGTGTCCAAATGCCTCCAGAAGCTACTGATTTATTTGTGAAGTTTCTGGAAGTAGGGAACCTAAATAAAGGTCTCACAGCTGCACTGTAAATAGGGTTAGTATTGTTAGCAGGAAAGTCTAAGGGAAGGAAAGAAAGCACATGCCTCTTGGGACAGGATGAGGTGCTGGGAGACAAGACAGAAGGTGCATGGGCTGTGTGCTTTGGGGGGCTTTTCTTTGGCTTTACCCACTCCTCAAAAGGGACTGTGAGAGGCTGGAGATGTGTACTGGTTGTGAGGTGGAAGGGCGGGCAAGGTGAGATGGATTCCTTACTCCAGGAAGCTGGTGATATAATCCCTGCTGCACGTAGACCATACAAATGGGTTGGTCTTCATGGTGATGTGAGCAGCCATCAGTTTGGCTGTTTCTTGCCCACGGGAGCCACAGCTGTTGCCGACCCCATCATGATTCATGCCAAACCTAGAAAGCATCACCGACGCATTAGAGAGATGATCAGTTACTGCGTTTTCAACACATCAGGATCAAACACAAGGAGGATTTTATAACTCCTTATGGCAGGAACAGACCAACAGGAATCTTTCTCCATGATGGCCACCCCCAGGGACTCTTCTGGCACAGTACTCACGTATGGCCAATCTCATGGGCAATGGTGAAGGCTGTGGCCAGGCCAATGTCCTCATTGATGCTGCAGCTTCTCTCTCGTTCGCACATCCCGCCCACAGGGGCCAGGCCTAGGAAAGCCAGATGGAAAAGTCACATAGGGCCAGAACAAAGCATCTGTCACACTGGGGGCCTAAATGATGCACTTCATGCTCACTAACACCAAACACAGCCTAACAAGTTTCTTCACACTGGTTTCACTGGCCTTTGGGATGAAGCCATAGGTATTATGGGCTGTGGGTACATGGTCACTCAGCACTGATGATAGTGCTGACAACAGGCTCCAAAATGCTAAAGATGGGTCAAAACCCACTGAATTTCATATCCAAACCTCAGACTGTGCGCAGAGGAAGAGCAGTCCTTGTCACAGAACCAGCATTGCTGGTGGGGGAACAGGGGACAGTTTTGCCAGGAACCTGGGATCAGCCACACCAGCACTTGGGCATCCAAACCCTGTCAGGAAAGCCTGGACAACTGAGTAACCCAGGATCCAGCCTGAGCATCTGCATTTGGTTGTGTCTGACACCCACCACAATCAGAAATCCACCTTAACTCCATCCGGACGGCTGGACAAGGAGGGCTGGGATTGTGGCAGTGGATTCCCCTGACCCCTGCCCATACCCTGTCCCACCACCACAGGCTGCGCCCCACTGCTCAGGGCTGGGGAAGAGACAGTCTCCATTACAGGAATGGGTTGAGCTGTCACTGCCCCTCCAGCCTCCACCTCTCCCAGGTACCGCAGCTGCACCAGGTCAGAGATCCACCAACTTTTCCTTTTTAACTGCAGTGATTCACAGCAATAATCCCTCCCTGACTGCTTAGTCTAGACCAGGGCAAGACAAATTAGGAGCTACAGCCAGAGAGAGCTGCAGGGTCTGTCTGTGTCTAGCAGTTTAAATAAAGAACTCCCTTTATAGTCATCACAAAAAAAGTCTTATTTCTCTCTGCTAAGCCAGGAATACTCCACTAGGCTATAGACCAGCCCTAGATGCGAGTGGTTCTTAATCATCAGGCTGGACCTGACCCAGGGATATAATGGAGAAGCGTTCCAGAGCCCATCCGTTCTCCGGGTTGCTGCTTTTAGTGTTTACAGAAGAGAGGAGGCTACATGGCCTAGCAGGCTGGAAACCGTGGGCCTGTTCCTGGCTCTGCTGCTGGCGCTCGTGGTAGCATTGGGCGAGCACTTCCCCTTCACCTGCTCATTAGGAAATGTGGATGGCACAGCCCTCCCTCACCACACTCCTGAAGATATACATGCTGGTGAGAAGTGCTGCCGAAAAGACAGCCCCCGTCACTGCATGAGAGTCTGACAGCAAAATGCTACCTACCCAGGGTGCCGCAGGGCTTGTTCTTGTAGATGCAAATGTCGTATCTGCAAAGAGAAGGAGAAGGCAGCATTAAGAGCATATACAATTTTGGCAACCCCAAAATCTTTTGCAGACGCATCTCAGTTTTACTATTGCTTTCACATACAAAACAGCAGATGTGGCTCATATGACGCTTCTGGAATAGAAAGTACAGACTGTAACAGGTAAGAGATGCCTCTGCTCCATATTTTGCAATGCTCACTTTCCCCAGGCTGAGACGCACTGTGTTTTTTTTTTAAGGATCCTGCGTATTAGTCACTTAACTACAGAGCAGCGCTGGATGGGGTCAGAGGTTCGGTTTTGATGAAACGCAGTGAGCCAGCAGGGACAACGCCATTCCAGCCTTGAAGCTCTGTGGGTTTGGCTGGATGGTCCAGCACTGCTCACGAGTATCCAGCACACTCCTGTGAGCCAGCCGCTTCTCTTCGGGGAGGCATCAGACTCACAGAACTGCCCCAGATGATGTGGACAGGGCCAGCCTCATGTCTGTAGACTTAGGTCTGTTGCAGTAAATCGTATCAATCAAATATGTAGTTTTGATTTTATTTTTTAAAACGAGAAAAAATTCAAATTGAAAATGTTTCATTTCACAATTCACTTTAGTTTCATTAAAATGCTAAAGTGATTTTTTACATTTTTTTTTCAGTTTAGTTCTTTACTGAGAATTTTCCAAACAAATTCAATATGGGTTGATTCAAGATGACTCTTCCCTCTGTTCCTGGCCTCCACTTCCAGCCATTGCATCAAGGAATTGACTGTTTGCACATCATTAGCTGCCTACAAGGAAAAGCTAAACGAGGACAGCAAAGTAAAACCTCTTCCAAACTGAAACGCAGTACCCTTGCAAAAGGACACTGGCAGCATCTTCAGAAGATACTCATTTGGGCCAGAGGGTGAATATTATCATTTAACTGTGGAGATGAGCTGCATGCTCTCCCTGCCTCTGTTTACATACCTTCCCCATGTCCTGCCCTGTCCTCAGGCTCAAACATTTGGGTCTTTGCAAAGCCTTGGTTGAAAGAGGCAACGTTACACTCAAATCCACGTGGAGCCAGCAGGCAGGGGGACCAGTGGCAGCAGCTGGGTTGCTGGCGCTGCTCTTTGACCACAAGGTGCATTTCAACTTGAGCACGAGCTGGGCTTGGGACAGCAAGGCTGCTGGTGGTGGTGTGGGCCTGGGGGACTCCTGCAGGAGCAGCAGGACCTTCTGACACCACTCACCCCAGTGGACCCACGGGGCCAAAAGCAGGGAAGAAGCAAGTTGACAGCACACGACGTGTTAAGTGCAACATGTTCCTGATGATGGCTTGTGTCCCTTTGGCCCCTGGTGCTCTCTGGAAGTGTCCAAACCTCTCACCCCAGCAGGAAACTGAGTGAGTGAAAAACATTTGTTGCTTTGTTTCAAGCGGATACGTGAAAGCCTTCCGAGGCTCTGATTTGACACGTCTCTGCAAGAGAAAAAAGCCCGCAGCTCAGCAAGATGTTATCGGGAGACAGGAATTTATTAGCGATGGGGCCGGATGTGCTGGTGCTGTTCAAGCAGCCGGGCGGCGAGTTGCTGAGGGTTAGCTCGAACATCTGGTGCAAGGCCGAAGAATTCGGAGTCGGCGTTTGCGTCCTGCATGTGTGGAGGAAAAGCAGAGGCTGCAGCCCTGGGAGGGTGAGGATAGAGCCAAGGAGGCCTTTCGTTTGCTCCCCCCCGGCGCTGAAAGGCTCTCAAGGGCTCCCTGGGACGCACACGGCTCCTGCAGCCACTGGGAACCAGAGTGTGAGCATGGCACCAGCAAAACCAGCTGCTGCTTGGAGGCTCCCCTCTTCAGCACTTCCATTGCATGGTTTTCCTCCATTACTTAACAGGGAGAAAAAAAATAGTGCAACCAAATCTTGCCTCTGGGGTTCTTCCTCAGGCCGCTGCCCCTCTGCCCAAGCAGTGTTTATGTGGCCACTGGCTCTCTGGTGCCCAGGGTGCAGCTGGTGTCCAGGTGCTGAGAGCTGGCTTCCTGGCACCTTCCATCCTCCCAGCCATCCCCTCTATGTGCTTCATCCTTCCAGCTTTCTCTTCATCATCCTCTGCCCTTCCAGCCATCCCTCTGTACCCTCTGCTGTTCCAGACTCAAGCATCTGTCTATTGTGATGGGGATTATTTGTCCTGCATGTGCAGGTTCAGATGCCTTCATCCAGCTCAGGAGGTCTAATCCAGCAGCCAGCTTAACCTGCTGCCCTAGACTATTGGTACAGGAGGGGAGAGAGACAAGCATCTCCAGGACAGGACTGCTCTTCTCCCAGGGAAGATGGGATTAAGTCACTTCAACAGTGATCTATCAGCTGCCAAGGAGAGAGCTCAGCCCTACACACAGGCACCTAAAATGAGGTGAGGCAGATCCAGTACTGGCTGCAGACATTCCATCATTGTCACAATGCTCAGGTCTCACTTGTATCCTCTTCTCCATTCGTCACAGTGGAGGCAGATCAGGCTCTCTGTCTCAGTAGGATGCTTGATGTCCAAGGGCTCTGGGGTGGGTTCCCATGAACACCAAACACTGCTGTACATTGTGCTCCATGAATTTGCTTGTGCACAAATACCCATGGCTGCAAACTAAGCTCCTTGAGAGCACAAGGAAGATGGAGGGAAGACAAAGGAGGAGGAGGATGGTTATCTGAACTGCAGCAATCTGCATTTCTGCAAGGGAACTGGCACATGGCCAGTCTGACGACCAGCCACTGCCAGGCCAGCTCGTGGGGGAGCATATGGGAGGGAAACCTTGGATGAACCGCTTGGACAGAGGCCAGCTGCACAGAAGACACCCCCCCCATGAGCGCTGCCAAGGCTGGGATCAGACTTACCGGGTGATCAGCACTGCGGTGTCGTGGTTGGCTATGCCATTCTCGGGGATAGCATTCCCGTTGCCATTCCTGTTCACAATGGATTTCTGCCACTTGCAGAAGCTGTCCAGGGATTTCCCAGCATGGTGGTTAATCTCCAGTGTGGGCTGGAATGGAAGCAATACAACAGCATGTTCCCAGAGGAGCTCTGATGTGAAGGCACTGAAGACTTCCATGTCAGCACAGCACTGAAATCAGTCCAGATGCCCTCAGCCTTTAACAGAGGCCATGAGGAAGCAAGACTTTAGGGGGGACTAAAGCTCCTTAAACCTCCCTAAAGCCACCTTATCATAAAAACAGTCCCAGACACCCAGAGGTTCCCAGCCTGAAGCCTGAAACCAGGCCCCAGCTGCCTTTCGGAGGGCATGGTGTACCCAGCAGACTGCACTGGGGGGACCTCCTCGGGGTGCCATCCAGGAAGAACACACAGTCCCGCAAAGGGAGTGCAGCAGCATGATGGAAGCAGCTTGGCAAAGCCCACCTTACCTGATCCTCAGTGAGGAGAATCAGCCGGGTCACCAGGATATTGACAATATTTCCCAGACTCGAGTCCTGGAAAAGTTTGGCAACCTGACCTCCAAGAAACAAGAAAAGACGAGTCTTAAAAATGAGCTCACTAGCTGAGTGGCGGTGCAGTCAGCTGTGAGCAGGCACATGTTGGGCACCCGCCAGAGGGAAACAGCGCCGTTCGTCTGCAGGAGCCATGGGTCTAAACACAATCCCTTTTAGGAAGTGGAAACAGAATGAGATTCCACGTTACTATTTGGACAGCAAAACTTCCTAAACCACGTTCAGACCGTGGTGTCTCCTTCTGGGGACCCTGCAACAATGAAGGTGGGAACCCGCAGCACCTGCTCCTTCTCTGTAGCTCAGGTGAGGAAGCCCTGTGGTTCTGGTATTATGCAGCTACGGGGATGAAGCTTTGCTGATTGCCCATCAGCAGGGAACCAGACAGCACACGGTGGGTGTTTTACAGCAGATGAAACAGTTAGAAACTGTATTGTTTTAAAATCTGGCATGTGCTTTAGAAATGCAAACTGAGGAAGCCATGAAAAGAGATCCTGCAGAGGACAGGACAAAGAACCATCACAGAGGAGCTTTCATAGGTTTGATGGATAACCTCTAAGCCTATCTCACCTCACAGGAGGACTCGCAGCATGACATTATTCAGGCTGTTAATGCATCTAGTATGGTATCCTGCTGCCAGCAATGACCCAAACGTGATGCTGCAGAGGAAGCTCCTCTGCAGTAACCCAGAGACGTAGGCAGAGCTGTACAGAAGAACAGGGAGTATTTCTCCTTACCCTTCATGCTGATCAGACCCCAAGCGTGAGAGCTGACTGTCCTTATGCTTTCCCATGTGTTTCTCAGCTTGGCTGGCCCCATTTGCAATGCTAATTTGAGATGAGAGATGCTGTTCAAAGAAAGGGCTTTGTTCTCCTGGTCCAGATCTGGCCTGTAGCATGGTCAGACAGGCCAGAGTTTACCACTCCTGAGGTGCCTCCCCTTGTACAACAGAGTCCCTGTAGGCTTTGGAGAATCACTGCTCTGGAGCAGTGGCAGCATGTCAGGATCGTTGCCCAGGAAGAAGCCACTGCAATCCTGAAACAAATAGATCTCATTTCCCCACTGTGCTCCCTTCATCCTACTCGTTGTCTTGCAGGAAAAGCATGTGGTACCCTTTGCCATACCGAGACATTTGGGGTTCAGAACAGGATTTATTCCAGATTGCTCTGTGCTGCTGGGTATATGAGCCCCTGAGGTCTCCCAAGGTTCGTGATGTGGTTATAACACTTACAATATTCATGATGGCCAGGATGTACTGCTCTATGTCCCGCCGGCCGTGGTACCCCACCATCATTTTGTCAGCCACCACCAGGGTCTCCACATAGCGCTCCGTGCTGACGGATCTCTTCAGGGGCAGCTGGCCTCGCTGGCTGTGGTTGCCTGATGGCTTCAGCGGGGAGGGCTTCAGTGTCCGCAGCCACCAGTGCCTCCCTTTCCAGGGCTTCTCATCTGAGGAGGGAAAGAGATTTTTCTGTTGCCTTCCAGCAGTGTTTCAGCAGCATACAGAGGTGAGAGGTGGACACTATTAAGCTCGGTTTCAGTGCTGGGAAGGAAAGGCATTGCAAGGCTTATTATGCACCACACATTAGACCCAGCAAACACACCCAGTCCTGGTCCCAGTTTGATGAGCACTTCCTACTGCAGACCAGGGCCATGCCCCCTGGTATCCTGCTGCCCTCCTGCCTGTGCACCACGTGGAAAGGTGCGTGCCCATCCTGCTGCTGCACGCCAGCACCACCGCCTCCACCACGCGCTTTGCTGCCTCTGCACTGCAAGGCCCTGTCCTCAACTCGGTCATAGGGATGAGCCCGTGGATTTAGATACTACACAGACATAATCTGACAATAAGGCTATTGCAGATCATTTCCTCTTTCCCTTTCCTGCCAGAACCCGAATTTAGGACTTGGCTTTTCCTCCACAGGCACAGCTGCAACCTTCAAAGCAGCAGCAGGCTTGTAGGACTTCACTCCAGGCTTCAAGCGCTACCAACCTGACTGTAGAGATGTCCCCAGCAGGGCCAACAGCTCTGGCCCCATGGCCTGGCTCCTGCTGTAGGGCAGGAGAGCTGTCTGGGAGGGTTACAGCAACTGCTGCTGCCCTGTGGGGAGGCTGAATCAGCATCCTCTGCTCTGATGCTGATCAGATACCCAGCGAGACTGGGAAGATGGACACATCACAGCTCCAGTCCTTTGGGATGATCAGAAGGAACCCGCAGTGGGCACTGAGCTGGTTGGGACTGGTCCAGCCCATGGGGCAAGGGGACGGGTGTCCTTGCTGGGTTCAGTTGTGCTGTGCTTGTCAGAGAACCATACCTAGCCTGTGGCTCCCATTGCATGGTCTTTCCTTTCCAAGAAGCAACTGGGAACAGGCTGACTTTTGTCTGGAAGCTGGAGAATGTGGCAGAGTCAGGAGAAGGGGAGTCTGCTGGCACAGTGTAACTGGGAGCTGGGACGGGAAGAGCTGGGTCAGGGAAGCACAGGTTGTTTCCAGACACGCTGGCACATCTGGGGACACCGCTTGCTGCTCTGCTCAGACCAAGCTGGTGGTGCCCCGGTGTTTGCAGAGACTCCGTCCCTTCCAGCACAGATTCCTCATCTGGTCAAGCACCAGCACTGGGACACTGGATGAACATTCTCAGGGGACACACAAACCTGCTATGAGCAACTGGGAACAGCTCTGCTTCTGCAGTCTTGGACTCTAACCCTGTAAAAAGCTAGCTGACCCATGTGCAGAGCCAGGGGAAGCCTCTGTAAACTGAGGGAACAGCATCCTGTATACACACATTTGGATAGACGGAGAAACTTCGTACATTCACAGGGGCCAGCGATTTCACCCAGGCTCCAGGACACAGACAGATTTCTGGCAAGGACAAGAAGGGCACAGGCGTGTGGGAAAGAGGCTGAGCATGCGTGCACTATGATTTCTCAATACCTTCGAAATTGGCCAAAACCGGGAGGATTTTTGTCAGAACAATAAGAGAGAATTTTTTCTCTATTCCACCCTCTATTTACAAATCTAAAGTCCCTGCTGTGAAGAAGAGAGTGTAAGAGCTTTCCAAAGACCAGGCCACCAGAAATGTTTTGCGTGGGTAAAAGTAAATACATAAATAAAACTTTCTTAAATGCAAGAATTTTTTTTTTTTTTTTGCCATAGAGGGCAGTATGGACTTTCACAGCCCGGTCTATTGGAACTTTCCCAGCCTGCACTGGGATGGACTGAAGATGTGTTGGTGGGCAGAGATACCTAGCACACCGCAGGCTGCATCCATGTGTGGGTACTGGAGAGACGATCGCTTGTACACAACGTGGGGGCTGCCCTTGCCCTCGTTCCCTGTGCTGACGTTGGCTCCCGGGCTCAGCGGTTCAATGAAATATTCCTCCTCATCTGCAACTATCACCCCATGCTGTGAAAGGAAAGAGAAGGAAAGGAATAAAACAAGTAGGGAGAGAAATGGGTGACATACTGCTATTTTCTGAAAATGAAATTTGTGATGGTTAGCTGCTGAATTTCTGGGGACTGACAAACAGCTTAGAGCATGTGCAGAAATCCTTCCTTTATACACAAACACTGAATCATATGAAGCTATGGACCAGAGCAAACTGAGCCAGCTGCTCATGGATGCCGTGGGGCCTCTCTGCTCATTAGAGTCCTCTGAAAATCACAGTCTTTCCTTGCAAAATTAAGTTGTTTCCTATTCCATGACACTCACTGATCTAACTGAGAGCTGTCTGTGGGATCCTAAGTACCGTATCTTTAAATATCAGCACAACTCAGCATTCAGATCAACCTCCTGTGCTTTTCAACCTCATCAAAGAGCCCTTGGAAGCAGCTCAGGAGCTTTACCACCAGCTAAGAAACTGAGGCACAGAGCTGCAGAGGATTGCAGATGTCCAGAGGCTTTTGAGAAATGTATCAAATCTTTGCGACCTAAAATCTCATTTTCAGGGTCAGAACCTTTCTCTGCAGCCTAAAATCTGGTTTGTTCTCCTCAACCAGCACTGCCCTTTTTACACCCCAACTAGCCATTTCAACCAGATGATCTTGTTTCTGCTCCCATTTTGTTGATTTAGCTATTCACATATTTTGTTGTTGTTCTCCCTTGTTTTATTCTGTGACCAAAAGAATCTGGGCTGTAAGCCCAGACGTTGCCCTGTGCAAATGCACCTCCTCGTGAGACCATGACGATTGGCAGGAGAGGGAAATAGCAGGATGAGCAGCCCAATTCACCAGCTGCTTGCAACACGTCTCCTCTGCGGCTGGTCCTATCCTTTCCTATCCTTGCAGGAAGTTTTGCCTCTGGGTAAAAGGTTTGGACAACCTTGAAGGCTTCCTCCAGCCCAACATAAGCAGAAGCCCCATCATCATTGCAACTTTCTCCTGGTGTTCAGTCTTACCTCCAGGAAACCAAGGTGGTTCTATCAGCTGAACTTCACCAGTGAGCAACTGAGACACAGAAACTGCCCGACTTTGCTCAGGCAGGCCAAGAAGGATCCCAAAGGTCTGAGACTCACGTTACCTGGCTGTCCTCCTGCTTCTTGTGCGCAAGCATAGCTCTGGGTGCAGAGCCCCCCGATCCTGCCATCCGCTCTGCACTGATGCTGCCCATTGGATGTCGCAGCCCTTTTACACCACAGGGACAAGAGCCCTGATCTGCCAGGGAGGGGCGTGGGGAAGCACGTCTCTGTAAGACATCTTGAGGTCCTTGTGTGGAAGGAACCATCTATGTAACAGCGTTACTGCTGGGCAAGTGGGGGAGAGCCTCTCCAGGGTGGACGCTGCCTCCGTAAGAGGTCTCTCCCCACCTCCCTCCTTGCTACAAAAGCTGAATCGGGGCAGTGTGCGCACAGCGAAGTCCCCATCTCCACAGTGCCGGGGGATTTCCTCCTGCACCAGGCTCTGTTGCTCTTGGCTCCGCTCCACCTTTTCAAACACAAGCGAGGTACTGTGAGGTTAGCCTGGCGAGGGCTCCGGCGGAAAGCCGAGTGTCGGCCTGCGAAGCCAGCTGGCTGCTGGCTTTGCGGGACGGGGAGAAGGAGGTCACCGCCGGCTTGGGGCAGAGCAGCAGGAGGGGAAAGCACATCCTGCCTGAAAACCATACACTGCTAGAAAAGGGCCCTTCCCAGCTCAAACCTGGAGCCTCTGAGGAGCACATGAGAGGCAGGAGGCTCCACAACCTTCCCAATATCCTGCGGGAACGAAGCTCTGCCGTCACAGGAGTCTGAAAACTCCCCCACTGCTGAGCCCAAAACCCAAGCACTGAGGTCTGGGTAGTGGACATGACACATGTGTGTTGAAAGGGGGCGGCAAGAAGGCCTGAGAGAAATCTCTGTGGTTTGTGGGGGAGCTAAGCTGGATATCCTGTCTGTGATTCACCCAGGTCATCTGCAGAGCAAAGATGGTTTATCCTATTAACTTATAACCACACTTAGGAAAGACACGGCTACATACTGCAGCTCAGCTCTTCCACCTCCTCTTACACACTTTAACAGCTTGACGTCAGCCTCGGCAGCGGGGCCATCTGCCAAGCTCCAAACATCTCATGTTCCCGCTGATTTCAGAAGGGCAATTCAGACGAAAGCACAGTTTCAGCATAGACGCAAAGGGCTGAAAACCCAGCCTTTAAAGCGGCCTTTGATGAGCTCTGACGCAAGAGGTAAGACAGGGACATTTCTCTCCTAAGGCTGTTTACGCCTAGCTGCAATTCTGTTGATGGGAGGACGAGTCCTTGGGCTCTCGTGCAGCCGGTGGGCTGAAACACAGCTCTGCTTAACTCAGGGCTTCCAGCTCCTGGCCCGGCAAGAGCTTCTCAGGCTGCTCCTGCAGGCTCCAGCTGCTTCACGTTGGGCCCTGCTGGCAGCTCGCAGCTCCGCATGTTTTGGAAAATGGGCCATTTTGCCCTTCGCTTCCGACAAGTTAAGCCTGGGTGACTTCTATCCTGCTCAAGCTGAAATGCAGCCGCGTGGGTTGATGCCGGCTGCGTGCCGGGCCAGCTGCGCGGCAGACATGAAGGGTGGGTGATGTCTGACAGCACGTGGCCAGGTATCAGCAGCCTAAAGCTGGTGTGTCGTAAGGTATGTTGCATTTGAAAACAAAGTAGTTTGCAGAGGTGTGCCTCGCAGATGCAGAAATAGTAAAGGGATGTGGGGAGTAGAAGGGAAGGAGGATAGCTTGAGGCTTGTTACCTGTTCTCATGCCTTTGCATTGGACAAGGCTCTGGAGTCTTCCCCTTCCCTCTCTCCTCCATGCACAGGTCACCCCATAACCAGCACTGGCTCCAGCCTGCGCCCATGTAACACCACATTATACAGCCCCCTTTGCACCATCTGGAGTTAGGTCTGCGCAGATGTGGGTTGCAGTGTCCAGTCCCCTGCTGGCAGGTGTCAGCACGTACCTGACCTCACGTCCCCTGAGACCCTCTTCTGTCCTGGCCTGTCCCCTGCTAAGCAGACCTGGTGCCTGCCTGGAGGGGCACAGGCTGGAGGATGGCAGGAGTGGAGCCAGGAGGGCTCATCTGCTGATAATCAGCCAGAGCTCTGCACAGGTCTGCTCAGGTGGCAGGTACAAACCCCACTGCCAGCTCCAGCCTCACCTTGGCCAAATTCCTGAGCCTGTTGTCCTCACTAGGCCTGAAGACCCCCCTCCTTGCTGATTCCTGTAGCTTGCCACAGCAGGAGGACAGAGTTCAGGAAAAGGAGAGGTTGCTGGATGACCCCCCTGTATCTCTTTGCGCCTGGCTGCTTTTTCCTCCAGACAACCCCTGGTATCTCTCCAGAGCAAAACTGTCTGTGGACTAAAATATCCCAGTGCAAGTGCTGCCAGGTCATTGCTTGTCCTGGACTTGGTGCCCTCTGAAGCATGAGGTAGGCTAAAGCTGGCTATCCTTCTGGACCAGCAGTGTCCAGCTCACCCTTCGGCTCTTCTTTTCTGAACATCAATAAATCATCCAGGACTTCAGCAGAGGTCCTAAATCTAAACAAAAGGCTAACTTAGGAACCAAGAGTTTATGCAGCTCTGATTTTTGGCTGTGAGATGGAAACATTAGACTCTCTGATATAATGAGTCAGATTCTCATTTCTGTTAATAACCCGCAGCACTGTTCTGGCAATGTAATTTAACAATAAATCAATGTGAATTTATTCCTGTTTGGAAGCTCCTCCACACTGCTAAGAGGTGGGGCTGTAGCATAAATACGAATCTGGCCTACGGAGTCTTTTTCTACGTGTTACTCCTCCAAGAGAGCCATCATCCCTGGGATTCACTAACGGGGTATGTTTGCTCCATCCCTCCATCTGGCAGGTCTTGAAATGCTCTTTGTGAGCCAGAAATATCAGAAAATCACAGAAAAATAAGGATGGAAGTCCTTAACCTATTCCCAGTGCTGAAAGAGCTAATGAATCATACCTGGAGTATTTTTGAGAGGTATTTGTCTGGCCTACTCTTAAAGATCTCCAACGATGTTGGGGCCATGCACTCTTCAAGCAACCTAGTCTCAGCTATCCTTAGCACTAATGTCTACCGTTGAGCTTTCCTGCTGATATTTAAGACCATAATGTCTAGTCCTAGCTGTTGGAAACATGCAGAACAGATAACTTCCTCCCTCGCTGCAGCAGCCTTGCTGATTCTGACGAATGCCATCTTGTCCCCTCTTTTCATACTGAAAAACACTGACTAGCTTAGTTTTTCCCCAGAAAACACATTTTCAGCTCCTGGAATCTGGACAGAAGTGACTAGGAACCCCAGGAATGTATCTGCAGTTATAAGGATCTGAATGCACTTTTGACATTCTTGGCCATGCAGTGAAATTTCTGCCCTCCTGTGCTTCTTCCTCACTAGCACATACAATATGTCTTATATCTTTTGCTGTTGCTGTTGGAAGTGGACCGGAGAGTTCTGTAAGAGCCGGAATAATGGTCTAGAGCCTGGATTATCCCATTCCAGTTAAAATCAATGGAAAAACTCCCACTGACTTTGGTAGGAACTGGACTACAGTCCCAACATGGATCAGGAACTCCTATAAATGTAATGAGGGGACACGGCCTTCAACCTCAGCTGACTTTTGATGTCACTGTGCAATATCCTAGTTTGACACCAACCACAGGCCTTTCCCACCACTACGGATGCATCTGCTGGGACCCAAACCGGGTTGCATTTCTACAGCACAGATCAAAGAAGCTGCAATCTGCTCTGCTTTATGGGCAGCTTTCATTGTTAGTAGTGCCCTTGGATGGGCAAAATTCAGGGACTCACCAGTCCGTTGCAGTTGCTGATGGCGACCTTTGAGTTCAGGTACTGATCCTGCAGGTGGCCCGCGTAGTGGCAATCCTCGTGGAAATCATGTTGCCAGTCCACACCATCTCTCTTCCAGTATTCTACAGTGAAGTGCTCAGCCAGCAGGTTGGAGTGCAGTGTCAGGTTGAGAAGGAACTGGGTTCGATGGGCAGAGACTTTGTAGAAAACCTGCTGCTCAGATGGCTCGTAGGGCAAGGAGCCCAGACTGCGCCGAGGGCGTTGCTTCAGCTGGCTCCTCATGTCAAAGGTGAGGAAGTCCCCGTTTTGGTCCACTTGGATGGGAAATGCAATTTCATAGTGATCGAGGCTGGAGAGGAACTCCTCTGGGGAGGAAAAGCAAACACAGGAGGAGTGACATTCTGCAAAGAGTCAGAGCAAAACACCCAGCAGCTTCAGCACAGAGCCAGCTGTGCCTGAGCACCAGCGCAGTGACAGCCAGGGCAGGGCAGGCAGCATCCTGACCCAGGGAATCCTGCAACCCAGCCATCATGCTGCCAGCATTCCCAGCTCACTTCCATGAGCAAGCACACAGCTCACGCTGCCAACAAAATGCATATCAGCAGGACACCAGCTCACCGCTCAGCCCCCTGCAACCCTCCAGCACTCGTCTGCCCCGTATGGACCTGGATTAGCCAGGTGGCTTCCTGCCAGCCTGACAGACAGACCGAGCTCACTTGTGACTGCTTGCAACAGACATCTCTGAAAGCAAGGATGGGCAGAAGGACAAGGGGCATCTAACTACCGCACAATGAGGATATGCTACCTGTATTCCCTGCTCTGTTCAGGCTGCATGATCCTTGGGGTATTCTTGAAGGCCTTCAGCCTACAGAACCTAATCTTCTTCCTCTGCGGGTGACGAAGAGAACCAGACTGGTCCAAGGGGCTGTTCAGGACAGACAAATTCTGGCTCTAGACCTGGACTGTCCCTCACCTCTGCACCTCCAGTGGGCAGAGGGACTCCAGCCTGTACAGAGCCATGCTCTGTGGTTTGGAGGGTTATTTCTGACTGGATCTGTTCAGTAGCAAAGCTAACAGTAAGTTAAACTCAACTCATACCTGAACACAGAAGGGACAATGTCTCAGGAGATGACAGTCTTGCTAAGAAATTGTGGGGTTCTTTAGAGTATCTGCAACTGCCACATGGACCCGTTTACCCTGCTTTTTGATAACTTGCATAATATCAACCCTACACTAGCCTCTTGGGTCATGGGTTTATTAGTGCCTTAGGTATGAGACATCGTTTAAAGAGGCAGCAAGACAATGTCTTTGCAATCAAAGTAACAAGAAGGTAACCAGAATTCCCCAGCTGTGCTAAAAAGGTAGCAAGAAAAGAAGTCAGACATCCTGACTCGCCAGCGAGGCCTCTATCTATTGCCCCACCCTGCCTTCCCAGCTCCCCAGCCTGGTGCTCTTTATCCTATTGGTTTGGATTAGCACCTCCTCTTGGGGCACTTGAGCTTTTGAGGCTGTCTCATACCACTTAGGAAATGTACTCTGACAAGGCCACTGTCCAAAACGTTTGACTGCGCTCGCAAAGTAACACAACACTTTTGGGTGTCAAAGAAATTGACACTCTGCAACCTCTACAGAAATCTCATGTTTTATAAGCAAAATGTCACAGGGATTGCCAGAGCGGATCTGATCAGTGGTCTAGCCGTCTCTGTGTGCCTCAGTACTGGAGGTTTTAGCAGAAGACGCACAAAAAAAATAAAAAAAAAGTGGACAGGACAGCTCCCCCCATCACAGTGTTTTCTTCTTAACCCCAATGGCTGGAGGTTTGCTCTGGGAGTTGGAGAGGATTTGCCCTCTTCATACTGAAAGAATGTTACTGTGCTTCCTGCATCCTATGCGTAGCTGTTTCCTAAGCAAACACGGGAGGCCAGGCTGCTCCAGGGTGGCTGCTTTTTGCCTGGCTCCACAGCACCCATCTTCAAAGCCTTCCCAGCCATCACAAATTTGGACTCCAAATTACACTCTCACCGCATGGCAGCACTGGAAAGTTTCCTTTTCCTCTAGTGTGTTTTCCAGTGTGGGAGTTTGACCGAGTGGTTTCCTTGGCCACCACTAATGGGACAGTCCTTCCCACCAGCTGGGTTTAGGGGTTAGCTCCCAACCTTCCAAACCATAAGCACTTCTGGCACCTCTCCCTTGGCTCAACGAGCCAGAAGTAATTAGTTTTTTTTAACTTCCTGTGCTCCAGCTTCCCCTGCATCACATCCCCTTGTGTGCGATGCAGCCGGGCAAACAAGTGTGACTACTTGCACTTAAGTAATGACTTCAGGCTTGGAAAAATTTGCTATCAGAAGCGTTTTGTTTTTCTTTTTTCCTTTCTGCAGTCCATGTGGGCTGCAAAATAGTGACTCGGAAGGAGGTTTGTGCACCCAGCGTCTAGAAGAGGGCCTGGGACTGTGGGCGGCAGTCTCTGATCCTGACCTGGAAGGTACATCCAGGAGGGAAGAGTGTCCAGGGCCTAGGGCTCAGGCTGTGTGTGAGAGCCTGCTCTTGCTGCAGTGCAGACCACTGTGCATCCGCGGGGATGTCACCCTGGAAACTGAGGCACAGGAAGAGTGAGCTGAGAGTAGTGCCCTGCATCACACAAATGTTTTGGGAATGGATTCTTTAGAGTGGGGATGCCAAAAATAAGGAAGATAAACTTTTAACACAAGGAAGAAGGCAGTGTCTTCATCCAGCATTACATCTGGCTCCTTCCTCTCCCCTAAAAAAGTAAGATTAGACAAGGCTCTAAGAGATTAGTATCTCTTTACTCCCTAAGCTTGTGTACTCATTTCATGTCCATCCAACAGCATCACGGATGTTCCCTAACTCCCTCATTTACTCATCCCTGCCTTGGTCATGCCGCTCCCCCATGCTACAGATTACACTAGGAGCTCCCAACATCAGTAACAGCGCTGTTTTGCCCTTCCTTCCATCCAGAAAAGCCAAACTCTGCCCCCTCAGCCACTCCATACTGTAATAATAGATCTTGGCTTGAAATGTGTAGTGTTGCATCCGCTCTTATCAGACGGGTTTGCACTAGTGATAAGCAGCCTGGTGTTTCCAGATAGCTGTCACACTGCTTCAGAAGAGATACTATAAAAAGCCTTTCTGCAGGAAAACCTGCTCAGAGCTGGGCACCCAGGGAGCAAGGGACAGAGCTGGGAAGCTGAAACTTTTTTTGGGGGGGAAGAAGGGGGATGAAAGGCACCTCGCTGCCACACCTCCTAAGGGAAAGGGAGCACACATCTGTAGGGGCAAGGACAGCAGAGAAGGGGAAAGACAGGCAGAAGAGGAAGCAGGAGCCCAGAGATGGTAGGGGATAAGCTGAACAAAAAGAAGAGAAGGAAGGTGAAGGCCAAGGTGGGAGGATTTTGTTCCCTCCTTGTATGTTCTCATCACTGCCTCTGTCATTACAGAGCCACTTAAAGGATGAAAAGGAAGCAGATGTTTGCTCTCATCTTGTCACCAAAGCAAAGAGGAGCCCCAGCTGCAGCCCAGACAGTTCACAGAGGATGGCTGGGGAAAATGCTATGGGACCCTGTGGCTTCAAGCTGCCCTGGCACTGTGGCAGCCTCTACACATCTTCCATGGGTGCATTGATTTGTAAGTGAGCCAAGAGCAGTGAGATTAGCCTCATTTAATGTTCTGCAAAACAGAGAATGTATAATCTATCACTGAGATTAAACTAAGGCACTAGAAGAAAATTTCCTTTTGATTAAATACCATTCAGCAACAGTGGGTATATGCCGAATCCTTGCTCAATTGTTTCAGCTGCAATTCTCTGTGCTGTTAAAAACCACAGCCTGAGTTTACACAAGATGTTGTTTACCTTCTGAATCTTGTTACATCTCTGCTGACATGGAAAGGCCTTCAATGTTGGGCTGCTGTTTCCCACATACATAATTACAGCTTATGACTGTAATACCTTAATCTTTTTCCTGCACAAAATAAATACGCTGAGCTAGAGTTTGCACACGGGGCACATGAATCCTGCTCCATCACTAACTTGCTGGATTGCCTGGGCAACTCTTTCTGGCCAAAATCAGTGGTTTGTTGAAAACACTGGCTTTTATCCTCTGTGCTTCCAACTGCTAAGAGATGATGACATTATTTCACGCTCTTGAAAGGGTGTTGTGAGGATTATGTATTTACTACCTCAGCAGCACGAAGAGAAGTGCTGAGTATCATTAGCAGCCTGACACCAATGGTTCAGGATGCAGGGAGCCTAAAAAAGTGCTCTGACAGCGAGAGGGGCCCATGGGGCAGCCTGGTCAATGGGGCTGGGCAGTAGCTGGACTTCACCAGGGTGTGGGTTGGACCCAATGATCTCTTGAGGTCCTTTCCAACCCCTACAATTCTGTGATTCAAGCCTTGGCTTGACCGCTGCCTGCCCTCCCCTATGGCACTGCACTCCCAACAGCATCAGGGGCCGAGCCTTGTCCACTGCCCAGTTTGGGATCTAGGACAGCGCAGACATAAGTGTCATTTCAGCGAGCCCATGGGTTCAGACTGAGGTGTATTAACAAACAGTTCAGGGACTCGTGAGTGAAAGAGGACTTCAGCTGCTATGAGTCAGGATGGAGGCGATCTGGCAGCAAAGTCCTCGTCAAAGTCGCTAGTGCTGTGAGTGCGGCAGTGCAGATGGAGGGAGGTGCGAACTGATGGATGCAGGAGGCCCAGAACAGTCACAACAGGCACTGCCAGAGGCTTTGGCTAGAAGAACCAGAAACTGTGTTTGTTTCAGATTAAAGAAAATCTGCCTGTGTAATGTTGCACGTTGCACAGTGCCTGCACAGCGCACAGCTCTGTATTTGACTGCCTCTCATTTCACCCAGAGCAAGTTGCAATACGATAGTGCGGCGGATTTAGAAACAATATGGTGCTCAGACCCGGACAGTACGTGGCTTTGGGTTGCTTTTGTTCCTCTTTCCAGTTTGGCTTCACAAGACAACCCACAGCCATCGTAACTACAGCCTGATGACACTGTACTATGCAACAGCCTCAGACTACCACTGGCTCTGGCCCTGTTGCAGTTAACCTGGGCACATGCAGGATTTCAGAATTATGGTTGTGCATTGGTATTGCTGAGGTATTAACACCTCGTACGGATAAATGTCTAACTTTGCAGCTCTTTCTCCTCTCTCTTACCTCTAGCTCCTGATGGTAGTGTTCATATTGTCTCTTCAGAAATGGTTACAAAAGCTAGTTAGTTTTAAGCAATTTAATTACACTGTTAGTATTAAGCAATTTAATTACACTTTAATTAAAGCTACCAACATGCAGGAGAACCATGTTCCACTTTCCTTATGATAACTTGTGTTATCTGTATTAAAAACTTGTGTTAAAATCTGTGTTAAAACACAAGCTATCTGTGTTTAAACACAGGCTCAACAGAAAGACACAGACGTAAGACAGGTATAAAACATTTATGCCAGAATGGATTTGAATGTTTGCTAACAGTATCACTTAGAAAAACATGCGTGCACAAACTCAAACTGCTCCTCCAGCAGCAGGTACCTGTCCAGGCCCATAGCTGTGTCCAACGTTTCTACCTCCAGCAGAGACCTCTGTCCCTGCACATGCAGAGGACCACTCGCAAGCACACGCAGATCTCCTACATATAGCAAAGCCTCTGCTCACACAAAGGTGCACTGCTCCAGCTGCCTGGAAAGGGAGCCTCCTCCATTGCTACCATGGGCCCTTCTGCCTCCTGAGCCTGTACATGGCTGTCATCTTACACAGACCCTACTGCTTGGACTCCTGCAAAAAGTCAAGGAGCGTAACATCTAAGAGCAAAGCACATGCTTTCCTCACAGGCCAAAGGAAAACACCTGCAAGTTCAGCAGTAGGCGTTCTGCTGCAGCACACCGAGCAGAGGTCAGGGTGCCTCCACCCACTCCCCAGCACAACGTCACCCTAATGCCTCCCCTGAGGCCAGCACTAGGGCTTTCTGCCAGCTGATGCAAGCAGAACCAGCCCCCTCCCCACAGCAATCCCTACCTTGCGACTGGAACGTGTAACCCAGAAAGTTGCAGAGGGCTGCGGTGAAGATGACTGTCCACGTGAGAAGCCTCCAAGCGATTGCCATAGTTAGCGACGCTTGTCTCAGTGCAGGGAGTATTGTGCCAGCTGGAAGGGCGCTGTCCCAACATGTCTCTCTCTCGGCCACCGCTTATGTAGAGACAGGAGTCCTCAGTTCCTCCACAGGCATCCTCAGCCACTCCGCGTGCTCCCCAAAGCAGTGAGGCCGACGGTGTCTTTGCAGCGCGCTGTGCCCAGGCTGGTGCAACGGTGTCAACATGGGCTAATTGGAATCAAAGGTTCTCGGTGGCATTGCCCCTGTGGAAGAAAGTGACAAATGAACAGGAGAGGAGAGGGAAAACAGGACGGAGTAGAAGGATGCATGGGGTAAAACGGTGTGTGGATGAACAAGGAAAGCCAGAACCTAGAGAAGGGAAGAGCAAGTGTAAGAGAGATGGAAAGAAATTAAAAGGAAGGGGAGAAAAGGATGTGAAGAAAATGCAAATTCAGCTAACTGAGCCAGTTCGTGACATCAGAAAGTCACATTATGCTGTGCACCCCCACACTCTGCCATGGGCAAACTCTGTCACAGTGCAGCCCTGCGCTGCTCCAGCAGCCTGAATTGGGATTGGAGCTGGTGTACACCTCACACTGCAGGAGGAAAGGAGGCTCGGAATAAATGGGAACACTTTGTCCTGCTGACGACGCCCACAAGGAAGAACAAACAGTTACCTGATTTCAGTTACCTGATTTCTTAAAAAGGAAAATATGAAATGAAAGCATTCAGGGTGGTAGCAAGTGGTGATCTAAAAATTCTGTTTCAATTTCCCTGGCTTTTTAGAGCACACTTTAGGGATCACCACTGCACTGAGAGAAGAGCACTTGCCCTCTGACAATACTGGCTAAACCTAAAGAAGCGATTCAAAACAATGAACCCATTCGGTGAACTCACCATTACCCTCAGTTCTATCCACAAATGGATCATGAGATTCCAATTGTATTTGTTATTTAAAATGATTTGCTAATTGCTTCAGTGAAAGATTTTTGGCTTGCAAATAATTTCCACTCAGTTTGAGGCAATTATACAAAACTCACATAGTGCTGGAGAGTTGCATAAAGCTGCGGTTTTTTGTTTCTATCCAGCGATTAGATGACGTATGCAATGAACACGGCACATATCTACCGCCTGGAGAATCCCAAGTATCTGAAGACCAATGCTCTGCTTGGGAGAAGCCCCGTAGCGAAATGCAGACATTCCCACAGAAGAACTATGGCGGTGTCATGGCTAAGCCCATACCAACATCTGACTCCAGACCGGTACCGCAGCTACAGCTCACGCAGCTCCACAGCAGCACCTGGGGCTCGAGCACTGCAGGGTGAGGAGGGGACACTCCGGAGCTCAAGGAAGATGTGCTTGGGAATGTGCGTGAGGCTCGGCCAGAGGATGGTGGTTTCTGCAAAGGTGTCAATAGGGATGGCCTGCATGTGGTCTTCATTCCACTAAAGAAACACTGGGAATAATGATATGAACCAGCGCCCCGCTCCGCTCTTGCACGTTTAGAAAAGCAAAGGCCAGCTACTAGCCAGGCTGCTGGGCAGGGGAAACCCATCCCTCCTCACTCCTGCCCCGGACCCCTTCACCTCCCGTCCTCAGAGGAGTCTGCAACTTATTTCTAGTTCTGTTCTCCCGTCTTTACTAATGCAGTTGGCATTACTTGGGCTGTAGAGGCCTGGAGTAACACACATTGCAGGCCAGAATACATAGGTGAGGCATGCTAAGAAATCAGAGGTGATTCCTGCCCCAATATTAATGAAAAGGAATCTATCCTAATGGTATTTCCCTGCCAGACAAAAAATGTTGTGAGGATTAACTGTGTGTCTTTAAATCACGTTTTTGAGCTCCATAATTAAGCATTAAGATTTTTAACTGTTTATTTACAGTTAAAAATGGCCACAGACCATCAGTGATGCCTTGCGTTGGTCTCCCCAGCCACATGCCAGGTTGGCTTCTGCAAATCCCAGAGCAGGACACCCCTAGCAGCTGCCCCAAAGACTGCGCACACAAGAATCAAGTGCTTGACCGGAGAACAACCCTGTAAGGCTAAGGCCCCATCTCGTGCTGCTCCACTCAGCAGCGACGGCACATGGAAGCAGAGGCAGGAGGGCTGGCAGGACTTTCTACCCTCTGCCACCATGACACAGGGATGCCAAGAGCAGTAGAATGGGGCCCCAAGACCACAGTCACCCAGTACAGGCTGTCCTCCACCATGCCACCTCCTAGCTGTGCTGCAGAGAGGGCAAAGCGAGGGCAGCAGCAGTGCATAGCTAAGCGCCACGGACCGGCTCGTCCTCATTCCCTGCAGGGCTGCAGAAAGTGAACCGAGAAAGGCAGAAGTCGAAACTAAAGCCCAGCGTGCTGCGGCACTCTCCTAAGTCAGCATTTTTCAGAATCTATTAAAGCTTGAGATTCCAGCTTTCAATTTCTGTCACAGCTCCAAGGTCTGCGGACAGAAAGCCGCTCAGCTGAAGTATATTTTCTCCTGCACTTTACACTACTAATTTTTCGTGTTTTTCAGCTGTTGAATCAGCTTTCTCGAGGATGTCATTACTTCCTGTCCTTCCCCCTCTCCACGACCCCGAACAACAGCAGCAGCCTCTCCTCCCCTCTGCCTACCCTGTGGCAGCCCCAGGCCCTAAGAGCTGGGAGGGAGCTGCCGGCGCCAAGAGCCTGCAGCCCCCTGACCTCGGGGAAGGAGCTCTGGTCCGAGCGCCACATGTTAGGAATTACAGCTGCAAAGTTCCCGTAAGCTGCCGCGGGGGAAGGGCCCCAGCTCCGATTCCTGCACACAGCAAGGGGAACACGGCCCCTCTCCAGCAGCGCTCGACTTCCGAGGCTCCAACGAGCCTGTATCATGCAAGAGACAGACCAGAAACACAGGGGAGAAAGGAAACAAGCGGGAAGGACGAGGGCTCCACGGCTTCTTCAACATGCACAAAGTTTTCCATAACCTCAGTTTTCACATTTCGCTTCCCGAAGGGCAGCGGTCGGCAGGCACGGACACTCTCGGGGACCCCAGGGTCCTGTGGGACGGACCAGCTGTGGCTGAGGGAGGCCCAGGATACGGGGTGACCTCTCCTGGTCTCGTGCCTCCCTCGCTTGGGCCGGTTGCGATTTGCTCCTTCCCGAGGAATTCGTTGTCCTTGGCAGGCGCCCTGCGAGCGGCTGACGCTCCACGCTCCCAGCGCCAAGGTGGCTTCGCTGTGTGAACCCGTGGGCTGAGCCGCCTGCACAAGGAGGCTGCTGCCTGCCCCGCTCCGCGGGAGCGGCAGGGACAGCGGGAGCAGAGAGCCAGGCTGATGAGGACCGCGGAGAGGTGATGCCGCGCGAGCTTGCGGATGGACTCAAGGTTTCCTCTTCCGACACTGAAAACACTCAAAAAGGGGGGGAGGAGAGGGGTAAAATTCAAGCTGGAATAAAGAAAAGAAAAGAAAAAAGAAAAACAGATGACAACTGTTACTAATTTCAACATCGGGGCTGCAGACAGAATTCCCTGAAAGCCTGGCTTTTTGGCTGGTGAGGCAGCTTTATGGGAAGGTAATAGGAAGCAGATGGGCCATGGCCGGGGCCAAGAGGAAGGTTCAAGGTGCCTCCTAGTGCAGAGAAGAGGAATTTAAATGCTTTTAAAGATGCAGGACCCAGCGGGTTCCAGGTTTCTCATCCAACTTTTGCAAATTATGAGCTCAGGTGTCCTTTTCCCTTTTTGAGAGAGAAATAAATACAAACACAGCTCTCTGCTTCCAGCATGCCCCGGTGGGAGGAAATACTTGCGATGCACCCCCCTCCCCGCCCCGGCCCTTCCACCAACACATCCTCCCCGATGTGCAGCGTCAGCTGCCGTGAACAGTGAGAGCAGAGCTGCGGCGGCACAGCTTCACCCAGCAGAGCAGTTCTGGGCTCTGCTATTAGCGATGCTGTTAACAAATAAATGAAAGTAGCTGGCCTGCTCCTGCATCCTCGCAGCAGCTGGCTGTGGCAATGACACCAGGGCACAGCCTTCGGAGGAGGGACAGCCTGGGGGGTGAGGGCCGGTACGGGATTTATGCGACTTGGCTGTTACTTACATCTTGCATCACCTTGGACAATGCACTTTAAGCTGAAACCACTCAGATCCCCAGGCACCCACCATCCCTGAAACCTGGTGCTCTTGTGGATCTGGCCTTTCTGCTGTAAAATGGGACTAACGGCACTTCCTAGCTGCACCAGGGTCACGATGCCACGTCCCACAACACAACCCCTCCCAATGGCCAGCACACCAAGACCATACGTCAGACACCCCATGGGGGGCAGCTGCCTGGCTGCAGTGCACAGCCCCACACATGCAGAGACCTCTCAGGCTTGCCCACCACTCTCGGAGACCCACTACTCCACGCTGCAAACCTCGCAGTGTCTGTAGCTCAGAGACTGATCCTAAAATGGCCATGTTTTCTGCAAAAATGGCCCTCTTTTCACCTGCTCTTGTTGCTTCACGGAGGCCCACGGGTTTTGGCTGGAAACCCTTGGCTGAAATCTGCTTCACAAATACTGCTGCAGGGCAGGAGAACTCCGTGTGGTCTCCATGGACTGTCCTGGTTTCAGCCCACGTGCTTTGCTCAGGGGACATGGCCTCAACTCAAAAACTGCCACATCCCTGCCACAGCCTGACCTGTAGAGCTGAGCACTGCTGGGGACAAGGCAACAGAGGCACCCAGACTGCCAGCTCCATCTCCAGATGTTTACAAGAATGAGCGTGCGCAGGTGGCAGATAAAGTGCAAGTGCTGAGGAAGTTGTTTAATTGGGGACTGGAATGCCTTAGAAGCCCTGGTGAGCTTTGCCAGGCAGCCCTGTCTGGGTCTCCTTTCTGCTGATCCTCTTTTCATAGCTGACCCTGCAGCAATCCCAATTTACCAGAAAGGAACCCACCCCAAGGTTGCTCCCAGTGCAAAAACCCTGTGCTGGGATTCTCATCCTTCACTTTATCCCCATGTTGCATGGTTGGCTGCTCCACAAGCAGCTGCCAGCCCCTCACCAGGAGGCCAGGACCCTCTCCATGACTGCAGGGACCTTCATTGGAGGCAACCTGGGTGCAGGGCAGAGTGAAACGGGCGATTTGTGGGGGTGACTCTGGTGTGAGCAGCACCTGCTGGGGCTGTTCCAGAGAGCAGAGCACAAGCAGTCAGTGCCGGCACCAACATCTCCTCCTTGTGCCTCAAGGAAGCCAGCAAAAAGCCACCCAGGTGACCCAGGTCAGCCCTTTCAGCATAAGAAAACACAAGGGTAGATGGCTCCAGAAAGAGATAGAAAAAACACATACCCAGATGCAGTGCCATGCAGTGCCTTCAAGGAAAATTATCTGCCTTCTTGCACATGCAGCCAAGCCTATCAAACACCAACTTTTACGCAGCAGATCTGCATGCCTAATTTAGCAGCTTCTTGGTCCAGATCAGAGGAAAGGACAACGTCTGCTAGTCAGTACTGCAGAAAGCAATCAGAGCTTCGCCCTCACAGCCGGGCACAGCCAGGTCCGCTCACGCTGTATGGCCAAAGGGGACATCTCCTTCCTCTCACCCCACTCCCTCCTGGCTCCTCTTCGCCATCCATGGCCATATGGAGGGGAAGCAAAGGGAGCAGGAAACAAGAAAAGCCACAGGTGACAAAACTACCTCCTTTCCCTATGAACTACTCCTAAATCACCTCTCCTCAGGCTCTGCACACCCCAAAACTGTCGAAATAGGCAGGTTCCTCCCTCTCGGCACCAGGCTGCAAAATGCAGCTGCGTGTCTGCTCCCGGCCAGGGGCCGCTGGCCCTGCTGAACTGTGCCCACCCTAGGGCAGTGATCGCCCCAGCACTCAGCAGGTTCCTGCAGGTTCCTTAAGACAGAGCAAACAGCGTTGCTGCCCCTCTGCCTGCCGCATGTCCTCCAGCAGTAGGTGAGGGGTCAAAGGTTCCTGAGACCTCCTGGCCGTGAGCAGGAGACTGTCCTGATAGCATCTGGAGGGGCAGCTCAGTTGAAAACAAGCTGATTTGCAGATGGCAGAACTCTTTTTGCAGCCAGCCTGCCAGCATGACAGGGCTTCCAGTGGGAAGTCATTTCTCATCTCTAGAATAAAGTTACGGGTTAAAAACAGAAAATTCAGCATTAGCTAAATGGCAGCTCACTGCTAGGACCATGGGCTGAGGAATGGGAAAAATGGGTTAAAGTCACAGATCTGCAGAAGTGAAAACAAGAGCCTGAACTTTAATCAGCTTTGCTGCTCCAAGACGGGCCTCTTTGGGGGCATGGCAAGCAAAGAATTAGAAACAAACGTGGTTATCATCAGTCACCAGAAAGCAGCAGCCTGCAGCCACAGGACAGTGCCGTAGCTGCAGCCCACCTCGCCTGGAGGGGCCGTGCCATCTCACCACCCTTGCAGCCCCACTTCGCAGCGCCCATCCCCAGTGACAGCAGGGTTACTTTTGGAGTTTGCTTGGAGGAGAGGCGCTGCTTTTGTCAGCTTTAAAGTAAGACCCGATCCTGTCCAAAGGTGCTCACCATCAACGCAGGGAATCCAGACCAATGCTGCCAGTCCAAACCCAAGAGGTGAGGGACACGAGCCTGGGTCTCCGTGGCCCTACGAGCACCCCGGTACCTGGCTCTGGCGAGCAGGGGAGCAGCCTCACTGCCTTCCCACCACCGGCTCCTCCTCATGGCCTCGCTGCTGCGCTCCGCATCGGGCCCTGCCGTGCTGTAGCCGGGCACACCCTCGATCCCTTTGTACAAGCAAGCTTCATAGGGTTTTGGGCTCACTCCAGTACTGTGTGGGAGTGTTTTTTTTTTTTCTCCTCTTTTTAAACACACGAATTGTTTTACAGTCAAGTCTATTCAGGGCGATCTTAGTGAAGAAAGGAATGAATTACCCCCTTGCTCCCTCCAAAATGCAGCGGGATCTTTAATTTCACCAGCAAATGGGCAAAAGGAACCCATCACAAAGCAAGGGCATAGGAGTGGAGAGCTGGGAACACCAGCTTCCCTCTGACACTGACTGCTTTGCTTTCTGGAAATCCTATCTCTGTTACATAAGGATCTGGCCCTATCTGGAAAGCTGGGGTCATTGCACTTCTCCAAGTGTGGTAAAATGCTCGGAGGTCCTCAACAGGAAAGCATTAGAGAAGCGCCAGCTCGTATCATCATCAGAACGAGCCCCAGGGCTGAACCCAAACCTAGCTGCTAAACCAGCCAACTTCAGCCAGGGGCAAGGTGGCTACCAAGCAACACAGCACTCCCAGCCTTGGACTTCTTTTGCTTTAAGGAGAAGACTCCACCAGTTCTCATGCAGGTCCTCTTTCAGACAGGATTTATGCAATGGTTTGGAGCTGCTCCATGTGACCCAGACTTGCTGGCCCCCTGCCACCGCTCTCCTTGCTGGCTTCAGCCATGGACAAAACAGCAGAAGTAAAAAGACGACCGAGCAGTCATTAAAAGAAAGTGCACTTTGCCTACCATATGGTGCCCTTGCCAATTATACACATATACCATACATATTAAATACACACATGCTGGCCACGCGCACACAGACCAGGACCACAAACATCTGTGCACAGCTGTGCAGTCCATGTGGGTGGATGTCACCGCTGCGTGCGGATACATACTACCTGCACGGAGGTTGGTGCTTGGTAGCCACACATTGCCTGCACGCTATCAAGCGCCACCGATAAATCTGGGCCTGCCATGAACCTATGCCATTTTTATATCTGGCATCTCCATGTCAATGCAAATGCCTTCTGCCTTTGTACAACTACTCTCCGCACACATTTTGTGCTCGTGTTTGTGTAGGTAGTGAACATCCAGAATTACAGGCATGGGATATCTGAAAGTCCACACTGTAGAGCATTTCAGAAGTCAGCCACTCGTGTGCACAGGCACATCAGCAGCACGTAGGGGAGTGCAAGCTTCAGAAAGTGTGCAAAAAGTCCCTTTTCCCAGTGAATCCAGAGCCCCAACACCAGCTGCGGGCTTTTTACAGAACTGCCTAAGCTTCCTCCCAAACAAAACAGACCGGCAGGCTGCCTTCTAGTCAGCAGCTCAAAGGGAACACAGCTCCTGCATTGGTTCTCAGCCACCTGAGCTGCACAAGAGCCATCAGTCCCACTGCAGACCCCCCTGCCTGCAGGGTCCAGTGTGGTCAAGAGAGGATCCAAAGTTTCCAAGCTTCAGCACAAGCAGCTATACCTTATGCAGACCTGTTACAGCTGACACGCCAAGTGTGACACCCCCTAAATGTCTCCCTCCTCAACCTGGCCTTAGGGTAGGGCTGTATCCCACACATCCTGGTGCTGCATCAGCGTTAGAACACTCCGAGATGGGTCTGGATCATCAGACCTGAGGTGCTGTGCTATAGCCCCCTGCAGCCCGGTTCCTTGTCTGCCACTCCACCTACATCTGTGGCACAGAGCAGTCTCACATGCCTCACATGCTGAAGCTAGAGAGACAAGAAAGGCCCTCCAAGCTTCCCAAGGAGGACACCTGAGGTGGCTCCTATTACCCAGAAGGGCTGTGAGAAGCACTGCAGGACCTGCAGTGAACGCAGAGGCCAGCAGCTCCTACCACCAGCACAGCGTTCTCATGGCACTGCAGCATCCAACTCCACACCAGCAACAGCACAGCCCTAGACAGGGGTGACAACTCACATCATTGCTCATCTCCAGCCCCCCACTGCTGATTTGGTCCTGCCACACTGAAGTGAAGTGAGGGACCCACAGAGATCCCTGGTCCCATCAGCTTCTCGGAACAGGGTTAACTGACAAAACTCAGGCTGTCCCATGGGGTCACACACAGAAGCAGCTTAGAGAAATGAAGTGAGCTGCAGAGGAAGACCGTGAAATGGAAAAATAAGTTTGGACCAGGCTCTCCTTCTAGGAAATCAGAGAAGCAGCTGCATCATGGCAACACAGAAGAAAGGAGCCTGGTGAGCAGAGCCCCAGCTGGCCAGAGGCACCTTTCTCCATCTGCTCTACCTGCCTCACTGCCTGCTCAGCTGTGTACCTTCGGCACCACAGGGCCTAGGCTGTCCCCTGAGCAGCAAGCACAGAGCCTCGGCCTCCTGGGGCAGTAGGAGCACAACACTGCCAGCACGCAGCGCAACTCTCCCCGAAGACCCTGATGGCTGCACAACCCCACTGCCTTACAACCCTCCCTGTAACCCCAAGTCTCCCTGTGGCCTCCCTCTCCCCTCCCTACTGACTTTATTTCACAGCAGGTCAAACTAATGCAAAAAACAAAGCGAGCTGACCACAGCTACGCAGGAAGCCCATGCAAAGGCATGGGGGCCCCCCTTGGTGCAAGGCAACACGATAGTGAGAGTGAGCACCCCCAGGCCCTCATACACATTTCCACAGAGGAACACACTGCGAGCTCTGCACTGGGATGAGGTCTTGCAGCCTACACGGGGCTCCCGACTCCCTCCAGCCCTCACAGCTCTGGAGGATCTGCAGATCGCTTTCAGTCTCTGGCTCCCACGAGCGAGTTCCAAGAGATCCGCTGCGCAGAGAGTTTATGGGCCCTTTTTCCCCTCCCTCCAGGTTCTCTGTTCAGGGAAACATATGGCCCAGATGGTTTGGATTTGGTGGGGTATGGCAGGGTGCAGCAGAATGTGCCGTCTCACAAACACGTGTGGCTTCCTAGCGAGGAAGCTGCAGCCCAAAGGCCACCCAGTACATTTATCCCTGCCTAGATGCAGAAGAGCTGCCCAGCCGCTAACCCCAATAGGGCCTAGCTAGTGATTTTCACCGTGGTTTTTAATGAAGCCACTTCGGGGTGAAGTCTTGGTCCTGTTGAGGTCAGCGGCACAACTCTCACTGCAGGAGGCCAGGATTTCACCCTTAAATTCAACTGGAAGAAAGATTTATATATGTTTGAGTTCAAAAGGATTTGCAGAACTGCACAGGAATAGATTAATTTGAACTTTTAAAAAGCGGAGCTACAGTGGAAGAATAGGAAACAATTGCAGTAATGGTCACTTGGGATGATAAACAGGAGCACAGAGACGCTGAATACTCTGCCACAGCACATCCCAAGCATGTCTTTTCCCCGTCTGGGCAAATGCAGTACATAGGAGAGCAGCAGCAGCACAGCTGGATGGAGACCCTGCACTTAACATGTGCCACTGACATTGCTCCACTGAAGTCAGATGGAGCTAAAGTATTTTGGCACATGTTCTCACTGGAGAATCTCCCAATACTTGAATTGGTTGCAGACTTGATTTAAGGCACTCCCCGTAACTGAGATGGGACCATTTGCCTGATGATATCCCTTTAAAACTCCCTACAGCCTTGACAAATGAGTCTGTACCCAGGCTGGTGGTATTCTATGCTTCTCACCCTGCAATAGCTGCACATGAGATCTGACCTGCTTACAGATTCCCAGGAAATGTCTGCAACTGCTTGCCCTGCAAATATTTCCTATGGGTGCTGGGGTCAAGCAAAGATCTTTTTGACTTGCATATCTCTAGCACATTTGAACTGACATCATCCAAATCACTAGTGAATTGTTTCTGAAAACTTGACAGATTTGGTTCAAATTCTGTTTGTTTTAAGTTAATTTGTGTTAACTTGAGATCTAGGCAGAACAGGACGTGACAAACACATCCTGCAGTGTTTCTGGCTTAGAATGAACTAATTGCTGGAAACTTGGCAAGAAAAGTGGTTTTTGGAGTTGGGGGTTTCAGATAAGCTTTAGATGAGTGCTTGAACAGAATCATCTCCTGGGTGGGCCTGATGCAACCTGCACTGAAAAGCCCTCCATGGGGCAGCTCCTCTAGGCAGCAGAGCCCATGCTGTCCCCAGACCAGGGCTGTATGTGATAAGCACACTTATTCCTCCCCACAACAGTCTCTGGGTGGCCTTGAGCCATCAGCGATAAAAGACCCTCTCCAGTTACAAGTTTGCATGTTGGTAATTAAAAGGCCTCTCGCATGAGGAGCAGAAACTGTTTACGTTGAGCAGGCAACACCTTCCCTTAAGGTTATACTTCACCCCATCGATAGCTCATTCACTCACAGCTTATTGGAGCACTGCTCTGCCAAATGAAACAGTTCAGCCCCGAAGTCTTATCTGGAAAAAGCATGATTTAGAGGAGATGACAAGGCCTTTCCCACTCCGCCATCAAGCAGCTGCTTGGGGAACACAACAGCAGACGCACCTACAATCACCGGAGGTTTCACAAATTAAGGAGATGGAAACTGGAGGGTGCTGCCCGTGGGTGCTGCCAGTGGGGCCAGCCCAGAACAATGGGATGTCAGGGATGGAGCAACCGAGACAGCCTGTGTGAGCCTTATATGGAGAAACTTCACGACACTGGAACCATCTCCCCAGAACTGGAGGAAGACTCTTTGGCTCAGGCATTTAAAGCTAGTCTGGGCACAGCACTGGTGAGTAGAGGGAACGCTCCTGCACCGGCTGAGGAACTACCTGGGCAGCCTGACAAAGCGTCTTCCCTTCCACCGCCTGTGGTGTAAGGGAGACCAAGAATGAACAAAGAAAGGCTTCAAAAATCTTCCTATCACCCATCATGCACTTGATCATGTGCTGTCACCATGCGAGCTCTGCTAACAACAATATTAACGAGCAGAATAAGAAACAGATCTCCCTGGCATGGCTGAGCTATCTCCAGCCAGTGTGGGTATTGGCACGGACTTAATTAGGAAAATAAAAGCCCCCTGAGGTTCACAGCCAAGCATACATTTGATCAGAAATGTGCCCCTAAACGAGCCTCGGTTTGAAATATTAAATTTTGCCGCCCAGACGCAGCTGGCGCCAAAGCAGGGTACCTGCCCTGGAGCACAGCACAGACCAGTGCAGCTCCACGCTTCTCCCCCAGGTGGATTTTTCCCCTCTGGAAGATTTTTGCCAAGGTTATTTTATAAACTCCTTTCTATTTATAGCACAGCTCCTTCAGCTCTAATGAGATAATCTTCTGGCATTTCACCATCACTAATATTTACTTTGATGTTTAAAATAACATGTTCTGAGGGATTGATCTTATTAAAAACCCCTTTAAAATATAACCAAAGCAAAGAAATATATGACTAGCACAACAGTGCCAAATGCCTGGTGATGCACATGAAGTTAATGACTTTGCAACTTTTTCAGGTCAGACAGTTTATAATCCTCTGCCCGCATCGCACAGGAGGGAAAGAGGCAGCTCCTGAAGATGGAGAGAGGCAGCAAAAGAGGGAGAGGGAGTGCAATCCGCGTCTATTCACAGGAATGAGGACAGCAAGGAACGCGTAGTTCTGCAGCAGCGACTGTAGCTGTTGCTTTCTGTAACTAAGAGTTTCACCCACAGCAGCTCTGCCTAAGAGAATCCTATTTTAAAGCAGCAAACATGCAATCAGATGGCTTAATGCAATAAAAAGTGGAGTGGTGTGGGGAAAGGGGGAGGTGAGAGAGACAGCGCGCAAGAGCAGATGCCTGACTCCTGCTGTCTGCAGACACTTTGAAACACAACCCTGCGTTTTTATGGAAACTCTGAATGTTGGAGAAGGGTGAACATGGTTTTCATTCTCATAAATGTTTTTCCAGCATGCAATACTCTTCGGGCTCATTCCTTCTCCAGGGAGACGGTTCTGATTTCAAAGAACATTCACATTCCCTCCACCCCAGACCACCCCACTCCAACCTCAAAGAGCTTTCTCTGGAAAAAATATTTTAAAGACTGTTTTACCTTTTCTAGCGTTTTCCCTTCTTTCTTCTTTTTCCCCTTTTAATTCTTTAAGCTTCTTTTTTTTTTTTCTTTTTTCTTTTTCTTTTTCCCAGCAGCAGCCAAAGGCTTCTCTCTCCCCCTCAGTCCTGCGGGTGTCAGAAAGTTTCCAGGCTGAAGGTTTACGTTGCCTTCCTCAATAACCTTCTTCTGTCAGACCCAGGCAGCGCTGGACCTAGAGGCTATGCTAAAAAGTCTCCTTTCAGGAAGTGAGCAGTAATAAGAGAGAGGCTCGGAGGCAGCATGTATAGGGGCTGCTCAAAAAAATAGAAACTTTGCTCAGGAATTTTGCCAGGATTATCCAAAAAAATCCCAAACCCACAAGGCTGTAAAAGTCCCGCCCTGACTGCTGACATCAGTGCAGAAGGCAGGTCTTGACTGCAACAGTATAAAACTAATCAGCTAAACCCTCTGCAAAGGAGCAGGCAGCGATCCTCCCAGGCAGACCCGGCTGCTCACAGAGCCCCAAAGGCAATGCAGGCCAGGGCCTCGACAGCTCCCTGGCCGATAAAACATCCCTATAAAAGCAGTAAAGCACAGGGGTCACGCTGACAGCGGCACATGGTAGACAGAACAGATAAAACAAGCCAGGATTTCCCCTCCCCCACCCCCCCCCCAAAAAAAAATAAGATTCCCATCCTTCATTATAACTAGCTTTCAAAATGCTTTTAAAAATCCAGCACATCTGATGAAACTGCCTTAACAACAGCTGTGCTCTATAGCACAATTAGGTATTGGCTTTGAATTTAAAAAAGCCCTCAAGAATTTGTTAGTGTTTTAAGAAGTCCATTCCCTCCCAAGTTACATCATTTTCGCCCTGTTGGCTCCTGTGATGCATAATTTCTCTTGTTCTGCTGCCACTGTGGAGTGTCCCACAGAGGACAATACATTTCTAAAGAACAGAATAAACACTGCAAATAATAAAATACTGCTTGTTTAAAAACAAAGCCCTCTCAGGACACATGAAACAATAACCAACAATAAAGGGCAGGCACTCATTTCTTTCTTCTGTCTGAAGTCTTCCTTGAAATCAGAAAGAATTTGTAAAGCCTTGGCAAAGAGAATTACCTGGCCATCCTGCAAATACAAAAACCAACCCTTCCCAACTGCCCTGCTTCTCTCTGGATAGAGAAGGGCCCTGGGAAGGACACGGGGAAAGGACTGCAGCATCAGATAGCAGAGCCCCAACCTGAGCCCCTCTCTGGGTCAGACAAACCCCAAAACCCTCCCCCCAGGGAGCCTTTTGGCATGAGAGGATTTGCATGAAAGGCAAGAGGGTGGAAAGCAGCAGGGGAAGGTATAAGCCAAGTCTACATGTGTACAGAGCCAAAGCCACAGGATCTGGCCCTAAGGGCAGACCTCTGCAGCCATAGCTTGTGGGGAGGGTGCTGGGTGCCACCCAGGCTGACCCAGGGCAGGCCGGTGAGCACACAGCCGTTAGATGGGAACGGAGGACAGGGAAAGCCACAGAGTCAGACCCAAGGCCTGGCCAGCCCTGTGCCTAATCTGATACTGGTCACAGGATGCTTGAGCAAAAGGATTAAGAAAAAAAATCAAGAAGCCATCAGTCCTTTTTTTGCAGTATATCCTCCCATACCCTCTGCTATCAGCAAGCGCAGGGCTGCACCAGAGGCGGAGGCTGTATCCTCACACTTCACAGACATAATGCATTTTCTTCCACTGGCTGAAGCCCTCTGAAATCCACTTCTGGGACAGAGCAGCAGCATGATCTGAGCAGGAGATGCCCTGGAAGAAGTCATGCTCCAGCACCTTCCTTCACCTTCAAGGAGCATGTGGCCACAAGCCAGAAGTGCAGCTGCAGGAACTGGAATCCGACGTCTACCTGTCCCAGGATCCTGCCTCGGATGGTGGCCACCCCGAGCTCCTGCCCGTGCAGCCAGGGCACCGCAGAACAGGAGCAAGGGCCACTCCTCATCACAGCCGCTCACGCTGGAAGGGCCTGGCTCTCTCCGCTTGAAAACGGAGTTCAAAGGGACTGCAATTGTTGGGCTGGATTTTTGGCCACTTCCCTGGTTGGGTGGAAAGATTGGTTTCCTTCCTCCGCAGGCCGCACTAGCCATTGTCTGAGCCCCCACAGCACGTACAAAAAAGAGCAGCTAAACAAAATATTTGGGGTTTAATTGAATGGTGCCGCTTCTGGCCAAGGAAAAACTAATTGCTCAAAGCATGGCCTGGTGCCATCCTAAGGGCTTTCTGTCTGCTGAGGCTTGTCTCCAAATACACTCAGTGTGTAATTAAGAGGGACTGAGGCTGCAAACACCCATCTTCCCTGCTCTGTGTTACCTGCCCCTCTCCCTCTTCCAGGCGGGTGGTCTCCTCACCCGGGGCTGCAGTCCCTCCTAGACACTGAACACAGCGCTAGAGCCTCCTGACACACAAGGACAAACAACCAGATCCCGTGCGTGTGCCTGGAGCAAAAGCCTCCACAGGACTGTACCTGAGAACAATACAGCCCTACAGATCTCGTCCTCAGACCAGGCCACGTCAAGTCCTCAGCTCAAGAATTAATCTTAACTGGGCTCCAGCTTGGGCCTGCCTCTGGAGGGGTGATGGAGTCACCACAAAGCTGCACACATCTTCCCAAGCCAAGGCCTCAATCACAAGCACGAGAGACTAGAAAGTGGAGAAGGGTAAAGGGACAAGATTAACAACAGAGGGGACATGAGACCCTGCCTGAAACAAGAGTTTCAGGGGCAACCGACAGCAACTACAATTTGCCTCCAGCATCAAGCAGTGACAAGCAGCTGCTCCCTCCTTCTAGGATGAGGAGTTGAGGTTGCATTTCCAGGAGGTGCCTGAAATCCTCTCTCCACAGCTCCCCTGCATCCTCCCTCACCCTGAGGGTGGAGAGGAGCCCTCTGCTCAGCAGAGCTGCAGGACCCTGGCCCCAAGGCTCAGCAGCCCAGGGACACTGCACCCTCGTGTGGCTACACCGGGCAGAGGCTGCACGCTCCAATCCTGCGAGGTCCAGGCTCAGCACCATGCAGGTAGAAACCCCTGCAGGGATGCTGCACCCAACCCAGAAGAAACAAAGAGCAATGCCTGCAGACAAACACAGCACGTCGCTTCTGGATGATGCTGGCTGATGCCCAAGTGCATCCAGCACACCCAGCTGCAGCACCAGTTTGCATGACACTCAGAGGCCAGTGTTCATTTTAAGGCTTGTAAGGCTGCCATTAAAGCACATAAGAGATGATGCTGAGGCCTGACGGGGTCATTTTGTATAACTATTTTGTACATAAAACAAAAATAAAAAACTCTTGCTACGTCTAAACTGCAGGGCCTGGGCAGAGTTCCCAGCTCTGGCTCTACATCACAGCCTGGCCCCATGTCCATGTTGGGACTAGCTACTTGGCCACAGACTAATCCTTTTTATGTTTGTACAGTACCTAACACAACAACGCTCCATTCGGTCTTTTAGCTACTGCTGTAATAAACAAACTGCTCTGCTTTATTTGTAGCCCAAATACTGCAGGTTGAGAACCTACAAGTAAAACCAGCTGTAAACAAATGTTTCTGATTTTCCACTAGTGTGGAAACATGCAAACTAATTGCTCAACAGTGAAAAACAGTTTAATTAACCCCAGGTGTTAGATAAAATTGGGTTGGTGTCTCCCAAACTTGTCACTTCAGCTTGAACGAGCCACTGCTAGATTTGAAAGCAAAGCCGAAAAAAAAATTACCAAGATTATTACACAATGCCTAAAAACTTTGTGAGTGTTCTGGGCAAAGGACAAGTGTGCTAGTGAGCCTTGTTGAGTGCTCAGGAGCAAGATCTCTGTTCACATTGCAAAGGTGTGTGTTGGGACACCACATTTTCACACTTTTAAACTGCCTAGGTGACTCATCTTCCATCTCAGGATCTCACTTTGTGCCTGCAACCACCTTTAATATCAATTTCTGAGTAAACATCAAGTACAGCCCCATGCCAAAAATATAAACAAAGTGCTCCTCGAGGGGATTTGTCCATGAAATGCCATACAGTCAAATAATGCAAAATGCAAGCTATCCTTGAGCATATGTAATCCTACCACAACATTTTTTTTCCAGCCTTCAACATCAGCAACCTCAGCCTGCTACAATTACAGCCCCAGTCCTGACTTCTTCTACAACGCAGTCTTCCACCTGCACCACTGAGACATTTTGGGGATTCTCCATCCATGCATCTGTTGGAGAACCTCTTTGCTTTCAAGCACTCAAGTCACAGTTCTGCAGCACTTCTTCCCGGTCACCCATGGTTTGGCATCAAACTCCAACTCTTAACCCATTTCTCCCAGCCTAATGAGCTGTCAAGTGGTAATGATCAGTTTATCGTGGCTGGTGATGAAACATTATTTCCTTCTGGAATGGGAGGCATGCCCTTGAGGAACAGCTGAAAGCCCTTCCAAGAGAAAACTGCATTTGGTAGGACTGGTGTTGGATGGTTCCCAGCTGTTAGTCTTGTGGCTGTTTTGGCACTACAAACAGTTAATTGGCAAGCTGAGCAGAAAAAACAGCCTAGGAGAAGCTTCTTGGGTTCCTGAGACTAGGTCTTGACCATCACACAGCATCACTACAAAGAAGCCCTGAACAAAGGGCCTCTCATCCTGGGCTGGATGTGAACAACAGAGAGGCTAAGCTCTCCTGACCACCTCACGACTTCCAAGGGACGTACCATGGCATGGCAGAGATGGGCTCATGCAAAAGGGCTCACTTCCCAAGGAACATCTGTTCAACAGGCAAGCAGAAAGCTGTACTGCCAAGGTAACGTCTTCGCTCAACACGTCTAAACAAAACCTGATCTTCACCACCTTCCTCTGATCTGTATTCTCCCATAGAAGACCTGGCACTGAGAAGGTCTCAGAGCTCTCTCACTCTTCAAGGTTACACAGCTTTTATTTTCTCTTCTTTCCTTTCCTGTGCAACAAGGAAATAGGTCACGTTTCAAAGAAACCAGTTAACGGAGGTTAGCAAATGCCAGACAGCTCACTGGATGGTGTGGCCTGTTCCTCTCCTATCTCCCAAAATCAAGACGTTTCTCACTTGCCAGAGAACATTTTTCCCCTCCTTTCCTTTCTCTCTTCAAAACTGCCGCAGCGAAGCCCTGACAAGACGTTTTGCCCATCTATAAGCCAGGTAAGACATACTTTTCTGCTGTCAGTATCTTCGGTAGCTGTTGCACGACATGGCTGCTTTGTTCCTCGCTGCACACCCCTTAGCAGCGTGAGGGGAGATCCCCTGAAATGCTGGTGTCAATAGGCCCAGCTTAATTCATTGTGAAATTGCTCTAGTCTTTCTACTGACTGCTCCAACAGCATAGGAAAAGACCGGTGTGATGTTAGGGGGCATTGTTCTCTTTTTGGAGTTGGGGCATTTAGATCAGAATATAAAATAGCTTACAGGCAAATACTCGGGGTCAACCGATCTTTATCTCTGGACACAATGTCAGAATTTGTCTCATCTGGAATCTTCTTGTTAAACTGACTGTGAGCCTAAGTGGCAATGTGGGAAGACTTGGGGTCTTTGGAACCTGCTGAATAATGCTCCAAATAATCGAGGAGGGCTTCAGGGATTTCCTACTGACAAATACAACAGCAAATATACTCAAAAAGAGAGAGAGGCTTCTACCAAATTCACATTTGCTTCTCTTAATTTCTTTGCCATTTCATCTGTTATTGCTCTGCATTTTTATGTGAAAACAGGCACAATTCCAAGTCCCATCAGTTCAAGCACAGTCCATGGTGTGATGGAATAAACTAGAACAAAGGAAAGTTGAGGTTAAGCCTCAGAAAACATTTCCTAATAGGCAGATCTATGGAATACACGCTGCCGAGATGTAAGGGAAACCCATCACATGGGCAGAACTGTAGAGGCAACTGCAGAAGGGAAGGGATCAGGCTCCCTCACTGGCAGTGGGATGAACAAACAGAACTATGAGGTTCTGCTTTCTGACATTTATAGCTTTTGTATTTGCAACCTTTCATTACCATTTTTCCCCTTGAGCAGAGAAAGGGGCCCAAGTCCTAGTAGAGCTTGCTGATGCTCCCAGGAATACAACTTCTTAAACATGGATGACACCATAGCAGTATTAGAAGACACATACAAATAAATGCATGTGGGTTTTAACAACAACAAAAAAAAAGGTTCCAATTGAAACCTTAATCAGAAAGAGGGTTTCTTGAGAACTCTCAGATAACAGGGATTATGCTGCAGTCCTTGTGCTGCCCTCTAAAGCAAGAGACTTCACATGGAGCAGAAAACCTTTGAAACACAAGGCTTTGTGCATGACCTAAGTCCACTGAAACAGCTAAAGGAAGCTTGGCTTGAGCAGTTAAAGCCTGAGAGGTCAGAAGGGGCAACAGGTATGTTAGTTGAGCCAAGCTTTTATTCCAGAAACCCTCAGCAGGTGGGACCAGCAGCACAAAAGCAGAGATGCCAAGGACACCAATGAGATGAATTTTCTCCACCTCTGATGACTCTGTGGGTCTGAGCTGAGTAACAGGACTAGGTACAGAAAGATGTGAAACAGCTGTTAGTAGGGCAATGCAGAAAATGACTATTTCCCACCCTCCAGAGAAGTACACAACTTATCAATTTAAAGCCTCGCAACCTTTGTTTAGCGCATGCTTTCCCAGGAGTCACTGCTAACTCACATGGTAGCATTAGATGGGCTATATCAAACATACTAGGTTCAGAATTAAAATACCTTTTATTCCTTTCCTTACCAGGAGTGCAGGAACAGGTATTTTTAAGTGGTTTTAACCACTGAATGATGCTAACTTATGCTCATAATATCCCCAGAGGTGTCAGGAAAGGCCTTGCTGGGTCTAGTATTGAATGGGCAAGGACAGGCTGGAAAGAGCTCAGAACAGACAACAGATACCAGGGGCTATGATGGAGAACACGGGCAGCTTTCTGCAAACTCCATACAGAGCCAGGAAGCAGAAAGCTGTAGCCACTCTAAGGGAGGTAGGCAGGATAAAGCATAAACTATGGTGTTACGATAACTTTACTTCCTAAAATCCCATTCAAGTGACTGGAACAAAAAGCCCTTTCCGTTATTAAAGTAACTGAAAAGCCCTGTGCAGGCCTAGTCCAATACTTCTGTACCTCAGCTCTACACTTGGAAAACAGAGATAACAAGCTGCCTGTTAGTAGTGCATTTCAACACTCAGAACAGACCTTTTCACATAGGAAATGACTGATTGTGAACGTAAACTTCCATTACCACTTGCAAGTCACACGCTTTGCTCAAATGCATGCTGGTCACGTGCAAACACATACCTACGCTTCAGAGCTGATATGCTCTTGTAAAAACAGCTGAACTAGTGAAGTCCAAGTCCAACTTCCCCCTGACTCCAGAAGCATTCATTTTTCTCTTCAAAATTTCTTCAGGAATGTCTTATCACCTTGTAGCCCTGTGCAGTCTGAACTGTTTAATCCTCTTAAAATGTAAGAAAGGAATGGTCTCACTCTACTCTGAAATAGCGTTCAAAGACATCCTGAGCAGTGCTAAAGCAAAATTTGCCCTCCTGCTTTGATGAAGATGTATTGAGGCCTAGAAGCTCACCCCCAGGACAATATTTTAAACATGCTGCTCACTATGGCTTTAGAAAATGAGCTGGATCTTGCAGAATTCCTCTCATGCTTGCAGATTAGGTTTCAAGCTCAGATTCATCTTTTGCCCTTCAAAACTCAGAAACGCTGCTCAGTTAACCTTTGCTGTTGAGTTGGAGGTGACTGTTAGGCTCTGAGCTGTCATTTTATTTTATCTGGTCAAGCAGTGGAACAAGCTGCCCTGTGGTGGAAGTAGTGGAGTCCCCATCCCTGGAGGTATTTAAGAGATTTGTGGACGTGGCAGAGGGACATGATTTAGTGATGGGACTCACTAGGTCAAGACAATGGTTGGACTGGATGATCCTGAAGGTATTTTCCAATCTAGATGATTCTGCGATTTGCCCAGTTTATAACCTTAAGCCAGGAGCTGCCCATGCAGTGCCCTTGGCTCAAATCAGACAAAGCACAGTTTGCCTGTGCTCTGGCCCTTTTCTACAGATCTGGGAAGGCATGCCCTATGGTGTTAAATCTGCCCTTAGCAATACAAGAATCATCTCCCACTTCCCTGTAGCTACTTTAGTGAGCAGCAAGTGCCAAAGTGTAAGTGCTGGGGCCTTAAGTTCAACACCTAACAGAGCATTTTCAAAAGGTCTTGGAAAAGCATGGCCCCAAACTGCTTTTGAGTACTGACTGCCATCCTCTCCCGATTCATACCTGGGCAGCTTTGCTCAAGACCTAGTTTCATAAGCCACAGGACCGAAGCCTCTTAGGCCAGCCTGCATAACAGCCTTTGTCTTCCAACAGGATTGGGGTGCCTGAATTTCTGTAATTCTGCTGATCAATGCCTACCTGTGCGATAGCATATTCACAGCACAGAGATACCCCAGCTGACTTGAGCACTGGAAGCCCCAGGCTGCGGTCATCTGTAGTGCGATCCTACTGCAGTTAATCCCGTTTCTGGTGACCAAGCTTCTCCAAAGACCACTGCCCCATGCAAAACGATTGTGCCCTGCTACATGCACGTGAAGCTCTCACCCCCTTTGGGGGCAGCAGGTATTAAAGGCAGCCACAGCTAAGCACTGCTCTGTGCCCATGGCTGGACCCTGCATGAGGTGAGCCATCGATTCACCCAGGATCTGCAGCAGGATCTCTGGAACCCAGGGATCCTTTGCAACTATGCTGTGCTTTGACACGACTCCCAAGCATGCATAAAAACATCGGCACAAGACTGCAGAGCTAGTCTGGACCTGAAGGGATGACAGGAGGCTTATGAATCTCTTGCAGCTGATGACAGAATTAGTTTAGCAGGGACAACTGCACACAAGCCACACAGCACGAATGCTGCAGAAGTTGAATCTTTTAGGCAGGGCCTGTTGCTTGTACCTTGGCACATAGGACATACGTAGCTCTTTATTCTGAAGGATCCTAAAGTACACCAGAAAGCAATCACTTCATCTTCTTGGTGACACTGAGGGGAAAACACGATGCAGTTGTTAAGGTGAGTTAATGACTCAAACAGATTTAGGGAGTCTGGAACAGTAAATGGGGTAAAAAGCTTCAGATAATGCTGTATTTTTCTGAAAATTCCACAGGATCTTAAAGCAGCACAAGAAATTTCTTTTCTGAACCTCATTGGCCAAAATAAAGCATGCATAGAGATAATGAACTGACTGTATTTTTCCAAGACCCATCCTTGTTCATTTAGATATAGTGTGCTTACTGTGGTAGGCAGCATAACACTACAGCAAGTGTGTGACTTGGCAGAACTGCAGTCCAGGGCATTACTGTGGTATGAGCTCTTCTGTCTGCCTTGTATTCATCAGCAGGAGAGGGATCATAAATTTCATCCCTTATCTGCCCAGAAAAATAAAACCGAAAGATGGCATGTGGATGCAGAGCACATTCAGGATCCAACAAAGGCACATTTTCAAGGCCCAAAATGTGTACTGTCCTTGGCAAAACCTGGGGTAAAGCCTGTGAATGGGCAGGGAAGATCCTGGCTGTTAGGGGAATTTCTTACTACCTGCCAGACTTTCCAGCAGAGAGTACTGATGCATAGCAAGGTTACAAAGGAGATGAGCAATTTTAAAGTTTTCTTGTATGCAAACTGAGAAAGTTATACACTGCAAGAGTTAAACACCAAAGCAGAACATTGTGCCTTCTATTTTGTCCACAGCAAGGCTTGGCAGGGCTGCTCAGTATTCCACCAGCACTGCAGCAGGATTTTGAGGATTTGTCCTATTTATTTGACAAAAGTCACTCCCCCATAGCACTGTTCCCATAGCTGCTGCTGTCACCTATTAATAACAAACTGACAGAAAAGTAAATGATAGAGACAAAGCTCAAGAGATACCAGACCCATCGCCTACCAGTCATTGACTCAAGTTCAAACTAGCATTCCAGAGGAAGTCCTTCTGCATCTGAGATGCCCAACACAACCAATTTTTGCCCAGATTTTCTCTCGTTCAAGTTTTTGGCCAATAAGAGAATAACACTTCAAGGATTTAACTGATTATAATATTCATCTGGGCTATGTATTTACGCTTCTGAAAACTGAAAAGCTTCTACATAATGGATTCTACTGACAGATTATTTAAACAGTTATGGACAGGTTGGGTCAATTAAGAACAGATTAGTCAGTTTTTTGTTGCTCATGGGCTATCCTGCTCCTACCTGCCTCTTCACCTCATCAGAAAACTCCCAGTGCACATCTCTGGAGCAGAACCATACCTAAAAAATTGTTGACATCTGCAAGGCAGATGGAAAATAGAAAGATATTTTGAGTAAAAATCATGACCCTCTTCCCCTTAGATGTTTGCACAGATCCTGAAGATTATAGGTGCAGATGTACACATATGGCTTGCCCCTCTTCTCTTATCTGAAGAGATTACAATCTGTCATGCACAGAGCTAGAAGGCAGAGGTGAAAGTACGCCCCACAGCTATTACTTAACAACTACAGCCTTATTAAATTAATACAGCCCTAGGGAGCAGTGTGAGACTATGCATACTTCTCTAGGCCAGTGGAAGAATCTCTCTCCCCAGTCCTGCATCAGATGTTCAAGGTCCTGCAGCCATCATCACGTCAAGTTAAAAAGGACGGATTGATGTCAGCAAGGGTCCTGCTGCAGCCGGAAGCGGTACAGACAGGCACAGCAGACTCCACTGCTGTGCTGAGCTGTGAAAGGAGCCAGCTAATACTGCCCCAAGGAACATAATTTTGATGGAGGAACAGACAAGAGCCTAGAGGAATGCCCTACAGTCACAGGGAAATGGGGAGATAGGTGCCAGAGGCACAGGCAGAACTTTCCAGGGTGTTCAGCTCTCCAAAGTCATGCTACAAGGGTGGGCTTAAACAGCACTAGGTTGTTCTGAGAACTCAGCTGGACCCATGCAGGGCACAACATGCCCTGCACAGCTGTCAGCGTCCTGGCTCCCCTGGGACCTGCAAGGGTTTGCACTCTTTCTTCTGGGACTGCCAAAGAAAAGCCTCTTTGCAACTAATTGTTGCTGCTGTGACCCACCCACTATGAACCAGGCTGTGAGACCAGCAACAATTCTGCCAGCAGCACCCCAACGGCTGCTGGACAGGAACATCCGGCCTGTCCCACCACAGCTGGATGCAATCCAGCGACCTGGAGAGCTCTGTAGCACAAAGCCCTGTCCCTGGACCATAATGTTGTCCTTGGAGAATCTGTTTTGATGGGTTATTAGCATCCCATAGCAGAAGTAACCGGCATGTTCTGCTGACAAGGGGAGGCTGCAAGAGAGTGAAGCAGAAGCTGAGCAATCAAAAGGTTTTCCAGAAGACAGTGTTACCCTCTGCTGCTCATCCCAGGGTCTTGTGTTCAGGGACAAGAGAATGGTGTTTGTATGTTTAACTACAAAGGTTCAAAGTAAGCTTGCCTCGTGGAAAAGTTATGGGAAATGGTGCATTTTGCCCATGGTAAAAAGCAGGGACTAAGCACAGGTAGATATTAATATAACCTCCCATCGATAGCACAGAAAGAACAAAAGCTAAGAACTTATGAGACCATGGAGAAAGAGCTATTTTTTCACCTCAGTAGCCATGTAGCTGATCAGTTAGCCACATTAAAAAAAAGTGCAGGAGAACAGTAAATATTGTCCTTATAATAGTCTAGTGACCAAGCAGAAGACTTCATTCTTACTTCTGACACTGATGTTCAACAGAAGACCAAAAACATCAACAGTGGAAGCAAAATGTTTCTGCATTCAGTGTTTCTGTATTCCATGGAGCCTTGGCTGAACTAGAAGTTACATTGGCCAGAGAAAGGAATTGAAAGTGCAATTTTCCCTGAATGGAACTCAGAATTGCAGAAGTTAGATATGGGAAAGTCCTATTAGCTCATCCTGGTTTCTTCCTGCCTGTAGATGATTGTTCCCTACTACAGTACTGATCCAGTGTTAAGTGACTAGGAATGGGACTTCCACTGTTCTCCCTGGAGACACTGTTCCACATCCTGATGGATTGTATTAGGAAATGTTTCTCATGAATCAGTGGAAAGTCTGGTTATCTTCTCCTTTATCCCCATATCTTATCAGTTCCAAAGAGCTGTACTCATTAGCACATCAGTCAAGCCCTTCACTTATTGCTCCATCCCAAACTTGGAATGTTTACAACACTTCCAGTATCAAAACACCTCCCGGACTAAGTAACCTCAATAGTGTCAAGGTGCCAGAATCATGTTCACTACTGGTACTGAATCACATGGGTGGGTTTGGGGTTTTTGTTTGGTTTTGCTAGTGGTTGATTTTTTTTTAAAGCTACAGTAACTTTGTTCTGATCTGTTCCATGTAAATGAAACTCATCTTTTTATATCTGAGAAGTAGTGAGTGCACTCAGTGCTCTGCCAGCCTCTTCCCCACCAGCCACTCTACTTACAGTAATATTTTGTTCATAAAAGCAAGCGCTAGGGCTGCAGTGCCAGTGGCAAACACCAGCTGCCCAACACACTCATTTGGTCATGTTTGGATCTGCTGCTAGCCCCCTCTGCTTGGGCTTTCAAAATTAGATTGAGAAACCTCACTGACTCATGGCCATTTGAGAGCCCATGGCACTTACTGCAAGCACAGAGAAGTTGCTTTGGTGTCTAAGCCAAGTTCTGAGTTTAACATTTATGCTCTGCCTGCCTAAATCCCCTCTAGCAGAGCTATGTAAGGTAGTCTCCCGTTTTAACATACTATTGTGTCAGCACTGAGGAGCAGAGTTACAGGGCAGCTTGAGCACACTGAAGCCTTCCTCCCAGCTAATGTTCAGGGCATCAACGCACACTACTGATGCAGCACCACTACGACCTACTATTCGACTACCACTATTGGCTTTACTGCTCACTACTCTGCTCCCCGTTCTCTGCCTCCCGTCCTGACAGGGACTTCAGGCTCTAGCGATGGCTTCAGAGCAGGACTATAAAAGTATGATTCTGAAGTGCCTCATATGCATAGAGATACTGTCCAAAGTAAGAATACCTTAAAAATATAGCTTGTATTATAGACCAAGGAGAAGCCAGGCAGTTTTGGATGGACCAGTGCAAAACAGAAGACCAACAGATGTCTGATAATATCTACAATGTTAAACGGTCCCATTACGAAAGCAGAGGCAAACGGATGATCAGTATAGAGAGGACACAGTAACTGTCGCCTCTCAAAAACCAAAGGCAGCAAGATTAAAGAACTGAAACCAGGTCATCAGATCAGCCTTAGCCTGCATACATGCCCAATGCAATGCACTTTCACTGAATCAACAGGTTTTAACCCATTTGAGAAAAAACTCTAGCTGGAGGCTGGCCAGCAGGTGGGTGAGCCCCCCCCCATGTTATTCCCAGACAACTTGCCTCCCTCCCCAGGATAGCCGATAATCCAGTACCCTACCAAGTAGGGCACAAAGTCGACACCCATCAGGGAGGGATTGCAGCCTAGCGGCCGCAGAGCCCTGCACACCAGGAGTAAAGGAACAAGACTTCGGAGCTCTTCACCTGACCTGATGGTAATTGCACACACAACTCCTCTCTCCTGTTTCCCTGTCTCTTCTCCATCTTTTCTGCCCTGAAAAACTCAGGAGGTAACAGCTGCACACTCATATGTAGCACAGACAGCAGCTGTGATCTTCCAAGGAATCTGTAGGTACTGCAAAAAAAATGCTCCTAAACTAAGCTCAACAATAATACTTACCTTTAAATGACAAACCCGAAGCATTAATGCAGATGGTTTTTATGTAGAAAGAGACACCAGGCTCCACCCTGGGTCCTTTTGCAGTTGGAAATGGAGTTGTCAGACGCTTCACCGCTGGGAGCCATGAGAGGGGCAGAGGTGAGGGCACATTGTTCAGAGCAGCATTGAACCTGCTCAGCAGGTTCCAGTCCTTCCAGGAAAGGTACCTGCTCAGAACCATCGGAAGGACCCAAGCCAGTGCAGAACATGAGAAACATTTCCAAAAATATCCATCATGGCCAATGCCCTCACACCACTGCAGCTTAAAGCCTTGTCACGCCTGCAGCGTCACCTTTACTGCATCCTGCTAAGGGCTGTGCCACCAGCAGTACTGCCAAGGAATGACTTAAGCCACAGGCTAGCTGCAAATTGCTTATATAAATCTCATTTAACCTTTCTTCAGCCTGCTGCTCCCCACATGCTCTGTACTGGAAAGCTCTAGGACCACAATGCTGCAATAAGCTTTTATTTCAGCAAAATCCTTTTGAGGTAATGCAGTGAGGCCAGGTAGAAGCAAGCAACATAACAGTTCTCAATATATGCATGTTTTATTGCATTACTGCAGTTTGCTTTTACTGGCTCCATGAAAGCATCTGCTATACCAAAAACCGGAGAATCCTGCTGGAGTACCAGCTCCTCACTCCAGTTAGTTGTCAACCTCAGCTCCACCTGGGTGGCAGGTAAACGTAGGGACAAGTTCTGTGCTCACTCATCCTTAGGACATCTTGACATCATTTGCTTAGACATGATGACCCATAGCTGAGTTACCAGACCACAAAAGCACTCAGAAATACCAGGCAGTGAACAATGTACTGTGTTTAACTATGTTAGACCCTAATTAAAAGCTGTTCAGGATGAGTGGGTCCAGGGCCAGAAGTGTTTTCAGTGGCTGTACAAAGGATCGGCAGGGTGTTTTCACAGCCTTCCAAACTCAATCCACACGCAACAGCTGAGGACATGCTGCCTTAGGACAGAGTTACTTTGCTTTACCCCATCACACAGCAGTGTCACCCCTGCCCGTGGGCCCATCACCCCACCTATTACAGAGCTGCCCGCCAGGGACATTAGGATTATGAGAGGATGCTATTACAAACCAGTAGGAGGTCCAAGGGTAGCTGTGGGGGACCAGAACTCAGGTTTCTGTTCTTGCACTAACCCAGCCACCATAGGGTACAGCAAAGCTCTCTTCTTCACTGTATAGGATACAGTGGCCAGGTTACTTGGGCCTGTCCACATCACTGCAGATTCCCCAAATAACATCAGCTTGAGTTTAAACAAACCATCACATTCAGTTAATTTTTCTGTGCCCTTTCTTATATGCAGCATTGCTAAAAACATGGTTCTGGACCTTATGATTTATCAGGGTCTTCCAGGCTCCTACCTACAAATAAACTCTTGCTCAGAAATTTTTTCACCGAAAAGAAGCACTTTATAAAGAACCAATACCCTTTTCTCTAGGGAAAGAGACAAGTATTTAGCCAAAACACTGTTATAATTAGTTGCAGAACTAATTAGTCAGTCCTGTAGCCAGTAATCAACCAATGTAAAGAAGATTAAGAACAACCACTTGTATTGCACTGAGCTGCCATCCTTGGACACTGAGGAGCACACCAAGATCTACATGCTTGGCTGTCATTCCATCTGTATTCCCCAAGTAAAGCACAACCAGATAAAAAGATTTTAGTGAGAGACAGGTGCACTTTGTTAGAAAGAACATGTGACACCACAGACACGACCACATATAAATAGGAAACATGCTAATGTATATAATGTATACAATTTGCCTGTGTAAACCAAACGTAGGAAAGCCACCTGCATGTGTCCATCAGAGATCTACTGGTACTTCCTACTGCAATACTCAGAATATCCCAAATTGGAAGGAACCCACAAGGCTCATGGAGTCCAACTCCTGGCTCCACATGGGACCACCCAAAAATCAGACCATGTCTGATTTCATTGTCCAAATACTTATGGAACTCCAACAGGCTTGGTGCTGTGACCACTGCCCTGAGGAGCCTGTTCCAGTGCCCAACCACTCTCTTGGTGGAAGAACCTTTTAGTAATATCCAACCTGACCCCCCCCCCACCCGCACACCCTGTCACCACTCTTTCAGGTCCTGTCGCTGTCCCCAGAGAGCAGAGCTCAGCGCCTGCCCCTCTGCTCCCCTCATGAGGAAGCTGCAGACAGCCATGAGGCCTCCCCTCAGCCTCCTCTTCCTTGTGCTCAAACCAAGGGACCTCAGCCACCCCTCACACATCTTTCCCTCCAGACCCTTCACCATTTTCATAGCCCTCCTTGAGAGGCTCTCTAATAGCTTTATGTCCTTGTTATACTGTGGTGCCCAAGCCTGCATGTGATGCTCAAGGTGAGGCTGCAGCAGGCAGAGAAGAGCAGGACGATCCTTTCCCTCGCCTGGCTGGCAATACCGGGCCTGAGGCACCCCAGGGCACAGTTGGCCCTGTTGGCTGCCAGGACCTGCTGCTGACTGGTTCAACTTGCTGTTGGCCAGAACCGCCAGAGCCCTTTCTGGGGGGCTGCTCTGCAGCCTCTCATCCCCCAGACTGTACATACAGCTAGGGTTGTTCCATCCCAGGTGCAGAATCCAGCACTTGTTGAGGTTCATGCTGTTGATTGCCCAGCCCTCTAGTTTGTCAAGATCTCACTGTAAGGCATCTCTACCCTCAAGGGAGTCAGTGTCATCTGCAAACTTACTTAGGATACATTTGAGTCCTGTATCCAGATCAGTTACAAAAACATTGAAGAGAACTGTCCCTAAAATGGAGTCCTTCAGAAAGAACCCCACTAGTAACTGGCTTCCAGCCTGCTGTAACCCCATTCATGATAGCTATTTGAGCCCAACCCATCAGCCAGTTGTTCACTCACAGCATTATGTATCTAGCTGAATGCTACACATTTTGCCCAGAAGGATACTGTGAGAAATAGAATCAACAGCTTTGCTGAAATTCTGAAAAATTACATCTACTGACTTCCCTTGGTCAACTAGGTGGTAACTTAATTTCCTTTCATGAGATGACCATTTTGGCTCAGGGGACCACACTCTGCCCGATTTTCTTTCTATGGCACTGCAGAAAAACCTGCACCAGCATCCTGTAGGGAGGCACCAAACCCTGCCTCCTGTTACCAGAGGCAGCTGCACCGTTGGTTCACAGGCATCAGTGAAAAGCTCAGAGGAAGCAGGCTAACACCAGAAAACTGCTTTCTGGGAACAAGGCAATCCTGACCATTAAAGCAACAGCTTGAACAAAAGAGGCAGATAGTTATAACCACCAGGGCCCCAGGCAGGTGGCCTTGCCCCTCCCCTGCCCCCTCCTTGTCTCCTGCTCTCAAGGAGAGAAGAGCAAATTGCTTCCGCTCATTAGCATTTGACAAATAACCACAGAAGGAAAACAAGTCCCCAGCAGGATATGAATGAGCTCAGGCCTTTATTGCCATCTGACTGCACCAAACAAGCGTGTCATCAATTTTCCATGCTCTGTTGCACTGTTTCTCCCTTTCTGAGAAGGATGAGCAACCTCACCCACTCATGCAGGTTAAGAGCAGCCAGCTTGAAGCAAAGCAGCAAGAAGCAGCTGGGAGCTGCAACAGGAGCAGAGGTGGCACATGACCACTCCTGCATATTTGGGTGCAGATACAAGCATCAGGCTGGCTCTGAAGGAGGGTCTGCAAGCAGCATGCTCAGACATCAAGCCTTTGGATGCTGCCTGCTTGTGGGAGTAAGTGCTTTAAGAGAGCTGAGGGACCCAAGGCAGCCTGACTAGTTCTGATCCTGGGTGGAAGGAGGAACAGGAAACCAGCCACCAGCAGCCCTGCCACTGGGTAAGCAATGGCTGCTTCATCACACAGGTATCGTAACACCAAGGCACAAGCATTTAAACAGAACTATCACCTATGTTTATTTTAAATCTTCAGTAATACTGTGATGGGGTGCCACTAGGTCTTCGGCCAAGAGTTTGGAAGGGGTTGTGGAGGAAGGGTTCTGATCTCCATGGTACCAGCTTTTTTTCAAAGCTGGTACATCACTGTCAGGAGCTTTTGCATCAAGTGCATCCCAGCAGTACCAGGCCCCTGCATGAGGCCTTGCAAATAATACTGTGGAATTTAACATCTTTATTCCAAAAAGGACTGTGGACTCTCCCTGGGGCCAAATGACTCCCATGTTTCACTTCAAAGGGGCTGAGGCATATGAAGCATTTCTGCACATGGCCAGGGATCCACAGGCAGCAAGGGGCAGTTTGCACTTACCTGCTCACTTCAAGGACAACAAAGGGCAGATCAGGTCCTTTGTAGAATTCAGGCCACAGGACTCCAGCAAGAGCAGGGAGCTTTTTCTGTGGAGTTTCTGTAAATACAACCATTTCAGGTAGGACTGAGTCAGTAATACCCACTGACAAGTACAGAAGATTATTATCTTCAATATAAGCAGAAGGCATGCTGTTTGAGTACGAACAAAAATGGGCTCACAGTTTCATAAACTCCTACTCACACATAGCTCAAGTGTTAATAAATGATTGTGTAGTTGAGGTTTTAATATGCAGTCAGCAGGGAGGTTAGGAAAGCAGTTAAAGCAAGGAACGTAAGTACTCATGAGGAAGCTTTGGGAAGAGCTGCTATGGAATGCACAAATGCAAATTTAACATTAATCAAGAGCAATTAGAAGAGTATAGTAAGGCCAATCCAAGTCAAGGTTAAAGTTTTCTTTAAACTGAGAAGCATTTGAAGTTTAATCAAAGTTATTTCAAGTCTAGTGTTATTTAGCATTTTGAAGACTATATGCCCACGATCTAGGAATCGTCTCACAGCTCATCCTCTTACATGTCACGAGCCACTCCTGGGATAAATGACTTAGAAAGGGAACTTGTACACTTGAAACATTTTACAGTCCTTCATCTTCAACCAGGCTCTTCACTATAAAACCAGTTCTTGGATCAGAGCAGGAACAACAGAAGGGAATCTAGGGGAAAGAACTGGGCATAGCTGCTCCTCCACAGCCCTAGGCAAGCCAGAAGATGGCTGGTATGCACCCAAAGCCACAGGGAAGCAGCTACTGATGATTTGTTCTATTTACCCTACTCTTTGTGCCATCCTGCTCTCTCCTAAGCCCTGCCTCCACCTTCCCTCTGCCACAGCCCCTGCACCCAGGCTCAGCCCCACACCTCCACAGGATCAGCACCAGCAGCAGACTCCTGGAGAGCTCGGTAAACACCAAGCAGGTCAAGATAGCACCAGGTACAAAGTTCTACCCAGGTTTTCCTACAGCACCAAAAAAGGGCTGCAAACAGCATCACAGGAGAACACATTTACTCTTGCACTAGCTTCTTGCAGCAGGGTGAGACAAGAGGCCTGCATAGAGCTCTGCAGAGCCTCACCAGTGCAGTGAGAGGCCAAGGGATGCCAGGAGAAGCTGCAGGGCTGAGCAGGTGGCTGGCGCAACCCGGCCTCAGCCAGCAGCAGCCTCCTGCAGGGCAGGCAAGCACCAAGGTGGGGGTCATTCCCCACTCACAGCCCAGGGACAGGGCAAGTGAGTGGCACAGTAGCTCCGAGCCTCTTGCTCCCCCCCAGCCAGACCTTCTGCTCCAGCAATGCCACATTCAGCCCGGCAGTTCTTACCTTCAGTTGCCTCCCCTCAATTAAACACCTTTTACAGAGTTGCTCAAAAAAAAACCCCTCCTCCCCCACGTTGCCACCACACACCTCAAACAGCAGCTCCCTGCACCAGCCCCTCCAGGGCACCCACTCGCCCAGATCCCTTTTATAACCCCCCAGCCCTTTCCCAGCCTCCATCCCTCCCTGGGTCCTCCACCCCCGGGTCGACCTCCTTAAAGAGACAGCCCATGCAGCCAGGGCAGTGCTGTGGGGGTTTGTCGTGGCTGTATTGAGACAGAAAACATTCTCCTATGGGGTGCTACAGTTTGCCACCACTTCCTCTGGCAGCCTCTCAGGGACTGGCGCCGGTACAGCACAAATTGGACCTGCTCTTCTGGGAAATTATAAAGTCAAACCAGTTCCTGATGGTTCTTGTCTAATCTAAATAGAAGCGAGTAGCCAGCTATATATAGATCTGATTGACTGACATGTCAATAGTTTCCTGCACGACTTTCCTGTGTGCACATCTGACTCTACTCTTTACGTGGGCGCTGTTTTCTTCAGTGCATCCTCACGTCACAGCGCTAGCTTGCAGACGTGGCCATAACTGCAGGAGCCCTGCCTTCGTGGGCTTTCTCCACAAGGGCTATTTCTAACCTGGGCTGAGCACCCAAAACCAACAGGAATGCTCAGCATCTGGGTTGCTACAGCCCAAGGGACAGAGATTTAGAAGGTGCTGGAAAAATCAGGTCCTGCTGCTTGAATGTGGTGGTTGAGGGAGCCTTTCACAGCTTCTTCCAGCCACTAGTTTATGTCTGTAAAAGCCATCCATGAAATCGGTTCTCATTTTCATCTGTGCTTTACACTGCAGAAAAACAAAGCTGTGTGAGGTTTGTTTGAGTCTGCTAAGGTTGTACCAGGGTTGTTCAGGCCCACCCAGAGGCCTGGGTTCACTCTTGTATCTCCTGTGAGGTTCTCCGGACTCAGCCCTGTGCTTGTAGAGAAAAAAAACGTCTGTTTGCAACAGAACTGCCTGCGTAAGCACCTGGAAACTTTGTGGGAGCTCAGTAGTGATCAGTGGCTTCTGCTGTCTCACTTCCACCTGACCGATTTTCAAACATGTTCCATTTTCTGTGATGTTTTGCTCCTGAACTTTCCGGAGAAGGGAATCAGCATGTTTGGGTGCATCATCCTTGTACCTAATCACTGTTTATCCCAGGTAGCCAGTGGAAATTAGTAGCACATGAAGAAGACCATCAACCTTCCACTGCCTACTCAGCGCTTCCTCTTCCTTCACTCATGAACATGACTCATGGGCCTGACTCTGCAGTCAAAACTAAGAGCTGCAGTGCTTGCTTCTGACATCCTCCAATGCAGGACATCCCATCCTCCTGGGACCTGCCCTGGCAGTTGTTCTGTCTCAGGAGCAGTGCTGGTGGATGCATCTGCCTGGCATTTGGGCAGCTCTGATGCCTGGAGCGTTTCAAATGACCACCGAGGCCATTTGCTTTCAAAGCACTGACCTCAGTTCAGGTTTTTAGCTACAGTGTATTTCCTTTTGCCTTCTGTCTCATACTGGCAGGTCCACCAAGACCCCACTTCGTTTCATTTGTTGAATTTGATTAAGGGGGCTTCACAATTCAGGCTTACTTGTGCTGCGCTTGACAGGGTTTACACTCGTCCCGCATGCAAACTGCAAATGCCGCTGACGGCTTCCTGTTGTGGTTTCCTGCCTTAGCTAAAACATCTCCTTCACCAAGCCTGCTCTCCTTTCCTGTTTTCATCGGAAGGCCACTTCTGGGCTTAATGAAGACAACAAATAGGTAGAGAAGACTCTGGTTGCCATAAATCCAGTTCCCCATGGGGTCTTCACTGTTGAACGCTGAGCAGAGCAGGGTGCACGCAGAGGAATGGTTTCTCCTCAGCAGTTTCCTTCTAACCCCTACCCTGTTCCTACTGACACAGAGCACATATCCAGCCAACCCTTTCGTAGCTCAGCAGGGCCAGAGGCTGGCAGGAAGCAGCCCCCTCACTAGTGCTGCTAGGTAGGCACAGGGCAGGCAGATGGCCAGCCAAGTACGGCTCCAGCCACTGCCTGAGAGGCTGCTTCTGAAGCAGCTCAGTGGGACCAAACAATCAGGCAGTGACTTGTCCCACCATGTTCGGAAATGAGGGTGATGTTGGGAAGAATCAGGGTGAATAGCAGAGATCCAGCCAAAAAGCTGGGTTGCCTTTTCTGTAAACATGAGTTATGCATTTCTGGGAGATGGGGAGGGAGACAATAACTCTTTTTGGGGTCAGCATCTACGCAGTGACAAAACTGAAGATTAGGCTCCAGGGAACAAATAAGACCCTCCAAATCTGGTAATGTTTCCACTAAGCACCGGAAATTGGCTATAATTTGTGGGTGGGATTTTAGATGTTTTGATAGAACTCCTATAGCTCTGTCAGGAGAGGCTCTGCAATATCTCAGTCAACAAAGTGACATTTCTCACTGGGTTCCCACCAAGAACCGGCGCTGCAGCAACACGGCGGTAGGTTTGTTTCTGGTTTTAGGTTGTTCTGAGAGGGTAACTCCAGTAATGCTTGCACATTTCAGCTTGACAGAGACAGTGGGATTAAACTAACTTTGCAATGGCGGCTGGCCATGTCTGAGCTCCGGCTTTCTCAGGAAAATGTGTAAGAAGTAGAAATAGGAACTGCCAGTTGGGATCGGAGTGTTGGCCAAATTCAGAAACCAGCCAGTCAGATATTGTAGGAAAAAAAATCCGTACAATTTATCAAGAGACAATTAGAGGAAGGTTTCTGCTTGCTCCTGTCAACCGATGGTTAATGTCTGCCTAGAAGCACTCGGCTTATACTTGCCTCCTTTTGCTGTGTTTGGTGCAACCATATATCTAGATGTTCTTTAGACAATTAGTGTTGCTCTCATGTTTTAATCTTAATTCATGTAAGATTTTGGCCTAATAGACCCTCACAGCAAAACTAATTTATTCAGGGAGGAAAAAGAATTTCCTTTTATTGTGAACAGGACTAGAGAGAAAATAATAGGAAGTCAAAACTAAAAACTTTGGAATGGATTTAAGAAGCACATTTTTAATAGTGAAGGTAATCCATGATCAGAACAATCACTGTAGAATTTGGTGCATTCTCTATTACTTGCAATAGATCAAGATTGGGTGTATTTCTGCTTACCTGTTCTAGCAGGATAGGCGAATTGCTGTGTGGGATTCTCTGGCCAGAGATATGAATGCACCCGTTGCTACTCTCCATGTGATGTCTGAGATGCCCCTACAGACTGTCCTCTGCGGGCTGATCAACCCCTAGATAAACAGGCTTGAATTCCAATTAAACCTGTTTGCAAAAATTCAGTCAATGAAGAATTTTGGTTCTCTCTTCCAGATCAAGTACGAGCTGTGTGTGAGCCGCCCCAAGCAATCCCAGTAAGTGCGCAGCAATGCCGGATGCTGCTGCTCACCTGCCCTTTTACTATGGCAGCATTGCCAGGTCGGAGGCGGAGGAGTACCTCAAGCTGGCAGGCATGTCGGATGGGCTGTTTCTGCTGCGGCAATGCCTGCGCAGTCTGGGGGGGTACGTCCTCTCCATGGTATGCAACCTGCAGTTTTATCATTACGCCATCGAGCGCCAGATGAACGGTACCTACGCTATTGCGGGGGGCAAAGCGCACTGTGGGCCAGAGGAGCTCTGCGAGTTTTACTCCAAGGATGCTGATGGGCTCTGCTGCACCCTCCGCAAGCCCTGCAACCGCCCCAGTGGCGTGGAGCCCCAGCCTGGTGTCTTCGACAGCATGAGGGACAATATGGTGCGCGAGTACGTCCGGCAGACGTGGAGACTAGAGGTACTGGACATTGCCAAAGGCAGTGTGGGACTGTGCAAGGGGTGTTCCCTGGGGGCTTACCGCCGCTTGCCACCCTGACCGCTATTGCTGTCTTCCCCCTCTTATATCACATCGTGGTGAAGCAAGGTCCTTCTCCTCAGAGGCAGCAGGCACTAAAAGCAGTCTTAACTCTCACTTTTTCCGTTGCTTCTTCAGAAACATGTCTAAACATCATCCCGAACCTTCAGGCTATTTCTCTGAACAGTTGCTATTGCACCTGCTCTGCAGGGCGTTGGGGTTCACCACCCACTTCGCAAGCATTTCGCCATGCGCCATTTGCTTCCCTGCAGCACATGGAACACTCGCTGCAGTTAGACCAAGGCTCTGCACATGAAGTGTCTGTGCCTCCGTAACGTTGCGTTGAAGCTGTGATGAAACTAGATTCAAAGTCTTGCTCAGGTTTTCCTTGCTCTTTAAAGTCATTGGAGATTTTGCCTATGAGACTAAGGTACTGGGTACTGCATCTAGTCTATTATTTAAATTTAAAAATAGCTTCTGTAGTTGGTTGTACACAGAAATATATATAATTGAGACAGACCAAGCAAAACTCTCTAAATGGTCACACTGGCAGCTACATAATTAATTTTCTTTTATCTGCTGTCAGCTCAATAGTGCCTACTCAATCCCTTCCAAGTGAGATAGCTCAGGCATTCTCCCTAGGAAGTCTTTCTATGAAAAGTCTCTAAATGTGGTCTATTTTAGACCAGAGGTGCCTGACAGAATGAGGTCTTCTGTAGGGTTTCTCCATGAAGCTGAACCGTGCACCCTGGCAGATAACACAAAGGACATTGCCACCTACTGGCAAATGAAAACCTGCATTTTTTTATAAAAAGTGTAGGGCCAGTAAAATTCATCTATGGTATCCCACATGATTTCCAGATTGCACTGCTCTTGATAAGCTGTAGTGCCTGGGGACAGGAAGCAGCCAAGAAGGCAGAGGCACCAGAAAGGGGTCCTGCTCTTCCAGGAATGCCAAGCGGGAAGGCACCCTGCGAGCCTGATGTCAAAATCCCCCATGTGAACACAATAGCTTCTCTCTTCCCTCACCAGCAAATCAATGGACTTCAGATGGATTTGAGGGCTGGGAGCAATTTAGATAAGCAAGTATCTCATCTTGAGTAATTCTGCAAGTAATTCTGCAGCAGAACAGAATCCAACCCACTAGTGCTACAGGTACAATTAATGTCACAGGCACTCCAGTTACAAGACTGTCCAAGTTTCGTGCCTCAACTGTCCAAGGGGGTGCAAACTAAGCCGTGCTGAAGCCACGCAGCAACACATCAGTGCAGCAGGAGGTCTCATTTCTCACTCTCTTCCAGGGGGATGCACTTGAACAGGCCATCATAAGCCAGGCTCCACAGGTGGAGAAGCTCATTGCCACCACGGCCCATGAGAGGATGCCCTGGTACCACGGCAACATCAGCCGGGATGAAGCTGAACGGAGGCTCTACTCTGGGGCACAACCTGATGGGAAGTTCCTGTGAGTGTGCAAACCCTGACAGATGGTCCGTTTAGCATTTCCCCACTTACCCTGTTTCATGTGGCAGTTCCTGAGAGGAGGTTTAGCTGGGCATGGTCAGACTGAGGTTACAGATCTGTGGGGTCTGACACCCCACACCTGTCATTTATGAAGCAGTAGCTGGCCCTCATGAAAAGCCAGTCATAAGCTTTACTCATTTCTCATGTTTAGATGTCTGTATGAAGCACGCTTCGTAATGCACAGGGTGATATCAGATACAGGGTTCAGTAGATGGAGGCATTCAACACTGAAATGGAGGCACTGTATGGCCAATAAAATATAGAAGAAAGCACTTGCTGTGCTAGAAAAACACATGCATCTCTGCAGAAGTGAGATGGCCCTTAATTTAATTATCTCCTGAATGAGTTGAAGAAAGAAAGAATTAGCTGGAGAGGGTGGAAAAGAGGGGCAAAAGACAGAAGGTGAAGGATCTCTCCTCAGCCTCTGCAGAGGGAAGGTGGCAATTCTAAGAGGGGGGTGCAGGGACTCCTTACCAAGTACCCACCCTGCAACCCACCACCACCACAGCCATGGTAATTTGCAGGGCAAAACCTAGAGTTGCTTTCAATAGTTCTCCTTCCAACCAGGCTGAGAGAAAAAAAGGAAAATGGCTCCTACGCTCTCTCCCTTGTCTACGGCAAAACAGTGTATCACTATCGGATAGACCAGGACAAGTCCGGCAAGTACTCCATCCCCGAGGGGACCAAGTTCGACACGCTCTGGCAGGTACCGTACTGTGGGACAGTGACTCCTGCTGTCCTAATAAAGTGAAGGCACTTCTCCCTTGTTGTTGCTGCCCATGCTTTGGGAGAAAGGAAAGGCCACCTGGAGCTTTAAAGACTTTAAGACCATACGTGGGTGGTTGTAGCCCCTTCCAGAAGGGTTTTCTGGACTCCTAGGGCTCCTAGGGCATCGTGTACAGCTAGGGCTGGGTTATCATAGCAGCTCTGAAGTAGCACTGGCGTTACCATGCCTAACACCAGCCTGGTGCCTCTCCAAAGAAACAAGAGGAACAGTGCTTTTCAATTCTAGCTTCAAGGCAGGATACTGACAGATGGTCATATTAATTATGTTTGCACCCCCTCAGCAAACATCGCACATTCAGCCACAGCATGTGCCTGGGACCTCTGCCTGCAGCAAGCCCTGATGAAATTGCTCATACCAGGCTGTGTCTCCTGTGCATCCCCCCTCCTGGCCTGGCAAACCTTTGGGCGCTGACTGCAACTTTATTTTCCAAGTGGCTGACTAATATGCAAAGAGCGGGGGTGGGGGGGGGCAGAAGTGTTGAGTCAACTGCCAAAACCTTGACATGACCAAAGATGTACCATGAGACCAGGAGACATGTGTCCATGTACCAGGAGACAAATCCTATCACCCCGAAGGAGCTGCAGAATATATTCAGATGCTGCAGTGCCCCAGCAGTCCTCACAAGGAGGGGACAGGGTTTTTAGGGGATGTGATGAGGGCTTGAAGCCCACGACCAGCACAGAGCCCTGGCACTGCTGGGAGCTGCGTGCCCCCGGAGCCTGGCTGGGTCTGGGTGCACACCACGGCCCTTTGGAGCTGCCCCAGGGAAGGAACACCGCTGCTTCCTCCTGGGCAAAGCTGTCTGGGGATGGGTAACTGTCTGGGTAACTATTTTGCTGAATTTTTCAAATTCCCAAGACTGTCTTCACTCTGAATTTGAATGAAAACAAAGACTTTGGGGCATTTTAATGGAAACGGAACTGTGCCAAGCTCCCAGTTTCAGATGAAATCTGAGCCACATGGGAGGGGAAGAGAAAACCTAGTCCGCCCTGTGGTCCGGTGGCGAGGGGCTCGGGTGGTCAACTCCAGCCAGCGTCAATCCCTGCAGTGCTTGAACTGCAGGGAAAAACTGCCCAGGATCCAGAGGGCTAGCGCTGGGGTTCCTCCAGAAAAGCCAAAGGTTTCTCTTAGGCTTTATCAAACAAAACACTTCTTAAAAACCTTTCCGGCTGTGGCAACAATGACATTACACTGAAAATGCCCTGCCCAGCTGTACTGCTAGAGATTTTCCCTTTGTCTTTCTTTGGTATTTATCTAACTTCCCAAATTCTTCCCAGCTCTGGCAGATACCCAGCTATGCAAATGCTGGCTCTACGAGATCCCTGAGTGCATAGTTAGGAGAGGAGAGAAAGAAATAATCAGGTCCCTCTCTGCCATAAATCTGAGAGAAATCATTACCATAAGCCACACATGCTGCCTGCAAAAGGAAAGATGATTTTCTGCTTGCATTAATCTCTTTTTCCTCTGATTCTTTTCTCAGCTGGTGGAGTATTTGAAACTCAAACCGGATGGTCTGATTTTCGCCCTGAGGGAAAGCTGCCCCAACCCCAGCATGCCAGGTGAGCTGATGTCTGCGAGTGCCATCCCTGGCCCCGGTTGAGGCCACTTCGAGCAGTGCCATCACAAGTGTCCTTTACCATGTCCAACCCCCCTTGCTCAGGCTCTGATGGTGAGGGAACGGTGCAATCTCAGCTCCTGTGGCAGGCTGGGCAAGGCCACTTCGTGCTGCCTGCTGAAAGCGGCCACACTCCTGGCTTGGCCAAGGGTGGCCCAAACACAGCAACAGACAGGGGAATCTGTGCTCCAGACAAATTAGGGGCTTTGGGTGCCAAATGCATGGCTTCTGAAAAATGACTTGCTTTTTAGGCACAAGGAAACAACATGACCTGAAGCCTGGCTCCTGGTGGGTCTCTTGAGCTGAACACTCAAAACTGTGGGTCACTTCTCCTGGCCCAAGTGTCACAAACGTCACTTCAGAGCCTGCCTGTGGGACCCCTGAGGTCTCATGAGGGCTGGCCTGGGAACAGCCACCTTACCCAGGCATGCTTCCACACCCTTTACGGCTAACACAGTGGAAAGGGGCCTTTGTGTGGGAGGGATCGGACCGCACAGTCCTTCAAGGACTGATGCTCTGATTCTGCTTGGGGCACACACAGACTCCAAATAACAGTTTCTCTCTTGATTCACAGCCTCTGCAGCACCGGTTCCACCAACCCACCCCTCTGTGAGCGTAAGTTTTGGGAAGGGTCTGTTTTATTGGTACCTCAGGGGCTTAATTGCATTTCAAGCTCGCTGATCAAACTGCTCTTTTCTAAAAGGCAATAACACAACTGGAATATATTAAGGCCAGCTGCAATGTTGTCCTCTTTCCAGCTTGGATGGGGACAAGGAATAGCTGGGCACAGCTACCATTAGAGCTGAAAATGGTTTCCATTCACACTGCGCTCCTTGCAACATGTGGGGATGTCCTCGGGGAGCCCTCTCCCTGCTGCCCTCCTTGCCAGGCAGGAGCAGGGAAGACATGGTCGGATTCTGGGAACGCCCAGCCTTGCTGCCGGCCTCTGGCCACTGGCCAGGTCTTTGTGCTCCTTCTGCGTCTCTGGCCTCAGGGTATGTCTGTGCTCAGTCACCACTGCGAGTGCTCAGCTGTGTTGAAACCAGCAAGTCTGGGCTATGAGAGCAGCCCATCCCCGAGCCCAGCTGGGCCCAAATAAAGGTCTGAGAATTTACCCATCTTCTCAGAGAGCTTTCACAATCTGCTGTGGGCTCCCATGGTGACTTGGCTGCAAGCAGCACTGGAGTTCAAAGCTGTGCTGGACAAGTGTGTTTCATACAGCAGTCACAGCTTTGTCCCTGTCTGCTTTTGGAACAGTGGCTGCAGCATCCATGGGTGCTCGTGGAGGTCACTTTTTGGCACAGCCAGCCAGGCAGGTGAGCTGGCTGCAAGCTGAGTTGCCTCTGGGCTTCCCTTTACTCGCTGACTCTGAGCTACAGAGCTACAGAGGCTTGGCCTGGGATGACCCCCACTGCTGCAGAAGACCTATAACTTCAGGATGGGGGAAACAGAGGAGGCACAGAGCAAAACGCAGCCCTGCGTGCATGCTCCCCGCGGCTGAGGGACACACAGCCCCCTTGGCACTTCACCCTGTTTCTTTTCCAGAGACACCTTGGGGCTCTCAATGCAGATGGATACACGCCAGAGCCTGTAGGTGAGCACCTCTGAAAGCCTTCTCCTTGTGACGGGAGGAGACAGGACCTGGGGGTGCCGCAGCAGCCAGGGGGGTTGCCATCTCTATCACCTTCTGGTCAAAGAGCTGTGCTGCAAAGCTGCCTTTCTACAAAGGCACCCACTCATTACTGGGCCCTGAGCCAAGAATATTGCAAAGGTGTTTGCCCGCACCCTGTACCAGTAAATCAAGCCCTGTCCTATTCCCCATCTTCTGTACTGCCTACTAAATACTCGGTGCATTCAGTTACATTTCACTGGGGGACAGCCAAGCATGCGGCTGGGACCTGCTGGGACCTGTGGTGTGGGAGTGCTCAAACTCTTCTCTCCATCCTGGGTCTGACAGTGTAACTCAGAGAGGCCATGGGCTGTGAGAGGAAGGGAGATGCCCGGGGGAAGGCTTAAATGATGGAGCTTGAAGGAGAATATGCCAGGATGGTAGAGAAAACATTCTTGATCAATGAGGGAGGGGCAGGGAAGGGTACATCACTTATAGCTATAAACAAGTTTATCTCATGTGAATATGCAGGAAAGTCACGCTTGCTACCCATGGACACCAGCGTCTATGAGAGCCCGTACAGTGACCCTGAGGAACTGAAGGATAAGAAACTCTTCCTGAAGAGGGACCACCTGATGATTGATGAAGTGGAACTGGGGGCAGGAAACTTTGGCTGCGTCAAGAAAGGAGTCTACAAAATGAGAAAGTGAGTGCTGCCCTGAAGGATGCCGAGGAAGAGGGAAGGGGGTGCTCAGAGATGTCCCCAGCCATCCTGTTTCTAGCTAGATGGACTCTAGAGTGATAATGGGGTGGAGGTATAAGAGAGGCTCTGGAAGATCAATAGTAGCTTTTCTGGGACTTTACCAGTGTCCCGAGAGTATAAGCTGCATTTTATGCTCCCATGCATTAGACTGCCACTTCTGGAGGCATTTGCCGGGCTCAGAGGAGCATGTCCATGCTCCTGAGGTCATCTTGGTCCACATCAGAGTAAAGGAGTGAAACTGAGTAGATGTGCGATCCTTGGCTCTACCTCTGATTCTCTGCGTGTCCATAAAGATGGCCTTTGCTCACTTTGTGCCTGAGATCCTCCTTGAAAAATGGCAATGATTATGCACATCTCAGTGTGTGAGGAGACTTCAGATCTACAGATGGCAATCACTACTCTACACTTACAAGGGTGAGGTGATCCTTGTCTCTTTGGCCTTCTAACAGGCCTGGGATAACAATGTCGTACAGGGCTCCACAAAAACAGGCTATGGAGGCTGCATTTGAGATACCAAACATTATCACATGTGGAGTAGTTTCCATTCCTGGCTGATACATGAATCCAGCTGCTGTTTAATTCATCCACATTTGTTCCTCTCGTGTCCTGTGCAGGAAGCAGATTGATGTGGCCATCAAGGTGCTGAAGAGCAACAATGAGAAAACAGTGAGGGATGAAATGATGACGGAAGCCCAGATCATGCATCAACTGGACAACCCGTACATTGTCCGCATGATTGGGGTCTGCGAGGCAGAGTCCCTAATGCTTGTGATGGAGATGGCTTCTGGAGGACCACTCAACAAGTTCTTGTCTTCCAAGAAGTGAGTACTGAATAAAATGTGGCTGAGATTCTCTGCATTTCTCATCCAACTCACTGCTGCCAGGGAAGCCTGGCTTTGTAGGTGGAGGGAGGCTGCTAATAGCAGAAAGAGATTCCTTTTCATGTAAGTCATAGGGTGTCCTGGTTTCAGTTAGGACAGAGTTAATTTTCCTCCTAGTAGCTGGCAGGGTGCTATGTTTTGGATTAGAATGAGAAGAGCGCTGATAACATGCTGATGTTTTAATTGTTGTAGAGCAGTGCTTACACCAAGCCAAGGACTTTTCAGCCTCTCTCTGTCCTGCTAGCGAGCAGGCTAGGGATGCAGCAGGAGCTGGGAGGGGACAGACCCAGGACAGCTGACCCAAACTGGCCAAAGGGGTATTCCATACCATCTGACGTCATGCTGAACGATATATAGGGGTGGCTAGCCGGGGTGGAGGGGGGGGCCGGCTGCTCGGGGATGGGCTGGGCATCGGTCAACGGGTGGTGAGCAATTGCATTGTGCATCACTTATTTCGTACACATTATTACTATTAATACTATTATTATTATTATTATTATTGTTATTCTTTTCCCTGTCTTAATAAACTGTCTTTATCTCAACTCACAGACTTCACTTTCCCGTTTCTCTCCCCCATCCCAGAGAGGGAGGGGGGAGGGTGAGCGAACGGCTGTGTGGTGTTTGACTGCCAGCCGGGCTAAACCACAACATAGGGACTGATGCTTCTGGAACAGAGATGTCCATGCTCATTCTCTGCTGCAGCTAGAGAGCTTAGAGGGGACTGTGGTGTACAGAGTAATGACAGATCCTTGCTGTCCAACAGTTTTATTACTGCATTGTCCTTTCATCCTCCCCAGAGATGAGATTACAGTCAGCAATATTGTGGAGCTGATGCATCAAGTATCCATGGGGATGAAGTACTTGGAGGAAAAAAACTTTGTCCACAGGGACCTGGCAGCCAGAAATGTCCTGCTGGTCAACCAGCATTATGCCAAGATCAGTGACTTCGGACTCTCCAAGGCGCTTGGCGCTGACGACAGCTACTACAAGGTAAGTGTGAGCACAGCAAAGGATCCAGATAGCTAGCAGGAGGCCTCCAGGCTGGGGGCTAAGACTCCCAGAGATAGGGGCTCTGAGCTCTTCCCAGGAGCCCTGCTGCACAACCACATCACATTCTGTCCAGCCTCGCTGCTGTGACATTAAAAGAGTCTTTGCAAAGCTCCAGGAGGGAAGGAAGAAATGCAGACGGTATTTTTTCAGCGGTGTGGGATTGCATTTGATAGAAACATTTAGAAAAACAGAATTCAGGTTCTGCTCAGAGCAGGCTCTCTCTCAAATGTTCCTCTTTGCTTTGCTACAGGCCAGGACAGCAGGAAAGTGGCCCTTGAAATGGTATGCCCCAGAGTGCATCCTCTATCACAAGTTCTCCAGCAAGAGTGATGTATGGAGCTATGGCGTGACCATGTGGGAGGCCTTCAGCTATGGGCAGAAACCGTACAAGGTGAGGCAAAGTTGGGCCTATCATGGATCAAAGTCACAATCTGGGCTCCCACTCTAAAACTGGTTGACTGACACACACTGAAACTTCGATTTCCATTCCCTCGAGTGGGTGCTTTTACTTCTCTTAGGCAGGGGGCAACACAACAGGCTCACTTCCACTTCATGGAAGGCACAGATTGGATTGCTTGGATCCTGCAGCTTTGTGTTCATTTAAGGGAAAGGAAACAAAACAAAACAAATTCATTTGGATTTGAATCAAAGCAGACCTTCGCTTTGATCCTTCCACCCACTTGCAGAGCTGAAAAGTCAGTTGCTCAGCCACTGCTCTGCACAGGCTTGGGATGGGGCCCTGGGCTGTGAGGCAATGTGAGACACCACTGCTGGGTGCAGGGGCTGAAAACAGACACTATGGGTGTATGGGGTGTGCTGTGCATGGACCCAAAGCACTACCCCAGGCCCAGCTCTAAACTGCCTCTGCTGACCCTGTTTCCAGATTCAAAACCATTAAAACATTTTCAGTGGTTTGTGGGGAAAGGACAAGGGGCAATGGCCACAAAATGGATCACAGGAAGTTCCCACCAATATGAGAAAGGACTTGTTCACGGTGAGGGTGACGGAGCACTGGAACAGGCTGCCCAGGGAGGTTGTGGAGTCTCCTCTGGAGATATTCAAGGCCCGTCTGGACGCCTACCTGGGCAACCTGTTCTAGGGAACCTGCTTTGGCAGGGGGGTTGGACCCGATGATCTCTTGAGGTCCCTTCCAACCCCTACAATTCTGTGATTCTGTGAAAACATTTTCCCACTTGATCTTCTCCTAGAAAATGAAAGGCCCGGAGGTTATTAGCTTCATAGAGCAAGGGAAGCGCATGGACTGCCCCACGGACTGTCCGGCAGAGATGTACACCCTCATGCAGCAATGCTGGACCTACAGGTAAGGATTTCTCTTGCTCCTCTCTGTGCTGGTCCATCAGGGCAGCACACACTGTCTGGACGGGGACAATACAAAATGAATGGTGTCTCATTCCCCAGACCATGATGAATAATACACATAATTCTTTATTATCATTCCGTTCCATTTGCCAGTAAGATGTCAGAGCTTCTCTGCATTTGCCCCTCTCCATCCCAGAAAAGTCGCAGCTCCTTTCCTGGTACAGCCTGGTACTGCTAGGCTGCTGTTCTCTCCCAGGTTCTTCTGTGCCTGGTATCTTCTCCACTGGGTCAGTCCACTGTTGTCCTTTCTGCCAACTCTTATTTTTCCTTTCTGCCCTTGCAGATGGGAAGAGCGTCCAGGATTTATTTCTGTGGAAAACACAATCCGTGCCTACTACTACAGTATTGCTACCAAGACAGAAAATGGTCCAGAGACAGAGGACAAATCAAAAGCAGCTCTTCCTTGAGTTTCCCTCTCTGCCCCTCAACACACATGCCCTGGACTTCCTGCACAGGACCTGGAAAGGCTCTTTGCAAACTTCTGCTTTAATCTTTTAAACAACGGTTTTGTTTCTCAAGCAGCTCTAGAACTAAGATCCTGGGAGGCAATGCTGTCAGCAGACAAGGGCAGTCAGCTACACCTCGTGTCTCCAAACAGCCAGCCATGATGTACATCTCCAGCCTGACCATCACAGGACAGTACAGGACAGTATTGTGGTTCCTTCCTACCCACCTCCAAAAAAGTATCCCAGGACCTCAAGGGTTTAACGCCTACCTGGCTTACTAGGGATGAACTGCATTAGCTCTAGGAGATCCAGATTTCTCCCAGTCCCCCAGAAAAAAATGTACACTGCAGGGCACGGTGTACGTCCCCCCTGCACTGCCACCACCCTCCAAGTTGGTTAAGGCTCCTCATACAACTAAACCCCCAGGACCCATTGCTCATCTCCTGGATCCTAACTGGTCCCTCTGTGCTACTGAAATGAGCAGTTTGCTTCTCAAACCTGAAAATCGGGCACCCTATAAATAAACTATTCTATGTTTACCATCCTTATGTCTCAGACTATTAAACTGCCTTAAATGTTTGCAACTACTTCACACTGAAAAGAAAATAATCGTAGTTCCCCTCCAGTAAGCCATGGTTTCCCTCATTGATGCTCTCCATAACCCTGCAGAGACACCAACCCGGTCACCTCTGGCTTCACTGCAGAGCTGCTTTCTTGCAGCTGATGACACTACAGCGCTCAGTTGAGTCCACTGTGGACATCTATCCATCTATTGAGACTTGCACTGGTCTGCCTCTGCCCTGGGTGCAGTGGACTACCCACACTGGGGGGACTGTGGTCTGCAGAGTTGCAAAGAGCAGAGAGGGGTTGTGAAGGCTGGGGAGGTGGAGGAAACAGAAGATCAGAGCCTTGAGATACAGTGAAGAGAAAAGCTTATCTCTCACCATCTTCTGCTATCAGAAAGCCACACAGCATCTCACAAGTGTACCTTGTCCAGGAGGTAAAATAAACAGCTACAGCCCTGGCCAGGGCACAGCCCTTATCTAAACCTTAATGGGAGGTGGGTTTGTTCTGAACGCAACTGTTCTGGGGAGCATTCAGGTATGGGGCCTAAATCACCCTCTCCATATAGCCTGCTTAAGCCATCAGAGAACGTAGGTCTGATGAAAAATAAAATTAAGTGTTCCCCTCTCCTTGTCTAGGCTACAGCCTCCAGTGACAGCAGCTATTTACACATCAAGGCATTTTCTCTCTCAAGCCCATTAGTTTGCCCTGTATGCTTGAGAACTCTGGACAACTTATCTTTACCAACAGAGGGGAAAATAGAGGCATCAGAAGAGAAAGTGGCTTAGTCTTGGTCATGTTTGCACAGTGAGTTAGTGGCAGAGATAGGAAAGAAATTACCTCCTATGTCATGTTTTCCTCCCAGAGAAAGTGGCTGTTTTGCTGGAAAAAAAAAGAAGGTTCGATGTGCTGCAGGTGTGCTCTGTCTGTTCCAAGAGCATCGCAAAGTGTCAGGACTTGCTGTGGGGGAAAAAGGGAGTGAGACGAGCAGGACCTGTGCTCAGAGGACTCTGTGACTCAGCTCTCTCTGTGACTCGTCCTTTTGGCCTGCACAGGGTCTGACAGTCCCTGGGGGAATCTGCTGTGACTTCAGGCACTGCATCCCTCCTGGGCACCACAAGTGCCGGCGGGCTCAGTAGGATCCAGGTCCCACAGCACACTCACCCTGCAGCCTGGGACAGTCGCTCTTCTTCCCCACCCACAGCACGGATACATCCAGCTCTGTCCTCTCTCCTCACCCGCTGCAGGCAGGTCCAAATATTGAAACACTCTGCAGGACCTTCCAGGCAGTTCACTGACGAATCTCAGAGGCACTGGGTGTTTGAGCAAGAGCTGAGTCACTGATAAGATAAAGACAGAGGCTACAGTTAGCACAGAATGAGTTCAGTGCTCTGTGGACAATTCTGTTCTATTAATTCCCTCAAATCCTCTCTTTTCTTGCTCACCACTCCTTTACTCCTTCTCTCAGTCCCCCTTATTTCCCTTGGTTTTACATAAATGTTAAAGCTCTTCTAACTTTCTCCATCTTGCAAGGGAAAAGCTGAACATCTAACTTTAACACCCGCAGTGATAACAGGGGACATGATAAACTATCAGTAGTCTCGTCTGATCAACACTATGTAACAATCTATCATATCGCCAATGCAGATCTATCACATTCCAACCTATCTTATCACCAGCAAGCCTATCTTATCACCAGTACATGCCTATTTATCAATTGCACCGTGATATCACAAGCGCACACTCACCTTTCTATCTCTTTCAGCTACGTAGGCATTTTCATTTTGTTCAGTAGCATAGCAGCTACATGACTAACACAGCTGTGTGCTCATCGACCTTTCTGTCTCACCCCTCAGTAATTTACTGAACCAAGGCAAAGTATATTTTCGAAGCCAGGGTTCTTTCCCTTCTCTCCCCAAGAAGTGCTGTCTGTATGGCTGCTCAGGGCACAGCTCAGCATTGCCTGGCGCTGTCCCCTCTGCTGTGAGCCTGGCCAGCAGCGAAATTCTTTGGGTTTGGCCGCTTTCTGGCCCTTCTGCTGCCCGCACAAAGCAGCTGCAGGCATTTCTGTATAGCACAAATGGCTGAACCAGAAGCACTGTGCACAGAGAGGAGAGCAGCCCTGGGAAGAGCACCGTGGCAGCTGCCTCTGTGCTGCCCTTGCTGAGCTGCATGACCGCAGCACTCGGATTTGATCCGGTTTGGGGGAAATTGCAGTTTGTTTTCACAAGATCTCAGCCCTGCTGGATGGCTCCGGCTGTTGGCAATTTGGAGACACTGCAAGGGCACAGGCCTATTCACCCTCATCACCCTCCTTGTTCCAAAATGTCTGTCAGCCATGAAGTTACAGAATGCTTTTGTTCTGCCCTGGTAAAATACATCTCAAAATGATGGATTTCTCACTAAAAGTCAGGTGAATGACTGCTCCTACACTCTCCCCTTCCTTCCCTCCCTGGTAGGAAATCAGTTTGTTTCTAGCTACAGCAGAGGCAAGTGAAACAAGGGAAGGATATGTCTTGCCACTGTTTGCACAGGGGCCCATAAGGAAAGCTCCCATCCACCTTGTCTGTTTTCACACTTTCATCTCCAGATGATGTCTTCTTTTTATGATCAAAGGCCTTCTTGGTTCAGAGACGCTGAACAATCACCAGCACAGAGTGCCATCACAGCACAGAGTGCCATCACATACAGTAGAACAGAAGTAGCTAACCTGTTGCACATGAAGAAAAAGGGATGTGCAAAGCACTGAAAAATGCAAACCTAAATGAAAATTATGTTCTTCACTGACAAGAGGAATGCAAGTGATGGGGCTGGCATTCTGTTCTAGATATTAACAACATGTTCAAGTCCCAAGGAAAAGAAACTATATTTTTACAGCAGGAGGAAATTACTTATTTTGCTATCAAGGAATCTGGTAGGACAGGTAACTGAGTCAAAGGGTATTTTCTTTGTTTTGTGTCTAATTTTTTGACGTTAACTTGGTTTTGCCTGTCAGATAGAAGTCAGATAGACTGCTGGCAGGGCAATCTGTAAACACATCTTCATGGGTGTTTTTTTGATCAGTAAGAGGAATCTTAGAAAACAAGCGAGGTGCTGGTGCTGCCTGAGAGGCTGTTGGGGAGTGGTAGGAAATTCAGCGTTGCTCGTCTTCTGGCTTCAGAATCCTGCGCTGTGCGGATAGGCAGTGGGACCCTGCCTGCCTGGCCGAAGGAAGCAGCAGCACAGAGCCAGGCAGCGTAGGGGTATCAGGCGCTCTCCATGTCATGAACAGAGGCTATTTTCATCCCTCTGCCAGAAAACAGCACAAGCAGTGACAGGTGGTTTTGGCAGCTAATTCTCTGGGCAGCTTTTAGCGGCCTTACGCGACCGGCTTTGGTCAGTGTAAGATGTTGTGCTGTTCGATTTCTGCAGGCAGATCGGGCTGCGGTGGCTGGCATTTCCACTGCTGCTCACAAGGCCTCTTTGAGGCTGCTGCTCTGCTGGGATGGCAGTTTCAGGGCCTGCTTCACAAAGCCTGGAGGACTTGCGGGCACCAAGAAATCTGACTCTTGATCTGAGGTCTGCTTAGTTCCCACCCTCCCTGTCCTCAACTCGCAGACCCTCCCTGTCTGTGACCTCTACACCCTGCTTCCACTTGTAGCTCTGGGGCAGGGTGAAGCTGCCTTGCACAGAGCACAGAAATCATGGGCCAGATAAAATAAGGTGTTGAAAGGTTAAATAACCGAATTCTTTGTTAAATACATTTTCCATTTAAATTAATGAATTAAGTACCCAGCCAGTTTGTTGTTGCCATCGCTGAAAAGGGACTGCTTATCTTCTTTGGTAGCCTGGCTGGGGCATAGGGCTGTCTGCTGCATTGTCTGGACAACAGAAGGAAAACAGCTCCAGAAGGGAGCTTTAAAAAATAAAATGGTATTTGATCCTGACCCATTTCTGTCCCCTCCCCCCTCCTTTTTTTTTTTTTAAACCAGGTTTTGTCAAAAACATTGAAAGAGGATAAAATATAGGCTTGTCTGCACAGTCTCTGTGGGTCCATTCAGCACATCCCAGCTGTGTGAAGGCCAACAAGGGCAGTAGTCTCTGCGAAAGCTGATGGTGGTGGCAGAGAAACAAGAGCAACTGAGGGAAGCTGTGTGCTGGCCTCCACGGGATGCAAGAGCTCTTCTTATCTGTGATGCCTGGCCCAGGTCAAAGTCTGAGCACCTCGTGGCCTGAGGGACTGCATCTAGGTGAGGCTGTGCTGTGGCCACTTCTCCAGAACAAAACCACCCGCTGCAGGCCCAGCAGCTTAGCTTCTGCTATTATTCACAGCCTTCTTCTAATAAACTAATCCAAGTGGTTGTGTTCTGTCCTCCCAAACACTCCTACACTCTTCCTAAAGCTTGTACTTTGTGCTCTGCCTAAAGTTTGTAAGTTCAGAGCAATTTCATTTAATTCAGCGTCCCAAGTGTGACTGCCATGGTCAAACCGCAGGTGGCAGTTGTGAGCGGGCAGGGCAAAATGGGGAAGAAAAAAACCACATCCCTTGCTGTACTTTCAGAGCTCGATCCTGGAGCTGGAAATCATGTTACCAGCAGAAACAAATGGACACCACCTTCCGGTGCATAAAACATGCGCTCCTGACAATAAGTCTGAAAGGTAAAATAAGACATGGCCATTTTCAGTGGGATGAAAAATACAAAAAAAATCACAAGGAAGGAATCAAAAGAGACTTTCAAAATCAAACGTCCAACTCGGGGAGTCAAAGAGTGTGTGGTCACAGAGCCGCACCCATGCAGGCAGCGCTGCAAAAGCCGGCACCTAACTGGTGTCTTGGCCTCCACCGGGGCCACAGAGCCCGAAAGCCCAGAGTGGACGGGTAAGCCGGCATAAATCAAAGCAGTCTTGCCCGTCAGACAGCCTGGACAAAGCTTGCTTTGTTTCCACTGAAAGCTTTGACGGAATCAAAACCTTTCCACAGAACATTTCAATTCAGTCTAATCAGCATTTTCGGATGGAAAACTCTCTGTAGGAAAATTTCCTTCCAACTCAAGTCATTTACTCCCAAGGCAAATGAGTATAATGTGGGTGTAAAGCATGGTCATGTCAGAGATATAGCAGTTGCCACATCCTTTGGCATGGTGTAAATAGGGATGTGGTAACAGGCAATGGAGAATCATCTTCCTCCCCAGATCTACAACATCAGCGTGCCATGCCATCCTCAACAAACATGAGAAACTGATTTTAGCTATGCATCATGGAATTTTGGGAAACAAGCTGGAATGACAAACAGTCAAGAACCCTGGACCTAAACTGCATAGGAAATCCTCTCTAGGCATGGAGGACATCTACCTCTGCCTCTTAAGGTAGAGGTAGATGTCTGTCTCTCTGTCTTTTTTGTTCCCCAGTGCTTTCAGTGCTTTCCAGAAATACACAGTTAACCTAATTCTTTGTGAATTTGCCTCAGTCATTTGCAGTTTGAACACAGTACGTTCTGTTGTAGCAAGTCTTACTGAAAGCAATGGTTTTATTTGCAAGCAAGAAGCACAGCAAGTACGTAGGTGGGAAATGCCAGCAAGGGCAGGCTCTAACAGGAAAGGCTCATAAACAAACTGACCTAACTAATGGTTTACAGCAAGGATCACAGGCTTGGTTCTTTCTCAGCTCTGATGGCAGGTTTAAGCATAACACCTCCATCAGCACAACTGTTCAATTATGTTACAGTTTTCACCAACCTATGTCCAAACATGTATACAAATACATTGTGTAAAGACTTCATAAACCAGGATGCTTTGGTACCCCTCCTGTGCAGGTGCTTATATTTCACAGATGCTATGGTAAGGGTAATAAAGTGATTTATTGTGTGTGTGTCTATGCAAGCCTTACCTTCAAAAATGAAAATGAATATTTGTGTCAATAAATACAGGACTCACAAAATATACTGTCTTGTTACAGACACTTTGATGTAACATTTAACTAGGAGATACACAAACACTTTAAAAAAGAAAAACCATAAGTTACGGGAAAAAAAGTTGCAACGATTAATAGAAGATAAACCATATCATATAATCAGTGGAAAAGGTGTTTTGTGTGTTTGTGCTTCAACTGATACAAAGTGAAACAAGGATGGAAAAAGTGTTCTATGGAAATTGGTTAAAAACCAAACACAGGAAGATAGATATTGGATCATGCTAGCACTTATCTAGTCCAGCATCCATTTTCTTAATTGTAAAGCTGCAAAGAATCCGAACAAAGAGAAAGAAACCACGCAGAGACCTAAGACTTGTTAGTTAGGGCAGCCTGTTTAACATCTCCAGCATTGTTTTTGCATATTCCGAAATTTCACAAATAAACTTAAACTGAGAGGAGCTGCAAAGAAAGCAAAGGTGAAGAAGGGTCAGAGTTAGCAAAGCGTGAACAGAAACAATTACACAGGTGCAGGTAAAGAAAGTGGAAGGCAAGGAAATCTTTTTGTGACATAAAAAACGCAGAATAATCTACTTTCATAAAGGTCTAAGAATTTAGGAAAGGGTTGCTAGACATTGACACAGTGAAAATTTCCGATTATATTCTGAGGCAAGTATAAACTATAGGAACTACATTTTAACGGTTGTATTAACTTCTACTTTGCCATCTTTAATCCTCCATGTCATGTGCAATCATCTATTCTGTCTCTGTTAATGTTGCTTTAGAAATGAACAAAAATCTCCCCACTATGTTTTCTTAATAAGGTTTTCTAAATCTCTTCCTGTATTTGACTGTAGCATCCCCTAGTCTTCCACCCTTGTCACTCCTGCCCTTGTGATTTTTAACCTTGTTTCTCTGTATACCGGCAGTAGAGCATTTGCTTCCCATATCCCGCTTCTACTCAGAAGTCAGAGCCCCAAAGGGGATTGAGAAAGCCAGTTTTGCAAGATGAAAGTTGGAGCTCACAACGCTGGAGAAGGACATCTCAGCTTACACAGCTCGTGCTGTCACTGGGATCGGGGGATTCCTTAACACAGCCGCAGACTATAAGACCCATGTAAGGGAAAATAGATTTCATAGGCAGAGTTTAAATGTTGAGGGAATTAAGTGAGGGGAATTTGTGGAGCTCATTCTTCCCACCAAGTCAATGGAAGGAGGATGTCAATGTTCCTTTTGAACAGTTTCCAAAGGATGATATGACTTACAGTCAGAACAAGTCTAATCTTCATTTTCCCTTTCTGCACTTTGTTTTTGACCCTTCAAGGTGCAGAATAACACCTCGGTGGCACTTGATGCACGTGCAGAAATTGTCAGACATGTTTCTGCCCAAGCACATCTAGATACATTTGTGTGTGCGCATCCCCACATAAACACAAGGACACTGATGTGCAGGGCTCTACATACACACAATAGCAAAAGCTGTATTTTTCTTTATACTGTCTGTAAATTAGTTTGTAAGCTATCTACCCAAAGCAGAAACCTAAGCCTTTAAACCTCACCTTAACTACCATGAACATGTACTCCTGGGCTCTGCCTGGTGTATGTGATTTAATTTTTATGAGAAAACCTATTTGTTTGCCCCACACCCTTCCTGTACCCAGTCTACTCATTTTTAAAATCCTGTTTACTCTATTGAACTGCATGAACTGATTAATAAACTGCCCTGGTACAAGTAATAAAAATCTGTATTTTCTGTTTATTATATTGATCTGTTGCACAGACTGGGACGGCGTGTTTCAAATAGTTATTGATGATGCAGCAGTAAAATACACAAGTGAGTAGATCAGCTGCTTTTCATTTAAAAAAAAGTGCTAAGTGATATATAGTCCAGTGCTGAAGTATACAAATGCTGGCACTTATTTGTGAACATGCATCAGGGATGTCCATGAGGTTGCGCACTGTGCTCCACCCCTGTCTGAGAGAGCAGTCAGAGCTGCCCCATGACAGCACTCACCCCAGCTTCGGGTCCCCACTTTCCAGCTACCCAGAAACCTTGAGCAAATCCTGATTATTTTTGCTTCAAATGGAAGCAGCATTTGGCCTCTCTCTGTGTTACAGCACTAATATCAATGTAGAAAAATAACCTAGAATTTCTACAAGCTATTCAAAGGAGAAGTACAGGAAAGATTTAAGTGAACTCTGGGGAAATATCACTGACTGGAAATAGTTTTTATACTATTTTCATTTAAAAATCTACAAAGTAACCATGAAAAATTCCTCATCCACCTAGACTATTTTGTGGCTTTTAGAACAGTATGGTGTACATGCCTGAGCATAGGGCTGTGGGGAATCATATTTCTTAAGGAACTGAGTAAGTATGCTTACTGTCTATGAGCTTACTGTGTTTATTCTTTTTGCAGTTTTATGAATCTAAATATGCAAGACAAAAGGTAGGGATTCTAGGAAGTGGGGTAGATAACACTAGTAAGATGGGAACTAAGTCAAACAGAGACTCAGTTATTTGATTTAGATCACAAAATGCAACAACAGTGCAATAAGAACTTACTACATATCAGGTTTATACCCTAACCACTGCATCATCCTTTCTCCCATAAAGCTGTCGTACTGGAAGTGTTCAGGGCCAGCTTTTTGTACATTACCTCCTACACAGATGGGGCCAGTTATCAGAACAGCAGCACTCTCAGCCACAGACATAGGGAAAAGGTTTGCAGAATTGCTCTGCACCCACGTTCACAAGTTTTGTTTGTCGTAAACAAAAGATTACAAATTTCACTTTGGCAGTTGGCTTCCTTTGAAACTCTAGCCTTTGGTATTAGAGAGGAAAGGAAGTCAAAGAGTGGTTTACTCCCCAGTTTTCTCAGTCCCAGTATGTGATCTCGAATAACTGCTTCCTCTGAGTTTTTTTACTTGCCCTGTTCTTGTTCAGCCTTGTTTGTACAGTTTTGAAGGGCTGCTTTCGCACATATATAGAGCTGCTACAACAGAATACTGCTTTAATTTGCCCCTACTAAGTGTCAGGAATGTTGATATCTGGATGTTTATCACCAACCCCCCTTCCCAAGATCTTTGACCATTCTCCATAAAACCACTCTGACAGTTCACATTTTCACTGGCCATAACACAATGAAATTCATACTTCTCATCAGCATGAGCAATCACAGGCAAAAACATGAATAACAGCACAGAAATGCTGATTTATTTATATGGGATGCTCTAATTTTGTACTTTGACATCAAGGGGATAATTGCAGAACCATAAATGAAACTTGAGGCAGCAGCTTCCACATCAAGAGGATCTTTGTTCCCGCAAACATCTACCCTTACATAGGTCATTGAGCATGGGACTGCCTGTGTAGACATCTGTATGGCCCCAACATGAAAGGAGTGGATTCTCAGCTCAGCTTCAGGTCTTTACTGAAATATGGAGGAATGAGTACATTTCTGCTGAGCAGAAAGTGTAGACCTTGCCTGTAAAAGCCAAGCCAGAGAGAAGAGGTACGGGGAAGATGGAAAAGGAGTTTCTGAAGAGGAAAAGTGCAATCTTCCTAATTATACTTGAATTTGACACCCCCCCACAGAAGTTTCAGTCCTTTTCCCAGTAGTTTGCAAGCTTCCTGTGACACCTTTATTCTCATCTCACCAAGCCCACAAAATCCTCTCTGCTGGGAAATAGCCAAGGGGTCCCCTTTGGGTCTCCTGTGTATATGAATAATCCAATGAAAAATCCAATGAAAAAGCCTCCCTCTGCTCTGCCTTGCCCCGAGAGCTGTGCCTGCAGCACAGTCAGAAAACCACAGCCAGCCTCTTGTGCTGCCCCATCTCATCTTGAGCTGTTCGATCAGCATCATCCCTTGGTCTAGCGATGAAATGCTGAAATACTGGCACGCCCTAGTCCGTGAGTGACAGCACTGGCACTACAGATGTCAGTGTGTTTTAATAGCAGAAATTACTGCCAACTCTTAAACAATGGCTCAGGCATGACAGAAAGAACCAAGGAGCTTTCCAGCCCCTCAGGCCAACTACTTCCCAGGCACAAGGCCTGCCAAAATCTTTGCCCAAGTGTGCAGAACTGCAGGGAAGGAAGCAAAATCCAGCCCAATTGCCAAATACCTCCCAGACCAGTGCAGTGAGAAGCCAACTGTTACCATCCTTGCAGTCCAAATCCAAATCACTGTTCTAGCTGAATTTCTTTAATGTGGCAGTGAGTTACAGAGCTGACTCTTATATAAAGGATTTTGCTTCATTCAGGCTAAAATCTGTTGTGTCTCATTATTAAGTCATTACAGGAATTGACAGAACAGTGTGAGGAGCTGTAGACAGGGTCTATTCTTCTTGGTAGCTGGGGTGAATGACCACTGAAGGCAATTACCCCCTAGAAAATGCCATTGAGGCATTTCCTATTACCTCTCCTTCTCTGCTACCAACACGCAAGTAGTTTCTCTCAAAGTCAGTAAACTGTCTGTAAAGGTAAAGCCCAGCTCAGCTGAAATGAAGGTGATGGTAGAGCATACTCATTTGTTTGCTCGGGTTTCAGGGAAGGGCTCAAAGAAGCCAAAAAGGAGGTAAGCCCACAGCCTTTGAGTGCAAAGGAGGAACACTCTGTGGTTGCTCATGTGGGTACATGGGTGAGGTGAGGTTTTGAAGATGAGGTTCAGATACAGCATCTCACCAGGAAAGGTGAGACTTAATACGACATTTGCAGGTTTCCTGCTATTCTGGTACCAGCACTATGCGTGTTCAGCTCTATTCTGAGTTAATAAGAGAAGCAAAGAGGAACCGTGTGTCTGGGAGCCATGCAAAAGCCTCCAGGGAAACTGGAAAGATGCCCTTGCAGCAGGAGGTCTGGCAGTCCCATGACTATATATTTAGAGCTATTTATAAATTTTCCATTCCTGGCAATGATTTTGACAACAATAAACAGAAAAAGGTTCTGGCTTTTTTTTTTTTTTTTTTTGAAAATTTTCTTCACAACTTTTGGAGGCAATCTTAAAACTACACATCTGAAAAGTAAAAACAATGTGGGAATCTTTTGGCTGCAGTGTTTTGATTGTCAAAGCTGAAAACTGTTGGGGAAAGGGAGAAGAAATAAGAGAGGCTCCCAAACTTCTATTATGAAAATGCAATTTTAATTGAAAATTGGTATTTGCTGTGGAAAACTCCTACTTGATGAAAACCCATAATTCTGTGGAAAAAAAATGGTTTGAACAAAACATTTCACACAGCTCTTTTCATGCTCACAGCACACAACAGGCTACAATACAGAAGACACTGGATGAAATAGTCTCTGAAGTTATCTCTGAGAATCTCAAATGCAGGCAATCAGCTAGAGGAATGCTCCTACAACCTGATGTGATGACCTAATCACTGTTCACTATGCATTTCCTTAAAAATGCTTTTATTCATATCTCCTTTCATAACTAACCACTTCACACATATAGCAGTTTGACTCTAATTTCTGAAGATAGTAAGGGTCTTTAAGTCAGAATTTCATTTTTCCACAGATAAAAAACAGTTCTCACAAATTCAGCATTTTCTGAGGGAAAATTTCTACCTTCCCTGACAAAAAAAAAAAAAAAAAAAAAAAAAAAAAAAAAAAAAAGCAGCCTTATTTCCCAGTGGAAAAAATGAAACAAAGTATTGTATTCTGAGCACAGTTAAAATTAATATAGCTTGGTCTGTCAAACTAGTATGAAGCACTAATTTTCAATTCCACTTTGAACCACTTCTGCATCCAGTGGCTGCTGCTTATTTATAAGTCCTGGTGCAGACACCTCATGCCCTCCATCCCCACAGGGCCCAGCTCCCTAGGGCTGAGGGTACCTGTCATGGCTTCTGGCTGGACCTCCACACCACATCGCATTCCACAGCAGAGACCGGAGCCTGCCAGCCTGCCGGTGAGCCCAGGATGGGAGGGCACCAGATTCCTGTGACAGAAGCTATTTCAGGAAAACCCGCTTGTCAATGGGATGTTGCTGTGGGAACTGCGCGACAGAATTCAGCTGCAATCGTTGTGCTCAATAGAAGTGACATGACGCATGTTGCATATCCAGCAGTGCACCAGGGAGCAGTCAGCATCAGTGCTGGCTCATGTTTGGGTTGAATAATGTGTGTCACTGAGACGTACTGCCGATGATTTGAGGCAATGTTGATGTGTTGTTGCAGTACAAAATAAATAAGTAAATAAATAAATAAATAGAGTTGGAGGTGATCACTGATCTTCCGTGATCACACTCACAGTTTTCTCATAAAAATACATGCTCCTGAAGTGCGCTACAGTAACATTGAAAAAAATCTATGAAGGTTGATCTCGATTTAGAGGGTCTGGCCAAAAAAGAGTTTTGTGAATGGTAACAGAATATTGACGGATGAAACCTGCATCTTCAGACCCTAGAAATTACTTCCTTGCAAACACTAAAAGTCCTGGGTTTATTTTCTTATTCTAGGACAGTCTTACAGCCTGCTAGAAAAAGCTAATGTGCTGCTTCTCATTGGTGCTCCTGGCGTAGGCTTGCAGCAGGAACCAAAGCTGGTCTGGTAGCACTGCAGCTCTCATCCCAACCAGACATCATACATCCAGTGCAGGGAAATATCCCAAGAAGCATTTTTTTCTTCTCAAGATAAACATGTAAAATAGATCAGATCACCCACACCAAACAAAAGGCTGTTTCTCTCCATTAGTTAAAGCATGAATCTTAGAGAATAGGCTCACATGTAGAAACTCTGGTTTTGCAGATATCTGAAGTTAAATGAGATCAATAGTACCTTGATTTCCACTTTTGGGAACAACAAGGGAGAAGAGTGACCTCTACAGCTCAGCTTCTTCCCAGGCCCACTGTCCTGGGAGGGAGGATTTGCTCTCTTCCTTGCTCATACTAATCTTGCCTGAACTAGCCAGAAAAGAAACTAAAAGAAAAAAAAGAAAAAAAAGAAAAGAAATGAAAAAAGCCAAATTTACGGAAACAGGGTTTAATGTCTACTTCAGATATGCATGTGTCTGTGGCCCTCAGGCTGAAATTTTACTGTTGAAGGCTCAAGGAAATTCAGTCTACCAGTATAATACAGCCAAATATCCAGAGCAACTTTAAAATATGTTATCCAGAAGACTAAGATCTAGGTTCCTTTGTTCCTTCAATGCCTTTACACATTTTAATTTGCAGGGATTAAAAAGGCAAGCAAGCAAGCTATACTCTGGCAATTTTAAAATTAAGTTGAAAAGAGATTCTATAAAAGCTAGCACCCACTGCTATGAATGAAACTGGAATGAATCAAATTTTCCCCTGTCGCTGGGATGGACCAAACCAGTCATAGAGTTCAGGGCTTCTGATAAGACTCCTGTCCCTTCTCGGACTGTGAGGACTTAGCAAGCTAACTCACTGCACACAGTGAATGTGTGCCAGAAAGCAGCACAGACAGACATATTCACCTGGAGAGAGCCACATTAATTCTTGCTATAAAACAGTAAACCCTGGCGATGTACAGGGCCACCTTCTGCACACCGATACTTTTAAAAGGTCATAGCAGCGTATCTCCAGGCCCATTCATACCCCTCAAGCTGGGAGGTTCAGCCCTCACTGCACTTACACTCCACCTCAAAGGATTGGAGCAGGGTGGGTTGGACATCTGGGACCCAAGGCAGTATTCGTAATTTCAGCAAACATTTATTTCACTCCAGTGCATCTTCGTGTTTCATTTTTGGTGTCCACCAGGTGGCACAGGCTATCAACGTGTTTACAGACAGGTAAAGTAGACCACAACAGTGATTTCTGCTTCTCTGGACTGCACTGGCTCCTCAGCAGAGCTAGAGACTTCTTTTCCTGTCCTTGGGGTATGCATTGCAAGTTGTAAGCCTGTCCAGCTAAGTGAAGCATAGCTGTATCAGTAGAACTTCATCACTGTATTACAATGGAAAGCAAAAGCACAAATAAGATCCCAGCACTGCCAAGGCAGATGCATTCTGTAGCAATAAATGATTGGCAACCTAACCAATGAATCAATCCTCACTTTATTGATTAGGAATTTAAATCTATAGAGCAATACCACTGACTTGCCTGAAGGGTCAGGTCTGCAACCATCATCTCCACTGTCTTTGTTAGTTAGTCCTGACCCACAGCAAACTATCAGGTTAGTCCTGATCCACAGCAAACTATCGCCTGTTTTGTACCTGGATTTCCTCACCAAATGAGGAAGCTGGTTCATTCTATACTACAACCTGTGAGCAAAACTCCTGTAAGCTGTGGGGTATAGAGTGCAGGATATAATGCCTGCTTAAAACAACAGCAGAAATATCAGTAAAGGATTCTGTAACCTGCTACACTGAAGAATTCAGAGGGGGAACCTAATTGATTGGAATCAATTAATTAGCTGTGGGTATCTTTACCACAGTATTTTACTGTGTGCTAACATCAGTAATGAACCACAACCAAAAGCAATGGCGTGAAGGAGATCCATGGATGGAGATAAGGAATGAATGCCACATCTGTGTGAAAGAAGGCGGCTCTGGCATCACACACAGCCACAGGAATATCACACAGCCTGCTGCCCCCAGATAGCTGTTTTTCATTGTATTGTCCACGGTGATTTCGTAGTTCCTGAACAAAACTCAGTAAGTTGTCCCAACAGCTGGAGGTGTAATAGTATCTAGGACATATTGATAGCTCTTGGAGGATGCCACATCACAGACGTGGCACAAGAGGCACGGATATCCTTTCCCACATTATCATCCTCTGACAGGGAATGCTGTCCCTTGAGGCCAGCCCATGCTCTGCACCCAGTCCCCAGTCAGATGTTTCACTTTACAGGCTCATGTGCCCAGCCTCCTTTGCCAGACAGACCACAACACTGGGGATTTCAACCCAAATCAACCATCCCTGCTGGCTGAGCCACACTACCATCCTGCACCAGCCTGCACAGAGTGGGGCCGCCTTCCACAAGGAAGAAACCACCAAGAGTAACTCTGTTCTTACGTGAGGGAAGACAGCCATAAATATTCCAACGTACTCTAAAAGAAGTCTATTAAATCATTTTACATATCTTGTGAGCGCAGCCACCTCCATGCACAAGCCCCTCATCCTCAAGCCAGCTGCCGAGGCAAGCAAGAAGCCCTGATGCAGCACCGGGGCTTTAAGCGCCAACCCCACCACCAGCTCCTCACAGAGAGTGATAATATGGGTCCAGGCAGCCAGGTGGACTTGTCCAGTGGCCATCGTACCCTGGCTGATGAGGACCTAGCCACCAGTCTGTGGCTGCCTCAGGACACGTCTCTGCTGAGGGAAGGCACTCACTGAGGGTTCCGTGGAGCCGTGACACCTGAGGAGCCCCTAAGATGGCGGGGTGAGCACTGCCGCTGCCCTGGGGGCAGGCAGGGTCTGAGGCAGGGACTGCTCCTTCCTGCCATCCCTCAGCACCACAGGAACAGATCTGGGAGGTGGCAGAGGGTAGAGGAAGCATGAGGAGTTGGAAGCAGGTGCCGGGGCCTGGCAGAGAAGAAGGCTCTGCTAAAGGTGAGTTGAGGCAGCCCCAGATCTCTCTGGACCTATTTATTTAAGCTGTAGCAACTCATCCTGCCTCTTATCCAACAGGGGATCTTGCTCCCTGCATTCATCACATGTGCACCGTAAGCCTGCCCTCCTACTTCCCCATCACATCTCCTCAGCAGGGCTCTGCCTGGCTGCCACCTCTGCCCCTCGCCGACGCAGCCTCCTGCATGCGTGAGGCACTCACTGCTTCAGTTTCTGTGTGACTCAACACCTACAGTAGTTTCTTAAACTTCAAGATCGGAAGGGAGGCCACCCCCCTTGCTGCCACCACCAGGGCTGACGAGCGTTTTGGTTGTAAATGCTAACGGGAAGCTCTGCGAAAGCTCGAAAGCAGCTGTGCCGCCAAAGCCACCTGACCCCTGCAATGCCGCCTGCCCTGCCACTGCCTGCCACCGCCTCTTACGTAATCACTGCATGACTCCAGCTTTCCTGGGACCTGGTTATGCAAAAAAGTTAAAAAAAAAAAAGAAAAAAAGAAAAAAAAAAACCTACAAGATCCTCACTGGCCCACTGACATGTTTCTCAAGGCAGAGCTGTCACATGCAAGTGAGTGCTGAGCCAGCCTTTGGAAGAAGAGCTCGTCACCCTCTCATTCTGCTTGGGCGCTCTTGGGCCAGGAGCCGATGTCAGACAACCCTGGCTGCTGCATCCGACCCATAAGGTGAGTCCTGGCCAGGCGGTGAGAGGGAGCTCAGGCACCGGGGCTTCTTCAGGTGCTGAGGGGCAAAGAAGGAAGCAGAGCTCCACCAGGAAACCATGCCTGTGCTGGTCCCTAGACCCTGCTGGCCATTCTGAAAAGTACGTGACTTTCAGAGTGAAAATTGCTGGCTTCTTGTTTTGTTTTGTTTTTCCATTTTATTTTTTCTCTTTTTCTCTTTTTCTCTTTTATTTTCTCTTTTTATTTTTTCTTTTCCTTTCTGTCTTCTCTTTCCTTTCTTTCACTCTTCTATATATTATCTCCATGCATACTATACTTCCCACTCCATCTGTCCCCGAATCTGCCTTTTTCCAAACTCCCTACATTCAGCACTCCTCCCTGCCAAAACACCGACTCCTGTTTGTGGACATAGATGGGTACACATACACTCACTATCTTGCAGTGCCTGATGCCTTCCTCCCTAGTTTCTCTTCCCATCCTTGGTGGGGAGTGATGGAGTGGTTACATTTGTGGATTTTGTTGTATGGTTCTAATATGTTTGCCTCATTGTTGCAGCCAGACATTTTTGTTGCCTGTTCTTGAGCTTGCACTTGCCTGTTTGTGAGAGTACGGAAGAATTTATTTCTTGTGTTGAGTAGATTTTTGTTTCTAGAGCATCACCTGGCATGTCTATGGCAGTCAGCACAGGGGTAGAACTCGAAAACAACACGGTGAATGTTAAGTGCTGGATTTGCAGCTCCGAAGTGAGGGGTTGACGCAGAGGAGCCATAGCAGAAAGGTAGCTTTCTCGGCTCCCACCCCAGCAGGAGGACTCAGCCAAAGTACAAAGCTTTACTGGCAGAGATGACAAGGCTGAGAAAGGCAGTAGAGTTGGCCTTGGTGAAACCAGTGGTTATTATGGAGTGAATATTTACCAAGGCCACGAACAACTCCTGTCACGGAGGACCCTGCACAGTAGCTGTACTTGCTCAGTTTTATATTTTAACCATAACTCTGTTATGAATTTCCTAAGCTGGTGAGCTTGCATTGACAACACAACCAGTTTTGCTTCATCTGGTTTGTATGTGTTTTGAACCTTTTGCTTCCATCTCCTGCCTCCACGTCCTCTCCTTCCTGTGACTCTTCTGCCAATTTTTCAAAATGCTTGAGTCCCTACCTGCAAACCTGTTCTGAAAACCTCATCCTTTATTTCAGTCTGCATAACTGGCCTTTCCTTTGCTTACTCCATATGGGGAGGATAATGATGCATATGCCCTTTGCTATGTTCATTGCCATATTAGAAGCACAGAGAGCATAGATAAAAAGTTCAAATGATCCAGATGTTGAAAACTGTGTGAAAAATCATAAACACTGTGTTGGACTCTTTGTTTCTTTCTGTCGTTGCTCAACTTTTAACGTGGTTTCTTCAGTTCACAAAACTTCTGGGGACAAGCCTTTTCCTCTCTTGCTTTGAAAAAGCTTTTGCATCTCATTTCAAAGATGGGGAGGGGTTGTCATTTCCCCCTCTACTCAGACTTCTCCTTTTGAAACAAGTTAGAAAGAGAGAAAGAGAGAAAGAGAGAAAGAGAGAGAGAGAGAGAAAGAAAGAAAAAGAAAGAAAGAAAGAAAAGAAAGAAAGAAAGGAAGGAAGGAAGGAAGAAAGAAAGAAAGAAAGAAAGAAAGAAAAAGAAAGAAAGAAAGAGAAAGAAAGAACGAACGAACTATTCCAAAGGCACTCAGGGAATTTCTATAAAGGCAGATGTCAGGTGATGCATATTTATTATACCTGAAGGAAGGTGTAAAGTCACTATGTTTTATTTCTGAATCTTGTGGTGAAGTAGTTTTGGTTTTGAATTTTAAAGCTGACACCTGTCATGAAATTTTTATGTGAAGAAAGTGAGTATTTAGCAGCCGTTTTTCTACCCAGGATTCACCATCCTTATTCTGTGGCAGCAAAAAAAATAATTTTACAGTGAAGAAGATAAAGCATTAAGTATTTTAATTATATTAATTAAAGAGAGGAAAGAATGCCATAGTCATGAACTTAGAAGGTTCACAGACTTCCACTTCAAGGGCAGTCTTTGGTGCTAGAAGCAGTTTAAAATGGCGGAGAAATCTGCAGCCAGAGCTGAATATTACAGAGAAGTAAGAACAAAACCAAAGGCTGTACCTCGAAGACACTTTTCCTACTGGCTTTCAGTGAACTCCAAAACACAGCAATTCCTCTCCTGCAGGTGGAAGTATCCCCAGCGTTTCTTGTTGACTGTGCTTACCATCAACTAAACTACAGGGCAACTGGGGACGTGCTGTCAATTGGTCTTTTGAGGTGCTCCCGCAGAGAGGTCCTGCTGTCTTGGAGTAATTGGGACACCTATCACACAAGGGTGCTCCCTCAGGTGCCTCAAGCATCCCTTACCACACAGAAATCATGCTGCATTCAAATCTTTTCAGGTCCCTGTAATAGCAGTAGCCCTTTCTTTGCTTTCTGTCTAATGCAAAAATAGGTTTCTTTTCATACTTTATAGTCATCGTAAGTTAATATGCAGTAGACAAACCTCTAGAGAGAAAAGCTGAGTTGCAAAAGAAAATGAAACTGCCATCCTGAATTCTGTGGAATTAACCAAATTTCCCCTTCTACATAAGGGGCAAGATTGTAGATATAAAATGCAAGTTATTGAGACAGTGTGTATTTGTTGAAAAAGCAAGTGACACTCATATATGACAGAGATGTGTATCTATCTGGATGTTGCAAATCTGCCAAACCTCAATCTGCTGTTCATAATCGCTTGGTTATTTATATAAGCAACATAAAATGCAGTTCCAGCTAGAGTCTTGTTACTGCTAGCAGATACTTAGTAATAGTAAATCAATATCACACATTTGCTGAAGAACTCTTTCTGAAGATTTTTTTGTGAGATTACCTGAAAAGTTCTGTCATTAAATAAATAAACTAAGATTGTGGGAGGAACTCAGTTTTCTTTCATATTCTGTGACTTTCAGTACCAGTGACATGTGCTAATCTGAAATACAAAAAGATAGCTTTTTTCCTTAAAAGTCAAATTTGCAAAATCTCCTTGGATTTAAGCATTTAACAGAGCACTTTGATGAGGTTTACAAAAGGATTTTAAAGCATCAGCTCTAACCTTTTCTAATTTTCTTTCATACTTTGTGCTGTTACCTCCTGGCCTTTGGATACCTATTCCACTTCCTGCGCTCACAGTCCCTGTACCTGATACACCTCCATTCCCAATTGGCTCTGGGATTTCTTGCATCATAAGGCAATTCATCTTTCCAGTTCCTTGGATTTAGAAGGCTCATTAAGTTTCAGTGAGATTTAGATACCTACATCACTCAGTAATTTTAGAACATTGTAGATCTTGTAGATATAGATAGTAGGTATCTGAAACTGCTACTACAGACACACATCCCATTTACTTTCTTTGTAGATTTGGCTCCTGAATTTCACAGGTTATTTTTGAAAATGGGTGTAAGATTGTTTTAGTTGTTTTTGGAAGTTGTATTTTTTGTCATTACAGATTTTAGGAAGCAAGATTGGACTAGCAAAAGCAACCAGTTCTCAAGGTTTACTCTTCATTTAAGAACATTTAAACTAACATTACCTTCATCACAATGTGCATATGTATTGTTTGACAGTATATTAATAACTATGAAGACAGGAAAGGAAATCAGCTCTTGGGTATTTTTAGACCTTACAGATTACAACTGGGTATTTTTTTTTTTAAATACTACATTCAAAAAGCAATGACATACTAGTGACCCTAAAACTGTTTTTTAATGAGTTTCACTGGCAAATAATTTTGACTAAAAAAGTGGGAGCTGCTTCTAGGAACATTAAAAATGCTTCTAAACAACAACAACTACTTCAGATTTGCAAAGCCAAATGTTATGAATTTTCATTTCAAATAGTCATTTTCATGTAGAAATTAATCAGTTCCTTAAGAAAGAAGAATGGTTAACTATCCTGAAGCATTTAATTTCAGATAAAAACAAAATGCTTTCTTTTAAGCCCATAGAAACAGTTTTGCAGATGTTCAGATTGGTCATGGAAAGAACTCCGCATGCATCTCGCTTGTAGGTCATTCCAACATGAGCTGCAGTTTACATCTGTAGAGGGAATTCGGGTATATAAAATAAATAAAGAGGGGGACAAGAGTCATGCAGACAGTGTAATGAGATCAATACTGTAACTTCAGAGAGAGGAAAAACAATTTTGTATATTTTTTACATTCCCAGCTAAACCGTTTCTTCTGCTCTGTATGGCTGATACCTATATAACAGAATTCAGAACTGGGAAGCAGGTTTGTGCCTCCTGTAGAAAGGTAATAGTGATATCCGAGAGCAAGTTTTGCACCCCCGAGTCTTTATGGATTTTATGGGACTATTACATGCATTTTCCTTGCTGTGTCTACTGATGAAACATGCAAAATCAAGTATGTTATGATTTCAGAGGTTTGAGCAGAATAAAATGTAAAATTTGAGTTTGCTGCATTCTTTTTAGTGGGGTGGAGGAGAATGAAGCTTTGAGTGAATGGTGATGTTCATGTGTAGCTGAAACATGCAAGTACCTACTCTCCAAGACTACTCTATATATGAAGTGTGAAATTTTTGAACAAGATTATTTTTAAATCCCTTCAATGAATAATACCAAAGAAAGATTAGTAGCCAGCATTGCTTTGATAGTTCAAGTTTTAAAGAGAGTATGACAGTAAGTAACTCTCTGTTGACTAAGAAACCTATCAGAAGGACATGAGAGCCGTACCAGAAGGCTGGAATTTCTTGTTACTATTTGCAACAAATGCCATTTCTGTCTCATACAGAATAGAAGACTTACAAATTCTGAAATACCTAGATATGGTCAATTTTTACCACCATAACTTTTAAATTTCCTGTGCTGTGGCTTATAACAGGCTAAATTTTGTGGGAACATTCAAAGATTTGTCAGCAGAAGGAAAGTACAGTTCATAAGTGTATTACATGCTAGTTATTGCATGTCTAGCGTCTCTGCTTATGAGAAACAATTATTGCAGTAACTAACTGTAGTAAGGCTTCTATGTCAGCATCAGTGGAATAATCTGCAGGCACCAGGCAGTGCTTCAGAAAAGACTAATGACTCCAGACTTTGACATTTCTCTTGCCAAACTTAAAAGACTTTGTTTAAGAAAAACACTATTTAAATTCCAACATCCTTTAAGATGTCTGAGAAGTGCCACCCTCTAGTAAAGAGACTGTAAATCATAAGCTATTTTATGAAAACATTCCAGCTAGTACTTAAAAAGGTGTCTTCTTTGCAGCATGTTTTTAGAAATTTAAGAATTCGTTCCCTCAAATCAAGTGATGCTGACAGGTAAAATCAAATTGTGAAGAGCTTTAGTTTTTGTTTTGTTTTGTTTATGGGGTTGTTTTAGATGTTGTTGTTGAAGGGACATTTTCCATTTGTCTTGGTTTTACAATTCAACACTGATGCAGTTTTAATCCTTTGTCTGCATCCACAAGAACTAAATATATTTTTCTGTAATCAAAAGCTGAGATTCCTACCTAATGAGGAAACTACAGCTAGCAGAGGCTTTCCAGAAAAAAAACAAATATCATGAAAATCCTATTAAGCTTCAGAATTTTTCATCTGGGGGACACTAAACGTCTGTCCACCTGCAAGCAAGGACCCCACGACGCAGCCTTATCCTGCCCTGCCCTTTTCACTGAAATACAAGCCCATAGAGCACACACCAGTTTTTGCTGTTTGCCCTTTCACACTCCTTGAAATTTCACTCAGTTTCCCTTGGCTGCAGTGCTGTCCTCCACCTCCTGGCTAGGTTGCTGTGTAGTAGTGGTTTGACGCATGCTCTTGCTATGCTACTATGTCAATGCGGCCACAGCGACTGGGGGTGAAGTGTTGTCCGAGCATCAGCACTCGGGGAGGCGAGGACTGTTCCCGTGCTCCTGGGCATCTTGCAGAGCAAAGAGCTCCTGGCAAGAGCAAACACACTGGTGAGTACATTGTGTCTAGCTGAAATTTGTGCAACAAATTCTGGCTGAATTTGTGTCTTGGTTCCCTCCTTTTTCAAACCTTTGCAATAAGCCAGATAAGATGCAATTAACAGCAGAAAGTCAGATAAGATGCCATTAACAGCAAAATTTGGCTTAGTGTTTTGATAAGGAAGGGTATCTTTCTCTATTTTCTTGTGCGGTCAAGAAGTTTAAGCAGAAATTCATACTGCTTTGGTCTAGCGAAAGTGTACCGTGTATAATAATGTTGCAAGGAATGACCCAAGGGATGGAAGAGAAAGATTATTTTGTATTTCCATTTTCTGTACAAAACATTATAGCCTGGCTGCTGTTTTCTGCTGCTCTGGATGAAATCTGGAGTAGTACAGCATTAGTAGAGGCACTCCAGGTTTGTCTCCAATGTAGCTTCATACAATACTAGTTTAGAGCCTTATCATCTTTTCATGTGATTTTAAAAAGAATCTGCAGCAATCAGTTTTGAGCTAGTAATATTATTTCTAGGACTGCACCAGGTGAATTTACATAACCATTTCACTTCAGTTACCCAGAAGTATGCATTTTGAATCTGATAAAGCACTGATAAGCACCCTGTTGCTTTGGGCACAGAAAAACTCAATGAGTTGGGACTGAAATGAGGAGTTTCATCTTTAGTAGAAGTGGGTTTGCCACCAGTTCTGTATCTTATAGAAACTGAGGCAGAAGGTGGCCGATGCATGACTCTGCCTTGCAAAATCTTCAAAAGTTTCATTTATTTCCTGTGATAGCAGAGTGAAAGGGAAACCTCTGATGGAAAATCTTGATATTAACAGTTAATGAATGAGAGATGTGATCACGTTCTGCAGTGGGTGCCCTTTGCACACACTTCAGAGAGTGGAGAAGGCCCGGCAGCCTTCAAGACAAGCCAGTAGCGATGGCTTATTTCCTTTAAATAGAAAAAGGAGAGCTTTTAGATAGCATCAGATCCTTTGACAGGACTACTGCAAAAGAACACAGGGATGGGGGTCTTCCTGCTAGAAAACAATGAGAAAGGCACCATGCACAGAAATCTGTGGTCCTCACTATGCTCCACTCCTGATCGGCTACTTCAACACCCCTTAGAGAAAATGCTTTCTATTTTATGAGTATCAATTTCTCACTCTGAAACAGAAGGGTAAGCAATTAAATTAGTTTTATTTGGGATCTTAAGGAAGGTTTTTAAAAGCGATACTGTGATCAGTCCTGCATCCTGGAGGTGCTGGGAGAAGGAAAAACTTAGAGAACAAGTGGGAGAGCTCAGCTGAGGTTTGTTCACTTAAAACAAAATTGTTTCTTAGGGCTGGAATCTGGATGACAGCACTGCTGGGTTAGCAAAACTGTGGCACTCTGCTGCGTACGTGTGTCTCTGGCATGAAAAGGTGAAGAAAGGAGTCAGGAGTATCAGCTGCAGGAGAAGGCTTTCTTTTCTTATGGCTGGCGTTTGCTAGGGAATGGGTTTTGAAAATGAGGGGGAGGTCCTTGTTTTTAGTAGGGTTTGTTTTGTTTTTCCTCCTAAAATACTGTTGATAATTCTGTGACAGTGGTATCTTTGCAGCTTCCATGGAGTGGGGGATTTTGTCATTTGCAAATGGTGGCTCACAGCTTTTGAAATGGGGATTTCATATGTCCTTAAGACTTACTAACCATGGCTGATTACGTCTAGGAAAGATCAGAAAGATGTTGAATTATTTTCTGATGTTTCTTGACTTCTCATTTCCAAGACTGAAAGCCACAGACTTGCAAAAGTCAGTGGCAGCTTTGCTTAAGCCAGCATTTCTGGCCTCGTCACATAAAAAGCTCTTAGCCTACACTTAATTTTAAACACACTCTCAGGACTCATTGATTTCGTAGCCTGCAACGACATTCTTCTGCTACGGGGAGGAAGGGACTTACCTGTTGGTCTGGTCTGCCTCTCATTTCTTTCTTTTGACGAGGCATTGCTATAACATCTGGGGTAACTTTCAGATAATTATGAGCTTATCTTCATGAATTGATCTTCATTTTAAAGAAGCTGGTGTGACAGCAGTTTTTGTCAGATTCAGTATGAACCAGATGGAATTTTCCATCCCTGTGTAGGGCAGAGCGAGGCGGAAAGCGGTGCAGGTCTGCACGTCCCGCGAGCGGCACGTCACTTGTGGACATCCACCTCCAGTTCCTGCCACGCTGGCTCCCAACAGCAGTGCAAGTGAAAGACCTGTTCCAGAGTTACACCAAAGTAAATGCAGCCCCACCATCCTGGTAGCATAGAAGGCCACAGAAAACCTGCACACACAAGAATTAAGAGGTTCGTACCCACTGTCCACACTCCTGCGTGGCATAATCTTCTTATGTCTTATTGCTTTACTATAAGTGATGTGACACAGATTTGATACAGTATGAGGTCTGGTCCTGCAAATCGGTGCTCTCTGAATGTGCTTCAGCTTGCTGCTGGTACACAAGCTGCGGTACTAAATGTGGCTATGCCCTGGTAGTGCAAGTGACCTTGTAGATGTGAGTTAGCTTGAGGGAACTCTGGTCTGTCTCAGCATCACCGCATCCAAATGAAATAGCTCAGATATCTCTGTGCTACCAAGCACTGTGCGGTGCAGAACTAGCAAGTGAAAAAGGCACAATTCAGTTATTCATGCTTCATATGTTCCTGGAGCAGGGTCTACCTATTAGGTGCTGAAACTGAAGGAATAAGACAACTAAAACATGTCTACAAAATACTCAGATCCAGTCTGTTTTTCAGCTGTAGCCTGCTTTCCAAAGAAAGTTTCAGTTGTTGTTTAAAAATATCAGCAACAATGTTCTGAAAATACTGACTGATTTTGTGCCTTCTGCTGAAACACTTGAGTTTCAGAATCCCATCTTTCAGAATTCAACTAAACTATCCCAGCCAAGCACAGCCTGCTGAAAAATTGATGCTCTCCACACAAACAATAAAAAAAAAATGCTGAGGCTTTCTTAAGCATTTTTAAAGAAAAGGAGTTTCTTTAAAGTGGTTTCCCAGAAAAAAAAAATAAAAAAATATGCACTTAGTATAATACTGAGCTGTGGTGTGATGGGTGCAGGTGTCTTGGAAGCAGAGGCAAACTGGATGGAACAAACTGTGGAGATTTCTTTATTCACCAGCACCACACACCGAGGGATTTGCAGACCAAGAACTGCAAAACTGTAGCTTGCAAAGAATCATAAATAACTTTGCGGTTTTAAGAGTTTTTCAGAGCATTTCCAGTCTTAATATCCACTGTAGACCCTCGGTAAAATTTAGAGGTCGGTTTGTTCGACATAGAGCATTACTTGAGCTAGCTTTGAGGCTAGTTACCATGGGCAGTGCAGCCTCCACGGTGGTATGGGCTTTGACTGCAAGTGATGGAATTGAGGAAGGTTTATACAGCTGACAAGCTGTAAGAACCTGCACTTCGGCTGCAGGTAGTTTGGTAAATTTGGGTAGGTTCACATCACTTGAAGTCTCATACCTCAAGACCAAAAGACAAAACTACAAATCAATCCTAACACACCATGTTGTGATTAAGGCCCAAAGGCAATGATTTAATCTCTGAGCCTAGAATTTTAGTACACAAGAAAATTAAATGTATCTTTCAGACCCCTGAAAATCAAGTTTTCCTCTACAGACTCAGAGGCTGTGTCCAGGTTTTAAGAGTGATCGACTCCAGAAAATCCTTACAGAGTCCTAGAATCTGATTTTCAAACAAGTGCCCAACTGAGTACAAAGCTTCTGTGGAAACCAGGCTTTAGAACACCTGGCCCTTACGGTGAAAATGCTCAGTTTTGAGGCTCTGTAAATATATCACAATTGACAGACTTGCAGTAACATTTGGCAGTGTTAGCCAACAATCATTTGGGTGTTTTCAAAACAGATATGCGGCAGATATATGGCTTTGGCATATTCTATTTGTTCCTTAGACAGTTTTGCTTTAAATTTGAGTGTAAAGCTCCACAAACAAGAATGATTCTGCCAGTACCAACCACAGAAGCAGTCATCCTGAAGCTCAGGAATGCAGGGTGGTAACCTCTGCTCTGTTTTCTCCCTCTCTGTACGCTTCAGTCAATAGACCAAGTCATCTCCCATTGAAATGCAAAAAATGAGTAATATCTATTCCTCAATAGCACCTGCTAACCGCTGCTTTAGCGTGAATGTGAAATAATCAGGAATATGAGTAATTAGAATGATATCCTTTTATCTTGAATAGGCTGGTAAGTTTAGAGAGCATTGTGAAATACTACCAAACCACAGCACAAGCAGCAGAGGGGACCGAAACTTGTTTACTAAGGTGCTTACAGTGCAGTGTTTGTACCGCATGGTGTTCCTGCTAGAAGTTTTCAGGGGTTTCTATTGTAAATCGTGCAATGCTCACCAGGGCCTGTTTATTATCTCATTTTATCAGGGTACATTCTGAATAATTCCTGTGGGTTAGACACTTTAAGCAGTAGACCATTTTGAGATTAACAAATGAGTTCTGATTTAGTTCACGCTGACATAATTTAAGAGTGAAAAAATGGGCAACTGTCAACCTAATTAATATCATCATAAAGCAAGGGCAGCGTGACTCAAACTTTGTGTCAATTTAAACTCCTTCAATCCTAAATTCTGTTCCCAGTTTAACTATGGTAAAGTTAGAGTAAACTCCAGTGATGTTTCTGTGGATTGCCTCTTACGTATATGGGCACTGAATCATGTGCAGTAAGGAAGTTGGAAATAAAAGTTTGATCCGAAAATTTTCACTGGGGTAGTTAATTGCGTAGCAGAATTATGTGTTTATTTAAACAACAACAACAACAACAACAACAGAACAGTGGGAGCTTTCTTCTTTTTTTTTTGTTTTAGAAGTTATAGTTAAAATCAAGTAAAGAATATGTGCTGAGATCTGTGCATGTCTTGGGAAGAACTTCACCACTACCATGACAAATGAATCATTTTGAATTACCTTTCGCTTGTTTGTTGTTGTTGTTGGGTTTTTTTGTTTGTTTGTTTTAATAGTACATTTTCACTTCAGAGTAAAGAAAAGAAATCTCTAACACAGAGGAGTTACACTAAGTCACTAAGTGCACTTCTAAATTACACTGATTTTTCCTTTGTAAAGTAAAGTAGATTTATACTTGGAATTTAATTCCTATATTCTTGGCTAAAAATAGCCCTCTCAGCTCTGTTTTTAAATGAGACCAAGATCAAAAACATAATTGATGATTGTAGATATTTATGTAGAATTTGTGATTTAAGCAGGGGGAAAAAAGTGGACGTGAAGATTTAAGAAAAAGACTGCAACTTACAGAAAGGGAAGTCATATGAGAAGCAGTAACTTCTAGGTTTGTACATTAAAAATTAGTAAATTGAAAATAAGAGAATATAAATATTCACTTTATTAAAATGATTGAATTTAGTATGAGATTTGGCTCATTCTCTGTTCTAATTCAAAGAGAAGATGAGAGACCCACAGCTACAGTTCTATTCTACAACTGCTGTAACACACTCACTGGAAATTTATATAATACTCAAATTCACCCAGTATTTCAGGGTATAAGAACAATTAGATTGTGTCAGTTCAAAGATCTGCCTGGTGCGATCTTTTGTCTTATCTTTTTTTGATTCCACTTTTATTTTTGATTAACACACTATCCCAAGGCAATGAACTACACATTTAAATTTTACATTGCATGAAGACCTGCTTCCTTTTCTTTCTTTGACATCCACTGCCTGATAACTCCAGCACATGATCTTTATTCTTAAGAAATAATAAGTTAGCATTGCTGTATACAGAAACTATTTTAAATCTATGCCTGTTCTGGTTGCCTTTTGCTGGAACTGTTCAAATTTTATTGCATCCTTGGGAAAAAAAATGAAATAATTTGAGAGTTGAGGGCTTAATTTATGATCACAAAAAAGTGAGATTCACCAGTGTTTTATGAGGCAGTGTGTTTTGTTTAAAGAAAAGTGTGTATCATCTTGTATGTCTGCAGTGAAGCAGTTCCTGTTAGATACGTATTTTTGCTGGAGGGCTTTGTATAGCCTTCTAGAAAGTACAGTTCATCAGAGTCTGCTCTGAGCTACTGCTCAGGGTGGAGATAAGAGAAAGAAGGAGAGTTGCACCTGAACCAGACCTCTGGAGCCTGAACCCTACCGTGGCCTTCTGTTAGCAGGCTAAAAGCCATTTTACCAGAAGTGAGGGTCTTTCAACCATGTTGAGTGCATGTACGAAAACTGCAGTGTAACTTGCTGATGTTTTCACGGACATGTAAATGGTTTAGCACTGGCATTACACCAAGACATTACACGTTCAGCCCTGTGCAGCCGTGAGTGTCCTCTGCAGCTTTTCTGTCCCATGCAGACTCAAGTGATAATTGAGATATTTAATCCTGGAGGCAAATCCTTACTGAGTTCATCAACTTTTCTATCCTTGGACAGCACCGAAACTAATCAGATGCATTGTAGAGGTGGTAAGGATAGTTTTTAATGCATGTATTTAAAAGTCTTTACATAAAAATGTAGCTTGCTTTCTGTCTGCTCAGAAAAGTAGGAGACGAGAAAAGTTGTTGCTCTGTCCAGTGACTGGGCTTCAGAAACATGCTCTGTGTGAACAGAACTAGCAGCTTTAGTGCAAATTAGAAGTGAAAAATGAAGGAACAACATCACTGTTTTCCATTTTTCGGTGCTTTCTCTTCCATTTAAGATGCAGATAATATGTAGCATGTCTGTTGTCCTGCCAAGACTTAAATATATCGGAACGTCGTTAAGTGATTGCCACAGAAACAATAGATACCAATGCACCTTATGAAACATTCGTTGCGTAATGTACACGACCAGATGTACCATCATTACTAATATTAATGTTTCCACTTCTTGTGGCTACAAGCTGTGTGACACCTTGTGTGCTTGATTGATGGAGTCTGCACTCATGAAGACTCCCAAGACAAATATTGTGTGGGTATATGTGTGACTCTGTGGGCTGCAGACATAAATAACAGGTAGACTTCAGGCTTTGTGGCCTCAGACTCGATGCTTTCACATGTTGGCCCAGCTAGGCCTTCATTCCTTGCCCTTAAAAGGCCAGATCCTGCCTCCGATAAGAACTTCCCCTACCTCCCACTTCTCACCCAAACAGTCCCCAAACCTTCCCCGCCTCCAGGTAGGTACAGCTGTGCCTCTGGTCTGACTCCTGCTTCTTCTCCTGGACTCAGCCCTCACTTCTCACTGCTTCACTCCCATCTGCTTCCACCTGGGCAGTATTGTCGTCTGGAAACTCCCACCTTGGTAGAATGGATCAAAGTGTGAGGGATTAAACAAATGTGCTAAGGGTTGAACAGATGTGCTGAGATGAATTTGTTGGAAGAAATAGCTCAATTTTTTGTTACTTTTTTTTGTTCTGTCTCATAAATACCTCTTTTGGGTCCCTTTTATTTCCTGTGCTTCCCAGCTATGTTGAACAATGAGTGTTGGTTACAGCAATCTTGAAACTTCTTATAGGATCTCATAAGGACAGGCACCAGGAGCAAGAGATGGACAGGGAAAAGACAAGCTACTTTGCCCAATGTGGGTGATAAGTTTACACAGTGAAAAAGCCACCTGTTCATCTTTGACTCATCCAACAAAGAAGTCACGTCAAATACCAACCTGAAAAATTCCTGGTAAGTGATTAAGCCCTGAAACAATAGCATATTTCTGCCTCTTGACGCTGTCAGAAACCACAGGTACACTCATTGAAATTCTCCCTTTGATGCTTTGACATCAGGAGTAATTTTGATCAAAAACCAGAGAAATTACCCCAAAACATATTCACACTAAAGGAGATTCTTTGTTTTGGTCTTTAGTTGCCCTCAGAACCTTTGCACTGTGTTTGAGATGTCAAAGAGTTACAGCTAAATTAAAACAAATGCATTCCAAATGTATTTAATTACAAAATCACACTGATTTGGACAGAGAGTACTTTCCTGGAACTTGTCCTGATTTAAACCAGAACAGAACTCTGGTCACGCTGAACAAACTAGGACAGCAGATAGATGTGGATTTGTCTATTTTGCAGGTCTGCATCGTGCAGAGATCATACTAGATGACAACCTGCCAATACTGAAGGTCTTTAAATCTGTGAAAATAAACAGCAGATATTTTGCCTGCAAGCAACAAAATACTTAATCAAATAGTTTCTGCAGAAGATTAGCATTTTCAGGCTCATTGTTCACATTTCTGCTGTATGATATGTATTTAACTCTTTGTGTATATTATGGAACTCCTTCATCTACATTCACACATTGCTTGATTTTCGAAATCCTCTAGTGGTCTTTAATGCCTCACTGTTGAGTGCTAGATTGAGATACCTTAAAAAGCGATATGATTTTCAGTGAGTGCTGTGCAAGAAAACAAAGATCGTGGTGCTATGCAAGTAAGCAAAAAGAGTGTTTTGCATCCAACCTTTATGATTTCTGATGTTGGATTCTTAAGAAATCAATAGCCACTCTTGGAAAACTAGACATTCAAATGTGGTCTTTTACATGATACTTGGAAAGTGAAGAACACTGGAAATTTTCAAAAAACTCCAAACATATTTCAGCTGGACAGTGTTTAGGAATTGTTTATGTTTTCCACCGATACATGAGCTTTTCTGGCTAGTGTTGTTGTGAATGCTTGTGAAGAACAAATGAAGTTCCCAATCATGGCTCTTTATCATTTCTGACTCTGTAGGTCCTTCACTGAATAAGTTCCCTTCTGTGTTCTGAGCAATGCACCATCCCTGCCCAAAGTGATGTGCCCTCAAAGATTTTGAATCACATCTTTCTATTTGCTTGTAGCTGGTTATCACCAAGAAAAGAGCAAATCATGTCACTCATGTAACTAATTGATTTAATAAGAATGTTGGCTAATAGTCATGCTGATTATTAGAAGTGTTGATTTTCAGAAAGGTCACATGACAGATTTTCACAAGCCTACGGCATCTGATGACGCTAACATATAGGGCCCAGGCTTTCCAAAAGAGTTTGCCTTCTCACTTCAGCCGTTCCTCTGAATATGGCCATTTAGTCTGATTCCTAAATAGCTGTTTGAAAGACAAAAATGCTCAAACTGAATGTTATTGGCTAAAAACTGAATAATGGGTGTTAATCTGATTTTGTTTCCTCAGAGTTCTGGCAATTTTCAGACAGAAACGTTTTTTTCTTAGGGGGGAGGGAAATTTTTCAGCTGAAAATGTCAGCCAGCCCTCCTCTCCCCAGCACTCTGACCAACTCTGCCAGGAACCTTGGTGATGTTCTGCCCATGACTCAGAAAAGCACTTTGCAATTATATAAACAGCTACTATTATTGTTTTAGCTATGTGGCAAGCCATGAGAGCATTGCAGTACTAGTGAAGTGTACTGCAACCCGCCAGACAGTGTGGAGGGCATCTCAGCCATTTTTTGTCCATTGGTCTATGTGGGTCCCAACATCATGTAGTCACAAGGCTAAAATGAGGGGCCTTAGGGATGGAAATATGGCAAATACCTAAGCTTTGGTGCATTAATCAACAATCAAAGTGGCTGCTCCCTGTGGCCCAGCTTTTTATTAGAAGGGACCTAGGTTTTGAGAAGTATTTCAGTGGAGCATTTCTGAGTTGGATCTTCCTCTGCCTCTTCCCTATCCATCCTGTAGAGCTGTCATAAAAAACTGTCTCCTCTTGATTCCACAAAGCAGCTTCCCAAAACTTCTGTTAGGCTCACAAGATGTGATTCTTCTCACCTGACCTAAGGTGCTTGCAGGTCTAAACCAGAAGTAGTCACTGGGCTCTTTTACAGGCAGTAGACAATAGCCCAGGGAGTTCAGCTGATACTATGTGAAACCTTCAGGGTGAGAAGCATCTCATGCTAAGCTCCCTGTCTAGGTGTCTGTGAGGTACAGAGGGTGTTTGAAGGAACCACATGCAGGTCCTTACTTCTAGACAGTGACACTTGATCAACACAATCCCTCCCAGGGCAGGAGGGCTGAGTTGATTTTCCTGGAAGATCTCTGTGTTACAGCAAGCTTACAGCTTAGATGGGGATGTGCAGTGTGACAACTGTCTGCAGTTGTCCTGTGATCTCTTATTAATTTAATTTTCCAACATAGACTGCATCACTGGTCTTCTCTGCTAGCTTCTTCCTGTAGTCAGTAATGTACCATGGTCACTGTCTTCAGATGGAGACTTTTGTGGACAGCTGTGCCAACAGTACAAGTAGCTTCTAGACCACACTTTCTGTGTTCATCCACAGTTGCTTACAGACCTATCAAAATAACAAACATCCTCAAATCTAGCTTTTCAGAGTAAGACTAGGGGTTCTGAGGAAAATTTGGGACTGAGTAGATGCACTTGATCAGCAGTCCTGTTTCATCCTACTGCCTTGCTACTAAGGCACATGACTAAGGCAAATCAGTTCTCCTTCCTGAACCTTCCTTATCTGTAAAACAGGGGCAAGGAGGCTGACTTCCTATGCAAAGGCAGTGGGAGATCAGTGGCAGATTAGTAGTATGTGTGAGCAATTTTTGATATCCTGATTAAAGTCAGGCACAGTGTTTGTGATTGTTCATGGAGTCAGCAAAAAGTATCCTCTTTAACTCTCTCAGTCGTACGCGTTTTTTGGGTACACCATGGTGGACTTTGTGGACACTGTTGAGATTTAAGTGCATTGATGTGCTCACTCTACTTAGTGTTCCTGGTGTGACTAACACAGAAAAAAAGTTGCATGACTATGTTAATTTATTCACTGGTATTAATTAATAGCATATTTAGTGGTAATAGTTTTATGTTTTAATTCTGACAGAACCAGGGTGGTATTAGCAACCATGGACAACTTCATGACACCGCTGAGCACCATCAGTGACCTTGCGCTTCAGCACAGCAAGGAAAGCTCCTCCACAGCAAGGTGAGAGGGCCCTCCCGGCGCAAGCGGGAGTTCATGCCAGATGAGAAGAAGGACAACATGTACTGGGAGAAGAGGCGTAAGAACAATGAGGCAGCCAAGCGCTCACGGGAGAAGAGGCGTCTCAATGACTTTGCCATGGAGAGCCAGCTGGCTGCTCTCAGCGAGGAGACGCCATCCTCAGGACAGAGCTGCTGTCCCTGAAGCTGCGCTTTGGGCTCATCAGCCCAGACACCAGCACCTACCAGGGCCGCTCCCTCCAGGACTTCCTGGGAATTTATTTCAGAGGGCACAAAATAGCCTCCCCATTCCCCGAGGTGGAGCCCTTTGCTGGAGATTCCTGCCTCTTCACAACGAAGAGCTTTGTGCCAAAGGTGCTGGAGCCAGCTGACTTTTCATGCAAAACCTTTGACCCATCCAGCAACATCCTTGGCTGTGATGCAAAGCCGGTTCCTATGAACACGCCTGACCTTCACCAGCCAAAGAGACTTGATTCAGCCTTCAGATCCACAATTTGCTCTCCTTTCCTCGATTACAACTGCCCCAACAAATATTCTTTCCATTTGCCTTTCTCAGGCAGCGCCTGCTTCTTGTCCCCTTCTCCCAGTCCAGCAGAGGTGAACAAGGAGAGCACCACAGCTGTCTCAGATGAAGATGATGAGCAGCAAGTGCCCAAAACTTCCCTACCCCCATATAGCTTGCCCTGCTCTTCAGAAGATCATCCTAAGGGCCGAAGCTGTTCTGCCCTGCCTCACAAACTCCGGATTAAGACCAAAGCCCTCAGTGGCTCAGAGGAGAGTGGCCTGGAGTCCCGCTGAGGGAGAAGAGGAAGAGCCTCCTTCGGAGCCTCCTTGGGGGCCGATGTGAGACCTTCCAATGACATGAAGGGTTTGGAAGGAGGGGGTGGGAGGGAAATGGCTTATGTTTCAAAGAAGGCAATAATTTTATCTGTTTTGCATAAATGACAAGGGAGTTTATAGAGCTGGGCTGCATTACTACAGCACAGCTGCAGTTGGTCATTATGTTGATGATCCTGTATGGGACCTGCTAGACCCCACAGTTGCTGGGTGAGTAAGTCTCAGCTTCACCTGGCTGCTCTGCTCAGAAACTGAACTAAAATTTGAGGTGTGAAGGGATCAGAGGCAGGAAGATGCTAAGACAGTGGAGGTGGTGCCCACACCATGTAATGCAATAGTGTTTCCACAGCATGACTACAGCTTCTTGATGTAATTCCCTTTTAAATTGACCATTAAAATTCCATTTTAATTCCCTTTGCTTTGTCATCACCTTCATCATCACTAATGAGGCTAAAGTTTTAACTGTTTGTGCTGAAACAATTGATGGAAACAGTTTCAGACCCTCCAGCTGTCTGGAGCAAGAAAAAGGAATAGTGATAAAAAGAGAGAGGTCTGAGAGCAGAACCTAGTCCATTTTATTCTCGCTTCATCATAATTTATCTTCAGAGGCAATGAACTCTTTTTCCCTTTGACTAGAGACAGTGTGGTCCAGAAGATAAAGTTAGTTTCATTTGTATTTGCAGCAGTTATCTTGGAGGACTAAATATTTCTTTGTTTTTTACTGAAATGCAAAATATATCTTAGTTTTACTTCTTTCTTTGTAAATAAGGCATTTTCAGAAATGATACTTCTGTATTTGGAAGTTGCCTTTATAAAACATGCTCTTAACTTTAGCTGAGTTGACTGAACCGTTTCCTTATTTTGAAATGCATCACTTACAATTTTTTTTTTTTTAAAAGAGCAAAATTAACATATTGTTAGCACAATTGTTAACAAACTGAACAGAAAACATTTCAACATTTTAGATTTTCTAATATTTTTTAAAAAATATTTTACCGGCTTTAAATGCAAGTGAGCATCTCAGTCAATACCTGTTTGCTTATATTACTCAAGGTAAATCTTGACTGGCCCAGTACTGGATTCACATTGGATGAACTAATTGATTATTTCCATTTACCACACTGTGAAAGCTGGAGAGACCAAACTGGAGGCCTAGCACAGAAGATTCCTCTTGTGCTTCAGTGCCCGGCAGATTTGCAGCACTCAGAAATACTAGAGGATTATAATAAGTGTGGTCTTTTGGGTCCCTGCTGGCACAGAGTGTGCAGCACCACCGTAGGAGCTGCAGATATGGAACAGAATGGGCTGGACTTTCTAAAAACTGTAAAGGCCACATTGCTGCTTGAGAGACCTCCTGGATATGTAGGCACTGATCTCCATCCCTGGAGGAAGTACCTGTGGCAGGAAGGGAGAAGTCCAGCATGCCCTGTGAGTGGGTTCCCTTTTGTGGGGATAAGGCAACCAGCTCGCTCCCAGCCCGAGGCTCCCCTGTGTTGTCTGGGCTGTGGAAAATGCTCCCTCCCAGCAGAAGTGTGCATGGAGATGCTGGGAAGCATTGGCAAAGTAGCTGCCTTTCTTGTGGAAAGTCCTCAGTTCTGGTACTGAGTACTGAAAGTACTCAGAACCAGTACTCAGTTCTCCCACAGTGCTTCTGCTCTGACTCCAAGCATCCAAGGTCTGTTGGTGCTGGGACACCTACTATTGTTTCCACCTTAGTTATCTGTTCCTGGTGACGGGAGTTTCCACCCTGTCTCTCAGGAGACTGCTCTGATCCAGATCTCCAGACTTTGGTATCAAATGCATTCAGGTTCAGCCCCATTCCCTTTTTAAAGCATTTTGCTCTCTTCTACCTGTGTACACACTGCATGTAATGTATGTATGCCTTGGGGTTTCTGCTTGGACACCTCCCCTCTTCATCCTGCCTTCCTACGACTTGGCTTTTGGGAAAGTCTGTGCTGCAGCCATGGCAGTGAGTCGGGGCAGCATTGTTCCCCTGAAGGACTGAACCCTGACCATGTAGCACAAGCCTATCACAACCATATTGATGGAAAAGCTGCTCTGCCTGCTCAGCCCTGCTGCAAAATGGACAATGAAGGTGGGAGCTCAGCCTCAGCTTAGATGCCTGGGAGTCTGCTTTGCTGGCTCTGCTGTTCAGAGGACTGCCCTGTACTGCGACGTGTCACACTGTTCTCACTAGCATGTCAGGCTCTGCAGAATAAGGACAACTGTCAAGAGTATTTTTCTAGAAAATGCTTTTATAGCTAACACCAATAATGCAGCAACAATAAGACAGTGTAAAAGGACAAGAAATGCTATCTGACATGGGATGTAGAAATCCCTCATATTGGTTTGGAAAAGAGGTCCCTTATTGGTGGAGAGGGACTGGGACTGCTGGGGCTGTTCAGCCTGGAGAAGAGGAGGCTCGGAGAGGTCTTAGCAATGTCTGTCAATAGCTGAAGGGAGAGCACAAAGAAGATGGAGCCAGGTCTTTTCAGTGGTGCCCACTGCCAGGACAAGAGGCAGTGAGCACAAACTGGAACACAGGAGGCTCTGTCTAAACATCAGGAGGCATTCCTGTACCGTACAGGTGACTGAGCAGTGGCACAGGCAGCCTGGAGAGGTTGCAGAGTTTCTCTCCTTGGACAGTCCAATGAAGATGGTCCTGGGCAACCTGCTCTGGGTGGCTCTGCTTGAGCAGGAGTTGGACCAGAGGGACCCAGAGGTCCCTGTCAACCTCAACCATTCTGTGACTCTGTGATTCTATAATGTAAACTGTATGTAGGGTGATCTGGGCAGCAGAGGTGTATCAACAAGTTATGCCTAATAAAACTCTGTTTCCAGAAGTGATGTAAAGTGTATTGGCCTGTCTGTTGGGATTGTGTCTGTAATGAGACTTCCTCCTCGGGAGCAGCCAGCAGGATAGATGTATCCCTTGGAGGTAAGTCCTGCTCAGAAGGAGCACAGGTAGCTGTTAGGAAGGGCACGGATCAAACAGGCTGTGGGGCACATACCTTTCAGATCCCTCTTCCCTCTGCCCATAAATACCTTTTCTTTCTGTGTTTGGCCACGTGCTTGCAGCAGGGCCCACAGCTCTCCACCTTGTAGTCTTGCAGCTGCCGTGCTGCAGATGTGCTACTGGTGTGACACCCAGTGAGCATCACCGCAGCTGGCTGTCCGTCTCAAGCACCACGGTGCTCAGGTCGGTGCGAGGATCTGGCGGGTCTTCTCGCTTGTGGGTACCAAGGCCAAAGGTACCAAGGCTGGCTGCAGCACGAGGTGCACAGCGCTACTGTACCTGCTGGCACGAGGGGAAACCAGAATGTTGCAACAGCTCTTCAGGTGTGAAACTTGCCTTGGTGATGCTTGTAAATTAAAAGAAACCACAAGTATGTCTGTTTCCTGTACTATCCCCCCGGTCCTCTCTTCCCCTTAGAATAGGTAGAGACAGCCCAGAGCAAGAAGGTGGCTTAGACGTTACTCGGCTGGAAGAAGTCGCCTCCCCTTACTCCTGCCTTTCCCAGCCACCACTGGATCAGAGCAGGGCTCTCCTCTGGCTCCAAGCACCCCAGGGACATTTTGGGATGTGGCAAGCTGGTTCCGTGGGTAGGGGCAGCAGCCCGGTGCCAGGGCTGGGTGCTACCAGAGGGGCCATGGCCCATGGGGACCTGCAGTGCCCTGGACCCGCTGCCTCTGGTCTAACCCCGCAGGTGCCGGAGGTGGGGAGCAGATGGGGCTCCACTTTGAATGGGGAAGCAACAAGCAATGCTTCCCACATGTGGCCAAGCCTGGAGCTGGGTGGAAGGTGGTGGGAGCTGCTGGGCGAGAGGGCAAGAAGGTGGCAGGAGTGGTAAGTTGCCAAATTGGGGTGAAGTGAGCCTGCCATAGCCCCACGCCTCATTTGTCTCACTCCTGCTTGCAGCACCTTCTCCACTGCTGCTTCCTCTCCAGAGTTTGCGTTTGGGGTATTCCCACTCCCTCCGTTTCCCCTTTGCTGCCTTCTCCTAGAGAGCTTCCTGCTGGCACCTGAGGCCTTCTCTGTTGGCAACCCCATCCCCAAATATGATAATGTCTTCAAAGAAGAGCCTTTATTGTACTAATTGTTTCAGATCATGAAAGCTGCAGGGCTCACCTAGAAGGGGGCTGGCCTATTTCTGCTTCAGCTTAGAAGTTAATTCATTAACCAGGCTTTGTTCCATGGTAATTTCAGGTAGTTTTCAAGCTATTTAATTCCAGGTGTGAGTGTTATATTAGAAAGCAACTATATGCATGTACGAAGGGGGAGGCAAGGGAAATATTTCAGGTTTTCCGAGGGCTGGGTGCACGGCAGGGGAAGGAGGCAGGGGCACTCCTCTGCTGCCCACCAGCTCTAGGCACTGGGGTTCACCCAGTTCAGTTCCACAGCAGCAGTTTTGGGTGCTGAGAAACTCTCTAAATCCAGAAGCTTTGCATATCCAACCTGAACACCACAGGGAGGTTTTACGGATAAAATTGGGCTCAGGCCCAAGTGGCAGGGAAGTAAAAGACAGTTTGCATGTCTTGTATGTTTTATTACATATACTGTCCATCCGTGGTAAGAGATCCAAGCCGCATGAACTTGCCTGTATCCCTTCAAAAACATATTCTGTTTTTTTTATCTGCCTACCAGAACAGATGGGTCAGAGGCAAAAGATTCGTTCAGCAATGACTGGCATATAAGATCGTACCCTTGATTGAAGCCATGGTAAAACATAAACCAACACCAGAGATGTAATATCATTATTGACACTGGCAAATGCAGGCCTGTGCTCACCAGTACTCTTTGGTGATGCTTATTCTTATGGCAGAGGTGAAATTTGGAAATAAAGCAGAGCAGGAGACTTGAAGGCAGAAAGTGTTAAATCTGGCTCCGCAGTGCACCCTTTCACCATCCTCCAGCTCCCTCAGGCAGAGATGATTTTTACTCCTAAAACCAAGGACCTGTAGTTTCCCTCACTGTGACGGCCACAGCTCCATGCACGAGGTGGTTCGCATCATTACCAAGTCCCACGTGCAGGCTGGAGGCTTTTTGAGACAGGAGCAGGGCCAAGGCCTGTGGCTGCTCCTTTGGCATGTGCCTCCATACCGGAGGCTGTCAGCATCGCCCTGTGTGTGGAGCCTGATTCCACGGTGCAGGCGGCCAGCATGGGCTGTGCCAGAGCCGCGATCACTGTCATTCGAAAGCACAACCAGCGAAGGAAGAAATGGTGTATAAATATCAGCCTTTTGTTTTGCATACAAGCTGGTGGTTACAGGACTTCCCCAGGAAATGAGAGCCTTCACTTCAAGTCCCTCTGCTGTCTGCAGGGATTCAAAGCTGTGGCCCCGGAGTGGGGAAAAGTGCCTGGGTGGCAGTGCAGCAGTGCGGGGACCACGCCTGGGGAGCACGGGGCATGAGGATAGGAGGGGAAAGGAAGAGGAGCGGGAGGCAGGGACGTGGCATCTCCCTGCTACAGATGGCACAGTGCAGCCTGGAGCCCTTCGTGACACTTTTGCCTTCACAGCGCGATGCTCTTGTCAGCCAGGGACTTTCTGACTTCCAATGTCATTTTAAGGTGTATTTTAAAGCAGTGCTCTCCCCCTCAGCACACCTCTGCCCTTTACAGTCAGTAGACATTTTTCTCAAATCAAAACATATAACCATTTTGCTATAAAATTTTCGGGTGACAGCCTTGCTGATCATAATGGAAAGTGCTCAAAAGCCCCAAGAAGATTCTAGGAAATACAGCTTAGGTGTTAATGTAAGAGGCATCCTGCTTGCATCTGTTTTCTAGTCAACGTATTCAGTAAGTGGTTGAGAAAATGGGGGAAATAACGAAATGAGAAAAAGTTCTGGCATTATAAAGTTGGGCTGGAAAAGGCTAAAAATGGCTATGGTAAGTTGGGGAAGGTCTCACCACTCACAAACTGCTGAGGGGCAATTCAGTGATGATAAATATGAATTAACGCACAAAGGAAAAAGTCATGACATTAAATCACAGAGGATGAGTAATTGAAAAGCAGTAATAAGTGCTCCCCATCACCCCAGTGCCCCACTGAGCCCACACTTACGCTGCCATTTGCCATTCTGCTCCTGCCTGCAAGCAGATGCAGGGCAATGTCGGCGAGCAGTGACACAGAATGGCTTCGGCACGGAGCCTGGATTCTCCTGTCGTGAAGAGGTAATTGGGAGGGATGTGCTACAGGTGTCTAAATGCACACCATGGCAGTCCTGTGGAATTTGAACAGGGAAAAATCATTCACTGCTTTCTATAATGCAGAACAAACTGAAGGGAGTATTATATCATGCAGCACATGGTTAAACTGTGGAACTTGTTACCGCAGGATGCTGTGGATGCCAGAAATATACATGAGGTCAAAAAGCAACAGGGTGGGCTGAGGGAGGACTGGTCCATCAGGAGCATGGGATGCAGGTGCTGCTGCCGCGCTGCGGGGCTGCGGTCTGGTCCAAGGGCTTCTGCATCCCTCTGTCTCTGGAAAGGGCGTTCCTCTGCTGCCAGACAGTGTACACGTTAAAAATCAGCAACAAATCTTGCATGTTTCATGCACCATTTTTCACACCTTCGCAGTGTTAGATGGAGAGATGAGTACAGAGTCTTCCCTTAAGAGCATGAGTTAATGATGACCTTTAGCTAAGGACCAAAACTGAATCATTACCGAGGTAGGAAAAGTTAGCAATGACTTCTGGAAACAAGTGCTGCACCCAGAATACGCCACTGTCTGGCACACTGTATAGCTCTGGGTGTACCTGTAAGGACAATGCTATTTCAAAAATCTACTTTTAATTTCATCATGTCTATATTTCCATTCTTATAAAATAATCAGAAGGAAAAATTCTAAACCATACAAAACTACCGGTATTTTATCATCTGCAAAATGAGTTGCTGCCCGCATTGCATCGTATTCCCTGCTCACCTAGGGGAACAGACACTGCCATGAGCAGCTCATGCTCAAACATAAACTGAATCCCCCATCCAATAGGAGTCTTCTGACTTAATCCCATGTCAGTTGTAGAAGGTCATTTCTAGATAAGAGGGTGGGTCTTTATATGAGAAAGAAAGTAATGGCCAGGTTTCTGGTTGGTGTCTCCACCATCTGAAAGGCCAGGTGGCCTTGGCAGTGCCAGTAGCTCCAGGTGCAGCTTATTTGCAACCTCTGAGGCTTGCAGGGGGCTCAGTGTGTTTATAAGTGCTGGTCAGGACCTAATATTGCTTCTCTGCCTTCATAGTGATGCTCTTGTCCTTGTGGTGAGTTGCTTGTGCTAGAGACTGGGCTTAGAGCTGGGTTTTATTGTTTCCTATACAGAGAGATTGTGGAGGGCTAGACTGAGTGACCACAGGCAGCAAGAGCGCTTCTGTCCCTTATCTCTTGCTGGCCTTATCAGCCATGCAAGAGCTGCTCCTCACACGATCTGTGGGCTGGGCTCTGAGCTGTCTGGATTGCAGCCCTCTTTCTTCTCTGCTGAAAAACCTACTCCAGATAAAAGCTGTCCTTATGCTTATATCCAGGTGTCTTCTGCACAAGCTCTCCTGCACTGCTCTGTCTCAGCCCCTGACCATACTCCATCTGTCCTCCCAGTTGTGTAAACTGGTCCCAGTTCTCTTCCTAGCTTTGTCATCATGCTGCTGTTTGGACACCACCTGTGAAAACCTGGAAAGGGATTTTGAAAGGCCGAGTCAAACAGGAAGAGGCTGCTTATGGAATACCACCAGGAAAACATGCAGGCTTTCCATGGCCACCTGCAGCTCTTCCAGTAGGAACAGGCAGAACCTGGTGGTCAGAGCCTCTGTAACAATTCAGTGCTCAGCAAGTCAGACAGCACAATGCCTCTGTGTCTGTGACCTTGGGCATCCAGGGTAAGTCCTCTGGTAGAAACCTGCATGACCATGGGCTTCTTGGCCTGATTTATCCTATGGGGATTTGGGGATGATCAACTTCAAAGTGTCTGCGAGGTCCTTGCACAGCAGGGACAGGCTGAAATTCAGCTGGAGAAATGGCCCTGAGGTACCCCAGGCATCACCCAGGGCAGTTTTCAGCCAACAGAGCTTCACCCTGTGGCTTGCAAAAGGACAAAGCAATTATGTGATTCAGCTCCCTTTTAATGCAGAACACTTCAGGAGCTGCTGCGTAGCTTCCTAATGCCACCAAATGTCCTTGTTTATGTGCAGTAGTGCTCAGTCGTGTGCTAAGATGAAGTGATTATTAAAGAGGTATCTTGGGTGCGTGGGAGTCTGTATTTATGTAGCTGCCTTCCAGTTTCTATCTTTCTCTTATCAGATACGCAGTCTTTCAAATTCGTGATCAACTATGCAGAAAAAAAAAAAAAAAAGAAAAAAGAAAGCATAACCCATACATTACCCTGTAAATATAATGTAATAAATGCAACTGAAGAAGTGTGAATACACTAAGCTATTCATCTTTAGGCTGGCTTTCTGATATCAGTTCTTACGAAGACCACAATCTTTCACTTCTCGCACGTAGCTTTACTCATACTTGATAAGTGTGCTAACACATCAGAGGGAACCGGGGAGGTTTGACAACTCCTCGACCTCAAAGAAACAAACTACTCAAACAGCAATGCTCTACGATGAATAAAACTTGACTGACTCTACTTTTCTTTTCCTTTGTTTTAGACATTAAAAGTCTTTGCAGTTATGCTGTGTTAGGGCTAGGTGTTGATAAAATAGCTGTTAACCCAGGACTGTGCTCAAACTCAAGCTTAGCCCCCAAATCCCTAGGGAGAAGCAGATTGGGCTCCTGGCCCTCGCTGTGCTCCCAGTGCCTCCGGTTTTCCCTGGCCTCTGCACAGGGAGGCTGTGGCCAAGCAGGCACTGAGCTCCGCTGCCCGGAGCAGCCCCTGTCCTGTTGTCTCTGCGTCCACTTCATTTTGCCCAAAAAGCTTTGCTTAGTGATGGTTGCATCGATCAGCTTGGACTAAAGCATGAACCCAACCTTCACAGAACCTCCTGAAATGCTGTTTTTCTGGGTAAAATCTCTCCAGAACTCAAGTTTCGGTGTGTTAAGTTGAACCTGGAAGCTGCCTGCTATTTCTGCGCTGCTGTTTTGTCTCTCTTTGCACAGACCCAGAGATCCGGGGCTGGCTTTGCACTGGCGCCTGCAGGGAACAACACCCGCTGCCACATCTGGCACACAGCTGGAGTAGTTCTGCCTGGGTGGTGACAACACCAGACACGCCAGTTCTACTGTGGCCCAGCAGCTCTCCGCTGCGTCTGGCCGTGTTGTCTGACTGCAGCACTGTCTTTTGCATCCGAGACAAGAGGAGAATGCTGCCCAGGCTGAGGAGGAGCCCCACAAAGTTTAACACCTGCGTTTGGTTTCCACATCTGTAACCCCGATTGTTTAGTGGTGACGCGCAAAGTGCGGAAGTGGTTACATCGGCTGCTGGAGGTCACTCCTATGAAATGGATCAGAAGAAAAAAATTGGGGTGGAAAAGCTTTTATTAATTCCACCCAATTTCCTACGCCAGACAGTGCCGACGCAGCAATCCAGATGTGGCCTCTTGGTCATCCCCAGCTCAAGATGTGGCCAGCCCCCAGGACAGTGTCTGGGTGTGATCAGGCCCTCACCGCTGTGCTCAGCAATGTCAGTGCTTTTCCTTCCGATTTTCCATGTGCACTGTTTTCCATCTGCGGGGACGTCGCAGCCGGGCTGTGCCACAAGGCCACATCACCGACCCCTCTGTGCTGCCTCTGCTGCCCCCGTGCTCTGGCTAAAGGACAGGGAAATCCCTCTGAGCCTTTCCCCTGTGGATCAGCCATTAGAAAATTATTTCTTCCTCCCTTGCACATGAAAGGTGTGTGACATGATAAGTTTTAATTTTGTTAGCAATTCCCCTCTCCAAAACGGCACAGGCTTAAATTTGGCATTGCATGTATTTGCTTCTTGTTTCTTTAACCAAGACAAAAGGGATGCATCTTTTTACTACATTTTCTTTGACAAGAAGTTGTTTTGTTTCTGGGGGAAAAATAACCTCTGCTGGGCCCAGCTGGCCAGCCAGGAGCTGGTTAGGATGGGTTTGTTGATTCCCTATTTGCTGCTGCACCTGCCTTTGCTAATTTCTCCTTGGACCAACCTGGGATATGTCTGTGGGCAACGAGAAACCTCTCCCCTGGAAAAATCAGAACGTTTTGATATACAAAATCAGAACGTTTTGATATAACCCAGGCAATATGCCTCATTGTCTCAGCATTTTTTCCAACTGGTGTAAGTGTAGTCTTCCTGAATTGCTTGGCATTTGTAGGAGGGGGAATGAAAAAAGCTTGGAAATGAAGGGAAAATGGAACAGCAATACCCAAAATTCAGAAGGGAATAGGAGATGCTGTCAAATCTTATTTTATGCCTTGAAAAAAAGGAATAAAAGTCCTATTTGATTAACACCACCATGGAATTTAAGCATGATCCACTCTGCGGCTTATGCCCAGGCTGCGAAGGAAGCAGGACGAGCTGTGCCCCGAAATTCTGAACAACCACGCAGTAGTAGAAAAGCAGCTACTGAGACCCAGGTGGCCATGCAATTGTTAGGATGCAACATGACTGATTGTGTGTGCAGCATAGCCACAGGAAAAATCCCCCCAGTTTGAAGCTCCGCAGCCCATAACAGTAGCAGTCATTAGTTGCTAGTAGTGTCTGCCCCTACCAAACTGGGCAGAATTTGTGAGATTTCATGGAAAGTCCATCACTCATCTCAGTGCTCGGAGGATGCTGTCAATGCTTCAGGGGTGCAGGGGACGATTGGTGTGGTGGCACCGCAGGGACAGGACGTGGGAGGCAGCCAGTGCCCATGTCCCACACACTGGGCCTTGCTGTTTTGCCATCACTACAAAAGCAAAAGAAACTGAGCTGGATTTGGGGTGAAAATATTATTGCTTTGTCCTCTTGGAGGCTATGAAATGCATTAAATCCGCTGGTGGGTGGTGGGCAAGTCCCTCCCTGCCCTAAGTGACTGCAGTACAGCTCAGCCTGCCGCTGGATTGCTGCGGCCTGGGGAAAGGGTGCGCACAGACGCACTCGTGTCCTCTGACTTCAATATACCAGTCAGTGCAGATGAAGGACGAAGACATGATTCGGAGGATGTTAAAGCCAGCTGCAGCACAAGGCGCTCCTTCTGCCCACCGATGAGCCTCCGAAGCTCTGGGTTGCATTTTCGCACCTGCCCTGGCTGCTCTCGTGCAAGGATCCTGTGTCACCGCTTGAGCTCTTGTTGCGCTCACCCAGCATCTGGGGAAAACCTCCCCGAGCAGAGAGGCAGCCCTGCAGGCGAGTCACGGGGAGGTTTTGCTGCTTGGAAATGTTCCCCCCAAGCCAGTGGCTGCAGGGGGGCTGGGGACGCTCCTGGAGCATCTTGATGTGGCAGCAGTCAGCAGCAGGGGCTCTTGCTGGGGAAAGGCAACTTGTTGCAGGTGGTGGCAGCAGGCAGAGGAGAAAACATACGAGTGAAAGGGAAGGGAGCGGAAAGGCTGCGTGTAAAGGTTAACTCTTGTCCCTGGCAGAGATGAGCAAATGTCGGAGCTCTTAAATAACACTTGCTGACAAGGTTGTCTTGCAACTATTTCTTTTTCTCTAAAAGACAAATAATTTCCTTTTTTTTTTTCTTTTTTCTTTTTTTTTTCCATTTTACTTGTAAAGCAGGGAGTCTGATGAACATCCTTTTGAGATTTCAGGTCATCACCATCTTCCCAGTGTGGTAGCATTAGTTCACACCTCCCACACTCATTGCGTTTCCTTAATACAGCAAGAAAAACCTAGGCAAGGCATCAGAATGAGATTACGGCAGAAAAATACTTTCCACTAAGTTACCGCAACATTTTGACTAACCTCAAAATCTTACCATCTTGCTCCTCCTGGTCCCTCACCTCTCCAGGATGTATGGCCGAGGGAGTTTCGCATCCTGCTCAAAGGTGCGTGGCGAGCCACGGGGCTTTGACAGCGAGTGCGGGGCTGCCCTGAGCCCGTGATGTGCCGGAGGGTGGCTTGCCAGCTGTGGATTCGCTGTAGGTCACTAAACAAGAGGTAACTTGGGGGCTGCTGCCAGCTGCGAGCCACCACTCCCTTCAGCATAGAGAACACGCATCCGATGCTAGCCCGGCCACAGGTGGGTGATGCCCCGTGCCGTCCCCCGAATTCACTGCTGGTTTTGTGAAGTGGGTCCGTGGCCAGGCGGGGGCCTCTGGGTGCACCAGTAGACAGGGGGCTGGGACTCCAGCACTGGCGCAGAAACAGGAGGGGGGATTTGCTGGGCAAAAAGTACAAGCACGCCAGGCATGTACCATGGCAGTACCCGCTCAGAGCTCACTGCAAAGCTAGCCAAAGTCAAAATTGGAGTCCTGTCCCTCTTTTAAGCCTTTAGCAGAAAAAGGTATAGTCTGAAAGCCAGAAGTTTGGCATTTCAGCTGACACCTGGGATGCGCAGTAACGCCCCTGGGCTGTGCCTGGTCACCCCACTCAGCTCACAGGGACCAAATTTGCAGTGCTCCATCCCACAGCACATGGGACCATGGTTTGCAGCTGCACCGGGTACTACAGAATGCCGGCAGCTCGACCTCGTGGGTGCAGCCCCATTCTGCAGCGCATCCCTGCGGAGGCAGTGGCTGGCGGGGCCAGGAGTCCCGCTGTCAGCGCGCAGGAGCTGCTTGCTCCTCCCAGGCAGCCAGCATCTGCGGCCTGGGTTTCTAGTGAGATTAAAAACTTGTTTTCTCCGGAAAGTTTCAGGGGAAATGAAGTAGCTAGTTTGAGTCAACATGAGAGCCAGACACTCTTTGCTTGTCAGAGAGCCGTGGGAAAGTGTCCTGCAACATGCCTCCTGCAGCATCCCCCATGTCTCTGCAGCATCCTTCTGGCACCCCTCCTGCTTCCATGCAGCATCCCTCTGGCACCCCTCCTGCTTCCATGCAGCATCCCCCCTGTGGTATCCCTTTGACATCCCTGCAGCATCCCTGTGGCCTCCCTCCTGCTCCTTCCCTCATCCCTGCAGCATCCCTCCTGCATTATTGCAGCACTCCCGTAACATCCCTCCTGCAGCCTCCCACATCCCTCTCACCCTATCCTGTGGCCCAATGCAGACCCCAGGCAGCCCCAAAAGCAGCACTGTAATGATGCGATCAGGTTGGGTCTGTCCCTGGGGCACAATAAAACTGCCACCAGCTGAAAAGCTGGCACCAAATCCTACAACAGCTTCCATAGTTCAGGGGGAGTTTCATGACATTTTGGTAAATTTGGCATGATTTCTCTTGGGGGCCATCTGAAGGAGGACATGGTGCTGAGCTTAACATGGTTGGTGATATTTTCTGTGGCTCCTGCTCCTCTCTGCAGTGTTGGTGTTCACAGGTGGCAGCTACGGGGTGGGACGATGCTGCTGCAGCCCATGCATGCTTGTGGAACTGGAAAGGGGGCAGACAACTCCGCTCTGTTAAAAGGAAATTAAATCTACCACATTGCCATTCATGGGCACTGATTAAACACACTGCAGTACCTTAACTCTGCCCACCAGAATGCAGTAAATAAGGGGTCATCATGGCACAGAGACATCTCGGGGCTGAAAGAAGGATGAGGGCTGAAGCGGGTGACAGGATGTGGGCACAGGTCCCCCATGTCCCGCAGCAGACAGGGAGCTCTCACCCTTGCAGCTGTGGGGAGCTCAGCATCTCCCACCCCTGAGCAGTTCCTGGGGCAGCTCCCGGCTCCCAGCTGGTGGCGATGGAGCCCTGAGGGCTCGGAGGGCAGCAGGGCATCTGTGGCTGCAGGTTGTAACCCTCCGCCTACAAAACCCAATGGGAGGGGATGGGGGTCTCCCCCCAGGAGAGGGCACAGAGGGCACAGGAATCCAGCTCCCTCCCTCCCCATCCAGCAGCACCTGATGGTCCCTTTCCCAGCTGCCTGGTCCAAGTAGGAAAACCCTTCAGGTGTCTGGAGGGGAGGGGGTTCATGGTGCCGTGGGTTTTGGCCTTGCTTTTTCTCCACAGGCTTGATTTGTGCTGTGTCAGGCTGCTCTGAGAGCCTGTTTTTTGCACGAATATAGGTGTTCATGGCCAGCTTTCTGCTGTTGAAGTGATCACAAAGGCTGGATGCACTGTGGGGTTGCATGGGGAGCAGAAGACCTTTACTGGGTGCAGGGACTGCAGCCCCAAGGGAGCAGCTCTTGTGCAAACCACAGCGTGAAGCTCTGGGAGCAGAGGATCCTGAGCTGCTGTGGGATGCCCCCGGACCCATCCATCCCTGCTGGGGGTGGCAATGACACCTTGGTGCTGCACAAGGAGTCAGTGTCCGGCAAGTTGTGGGGACGAGGATGGAGGAGTGAGGCAGCAGGTATGGATGGGGATGAGGGACCAGGTGGCTCAGGGCAGGTTTGGTGCCACCTCCGAGCCTTGTCCCCTGCTGGCCTTGGGGCTGCTTCTTTCTCCGTGGTGGGTGATGTGTACATGGGGAGCAGCACTGCTGCCTCATCCCCATGTCTGGAATTTACCAAATCCCCTCAGCTGGTTACTCTGCAAGGCTGGGGAGATGATGGTTCTTAATAGAATAAAATATTTTATTACTGTTTCCTGCTGCATGGCCTGTAGCAGTGAGAAAATCAAGCAAATGCTCATTGCCCGGCATGGGGCATTGCCTCAGAAGCACTTCTGGTGGACGATGCATGGCCCCTCTTCGTAGTACTCGTCCCTGCGGATCCAGCACGACTGGAAGTTCGTGAGGGAGGCAAGGACAGAGCCCCCCATCCAGGCCGCGTGCCTCCGTCCCGGCACAGCCACCACCTCCACCTCAGTGCCGGGGGGTAGGCACTGAGCCAGCTCACTGCCAAGCCTCCTTGGCAGCCCCTCAAACAGCGAGGACCCTCCACACAGGAGGATGTTTCTGTGCATCACTGACCTGATGTCCTCCGGAAGCAGGTCGAGGCTTCTCTGGGCCATCTCGTGGATGCCCATGTAGGAATCCCCCCAAGTCGGTAGGGGGTTGAAGAGCACCTCTGGGCACTGAAACCTCTCCTTGCCGAGGCTGATGGTCTGGCCATCGGGCAGGGTAAAATCCAGAGTGCAGCTGGTGGGTGGGAGGAGGCACTCATTACCGGGGTCGAAAGTGACATAGCAGCATGTATGCTTGACGTCTTCCACCACGGGGGACACCCAATCGCCAAGAGTGTGCTCCATGTCCCCCAGAAGCATTGTCAGGTACCAGGTGAGGCATGACCCTGCCACGTCCGTCCTCTTGGTGGCATAAGCCAAGCAGTTCCCATCGTGGACTGGCACAGCGTGGGTGACGACGTGGCCGATGTCCACCACCAAGGCGCTGGTTCTGCCATGGGCATAGGTGGAAAGGACGGGCTGAGGGGCCATGAAGATGCCAGGGGAGCCCAGTGACTCAAAGGCCACCTCTGCCACGTTTTCCCGTCCACGGGTGGGGCTGAGTGGGGGCTCCGTGATGAGCAGCGCATGCTCCTCAGGGGGCACCCCAAGCTTGTGCTCGAACATGTGCTGCCACAGGGTTTCAGCTGCCTCCCAGTTGATGATGATGCCATTCTGCATCACCTCAATGATTTCAGTGTCTGGGTAAAGCAAGGCTTCCTCCCCAGTAAAAGCCTCAGATCTGGTTTCTTCCAGGCCCTCGGACCACACCGTGGTGTGGCTCACCAGGGTGCTGATTTCGGCACTGGGTGTCTGATGTCCAGAAAATCCTGCTCTGCAGCTCCTTGTGCCCATATCGATCACGACTGGTCCTTTTCTCAGCCCCAGGTCCTCACTCAAGAAGGAGCTGATGGTGGTGGAAGAGAAGCTGCTTACAGACCTCAGCCCCAGCTCATCCTGGTGGCATTCATGCAGGGAAGATATTGGGGAGCAAGTCCCTGTCCCCAGAGAGTCCTCATCCTGGGAAGATCCCATCCCACCTGCCTGTGGCCTCCTGCACAGCCCTCCTTGGGAAAGGGAGCTTGGCTTCCCACTGAGCAGGCTTGGGCAGAATACCCAACAATTTGTGATGTTGCAGAGGGAACTGTGACATCAGCCAGGGCTGAGGTGGTGTCAGCGCATGCCCCGTGTGTCCATGTCCCAGGCTCCCTCCCGGCCTCCTGTCTGCCCCAAAACAGGCAGAGTTCTGCCCTTCTGGGGGGTCCTGAGCAAACGTCACACCTCCCTGCCCCCCTTTATAAGCAGGATCAAGCTGTGCGCTCTTGGCTGGTGAAGCCCTCCTGGCTGCGCGGTGGGTGCTGCACATTCCCTGGGGAAATGCTGCCATCCTCAAACACTGCAGGGCTGGGAGTGGCTGCCGCTGTTTGGTCTGGCACCCTCTGAATAATGGATTAGCAACGGATGCAGGAGCATCACTACAGACGTAGAAATGCCCGTGGGAGTGGGACGGTGGCGTTTGCATTGTGACACACTGGGCTCTGCGGTCAGTCTTGGGTGAAAGCGTGCTCCTGCTGCTGGGGTGCAGGCTCTGGGCTGCAGCGAGGCTCCCAGCCCCGCGGAGATTCACTGGAGAGCAGAGAGGCCCCTTCAGCCCCACGGCTGGGCAGTCACTGCCTCTGTGTCCCAAGCAGAATGTCAGTAACGCCACACGCGATGCCCAGTGGTGTTGGCTGCTTTTTGGCAAGAGTGTGGAGGAAAAGTGAGCGCGACACCCAGCCTTGTCTGATGCCAGCTGTCATGTCCTGGGGGTGGGTTGTGGCTGTTGCTGGGCTCGCTTTGCTGTTTCTTCTAGTGCTGCTTGGCTAGAAGCCAGCACCTGGGGGATCCTTCATGGCACAGTGTGCCTCGAGCAGCTCCTTTGTGGTTATACGCACCCAAGAAAAACAGCCTCTTGCTTCCTGCAGGGCTCATCACCCTGCTTAATGCTCCCCACCGGATGCCAGCGGGCGCTTGCTGCTGCTGCTGAGGCTGGGCGCTACCATGACCATTTGAGGAGGTAACACCGTGCGATCCAGTGGCACCGCCATGCCATGCAGCTGCTCTCCGGCTGTTGGCGGACACTGTTGGCGGGATCCGGCTCACTTTTGCACCACGGAGGCTGCAGTAGACTGGGCATGCACATGAGAGCTGGTGGAATGTTGCGTTGCCTCGATGCTGCTGCATTGGGCAGCATTAAAAATTGAGATATGTCACCTGAAGGCAAATGTGAGGACAGAAGTGCTGAGGAACAGCCCTAGCGCATCCACAGTGCATGGAGGGGAACGGGGCCAGCGGGAGGCCAAAGATGGTGCTGGGAGGAAAGGAGCCACAGCGATGGAGCTGCAGCTGGCCCAGGGCACATCCCCAAGGCCAAGCCAGGGCCCTTGGCCCTGACCTTGGCTGACACCCGTCTGCTAATCCCCACCCTGGGGCAGAGGCACTGCCCAGCTCTGGGAACCGGTGGCCACAGCCCCTGCCTTGGAGCCAGGTCACTGCTGGACCTGGGCCACCTGCGTCACTGTGAGCTGGCCCTGCCCCAGCAAGGGGGCTCTGCTTTGGAAATGGCGGCTCCAGAGCAAACGTGGGCATGTGTCCAAGCACAACAGGGAGTGCGTTGCAACACCGTGCAGGGGATGCTGAGTGGCACTGTGGTATGCACGGGCTCCTTCCTCTTGGGCCCCAGCTGTCCCCATGGTGTGCTCAAGCTTTTCCCCCGCAAGCTGCTGCTGCTCTCACCACTGCCCAGTCCTCCTTCCCCTCTCAGCTGCCTTGGTGCCCCTTCCTCAGTGTATTTCAGCTTTAGCTTTTGCTCTTTAACAGCAGCACAGCTTTTGTGGGCTGGGTGTGGGAGACAAGCTGACAGGGCTGGGGTTTGCATGCCCTGCCTGTGATGGCAAAGGTGTGGGGGGTCTGCTGTACCTGGTCTGCCAGGGATAGGGGGATGCTTAGCACGTGGCAGCAGCTATGTTGGCAGAGAAAGGCATGTCTGCAGCAACCCTGTAGGAAATGCAGTTGCATGTTATTGCTAGGATGGTTTCTTGGCTCTTTGGAGCCCCCACAAATGGGTTCGACAGGGCTGAGTGCTGCTTTGCTGCATCTAAACTAAAGCTTTTCTAAATCACACCTGCTGTGTGTCTTGCTATGGTACAGAAAAGCTTGCCCCAGTGCTCTCAAGTTTGTCCTGGACCCAGGGTGCTGCCAGGATCTCTACTGGGACACTGCTGTTTTTTGTCCTGGGACCAGAAGGGGCAGTGGTGCCAGCAAAGGGGCTTGCTGGTGGGCACTCCACAACGTGTGCTGGCCTCTCCTCCAGGTCCCAGCAAAGCCCTGAGGGGAGCAGGAGGTGGCAAAGCTCACAGCACTGCACAGCAGCTGTTCTCCTATGGGCATGGTGTAAAAAAAAATAAATAAATAAATAAAAAATTCAGCACCTCTAGGAAGCAGCTCCACAAAATAACACTGTGCACTCCCAGTGCATGCTGGCTGTCACATCCCTGCGCTGTCCTGTTGTCAGCATCACTTGTGCAGAGTGAGACAGTGGGCTCTGCAGTGAGAGGGGAGCAGGATGCTATGTGTGTTGGGGACATTGGACATGGGGAAGATGTGTGGTAGAAGCCTGTGGCTGCTGCTTGAACATAGGCCCCTGGCAGCCCCAATCTGTCATCCGTCTTTTCCTGAGCAGCTGCCATCAAAGCCAGAGCTGGAAAGTCCTCTGCTCACAGCTTCCCCATTGCTCATTGCGTGGGTGGCATGGAAACCTGCAAGGTCTTTCACAAGCAGCTCTGAAAGCTTTTAAGCCAATGTTGCTGACATAATATTGGGTGCTTGAAAATCTTTGAACAAACAAATAGGTTTCTAATCCCCTGGCTCCACTCTGCACTGCCAAACCTGACCTGGGAGGTGAACCGGTCCAACCTGCCCTTGAGGAGTTTTGCTTTGAAAGTAAAAAGGCAGTTTGACTGTGTGGAAACGTTGCCTGCAGTGGAAGGATTAATGAGTAATCATGGTTTCATTAATTCTAGTGCTTTCACTTTCAGCGGATAGTTCATCTAATGGCAGCGTCAAATAACTACCTAGAGATCAGCACCATCTCCTGTGCTCTGCAGCAAATCAAGGGACACTGCAGGCGCTGAGCTCTCAGGCAAGGCTGTCCAGCTCAGCATGGTTTGAGTGGCAGGAAAAGGTCCTGATCTCGTAAAGTAACATCACGACCTGGGCTATGGGATGCTCAACACTGAGGAGCAGCAGATCAGAGATGCTGGGGCAGATGCATTTTTCTGGTTTGAGATGAGAGGTGTTGTTACAGAGGAAATGCAAGGAATTCTGTCTTGTAGCAACGAACCAGCATATTTTCAGCTGAAATCAGGATCAATCTTGTTTGCGGCTAGCAAACGTGATGCCCATCTACAAGAAGGGCCGGAGGGTAGACCTGGGGAACTGCAGGCCTGTTAGTTTGACCTCAGTGCCAGGGAAGCTCATGGAGCAGATTATCTTGAGTGTCATCATGCGGCACTTACAGGGCAACCAGGCGATCAGGCCCAGTCAGCATGGGTTTATGAAAGGCAGTTCCTGCTTGACGAACCTGATCTCCTTCTATGACAAAGTGACACGCTTAGTAGATGAGGGAAAGGCTGTGGATGTGGTCTACCTTGACTTCAGTAAGGCTTTTGATACCATTTCCCACAACATTCTCATCAAGAAACTGGCTGCTCGTGGCTTGGACTGGCGTACGCTTCGTTGGGTTAAAAACTGGCTGGATAGCCGGGCCCAAAGAGTTGTGGTGAATGGAGTCAAATCCAGTTGGAGGCCGGTCACTAGTGGAGTCCCCCAGGGCTCAGTACTGGGGCCAGACCTCTTTAATATCTTTATCAATGATCTGGATGAGGTGCTTGAGTGCACCCGCAGTAAGTTTGCAGATGACACTGAGTTAGGTGTGTGTGTCGATCTGCTCGAGGGTAGGAAGGCTCTGCAGGAGGATCTGGATAGGCTGGACCAATGGGCTGAGGCCAACTGTATGAAGTTCAACAAGGCCAAGTACAGGGTCCTGCACCTGGGGCGCAACAACCCCAAGCAGCGCTACAGGCTGGGAGATGAGTGGTTGGAAAGCTGCCTGGCAGAGAAGGATCTGGGAGTACTGGTTGATAGTTGGCTGAATATGAGCCAGCAGTGTGCTCAGGTGGCCAAGAAGGCCAACAGCATCCTGGCTTGTATAAGAAGTAGTGTGGCCAGCAGGTCTAGGGAAGTGATTGTCCCCCTGTGCTCAGCTCTGGTGAGGCCGCACCTCAAGTACTGTGTTCAGTTTTGGGCCCCTTGCTACAAGAAGGACATGGAGGTGCTCGAGAGAGTCCAGAGAAGGGCGACGAAGTTGGTGAGGGGTCTAGAGAACAAGTCTTACGAGGAGCAGCTGAGGGAGCTGGGATTGTTCAGCCTGGAGAAGAGGAAGCTCAGGGGAGACCTTATCGCTCTCTACAGGTACCTTAAAGGAGGCTGTAGAGAGGTGGGGGTTGGTCTATTCTCCCATATGCCTGGTGACAGGATAAGGGGGAATGGGCTAAAGTTGTGGCAGGGGAGGTTTAGGTTGGATATTAGGAAGAACTTCTTTACTGAAAGGGTTGTTAGGCATTGGAATGGGCTGCCCAGGGAAGTGGTTGAGTCACCATCCCTGGAGGTCTTTAAAAGACATCTAGGTGTAGAGCTTAGTGATATGGTTTAGTGGAGGACTTCTTAGTGTTAGGTCAGAGGTTGGACTCGGTGACCTTGGAGGTCTCTTCCAACCTAGACGATTCTGTGATTCTGTAATCTGAAGACTCAGGGTGACAGTATCACGCTCAGACCTAGCAATGTACTTTTAAATAATCTCTTGGCATCATTTTAAATATGATGTTTTCATCAATTTAAGATATTTACTTCTTAAAAGGTAGACAAGGAAAAATCTAAAATCTAGGTGATGTTTTAAAGATTATAATAGTGATATTTATGAATTTTTATTATTTTAAGCTCTTTTCAGAAAACTAACACTGATCAGCCTTGCAAACTGCAGTTCCTGGTAGTTTTTATTTTCTGCTGGTTGTGTAATATTCGTATAAAATAGTGCAGTGCTTTAAAAAAATATACTTTTTCTCAGCATCTGCACTGTTATCAGTTTCCCATAGTATGAAAATAGTTGTGGTAATAGTGCAAAGATTTAGCCCAAGACGAGAAAATGCTAAATATAATTTATTAAAGAAACATTTTTCTAGTACTTATAAACATTTTTTCCTTCATCGAGGGATGAGCAGGTCTGTCAAGACAGACTTCATCTGTTCTGTCAATGCACTTTTCTTGTGTTCAGATGTGGGAAGAACCCCCCGTACATGCCCTGTTGAACCTGGTATAGCTGTGACTTTCTTCTTAGACAAGAGACAATCTGGTGGGAAAAGAACAATGTTATCAGTAAATAAATAAATAAATAAATAAATAAATAAAGGTCTGCTCTTTGCCTTTTGTTAAACAGCCCTAAACCACATTGTCAAGAGGAGATACCCTCCGTGTGACAGATGGAAGGACTTTGTGAGTGAGCCACTTGCCAAGGCTGCATAGGCAGACACTAGCACAGACCCCAGTTCTGAATCTGAGGTTTTCCCTCATCTAAATCTTGCTGACTAATTCTTATTCTTGAACCTCCAAGGACAGGAATCCATGTTGTCTGAAGATGTAGCTATTTAGCTGGTACAAAGCAAACACAGCTAAAGATGAAACTGCTTTTAAGATACTGTCCCCTATCAAATAAGGACCAGAGTTCAGAAAAAGATCTGCTCTGCTCTTTCCAAAGGGATGCAGCTTGGATATGGCCCTGCAGGGCTGCTATGGTCTGCATGTTAAGAGCATTAAATACAAAATTCCAGATGTGATACCTGCAGGTTATTACGAATATTTCTGCTTCTATACTCCCTTATCAGTATCTTGATTATTTTGCAGAGACTGAACGGGAATGAGGTT